>NC_081417.1:116455042-116786917 GCF_949786415.1 Peromyscus eremicus | reverse complement strand
AAAAAACAAACAAAAAAACAACAAAAAAACCAGTGGGTTCAGTAAAAATCAGGGTACAGCCTAAAGGCAGTTGCTAAGCTGCAGTTTAGAGAAGAGAACTCACGACATGAGTATAGGAAGGACCACAGAGGTATAGATTGCAAGACCTGATGCTAGAGATGAAGGAGATGCATAGTAAGTAGGCGAGCCCTGTGATCCCCTGGAATTTGGCTGAATATCAACACACAACACAGTGAGAGGAAACCACCATGGCAGAATCTCAATCTGAATAACTCTGGGAACTGACGTCCAGTTAATCATAAGTTGTTTCCACCAGCTGCTGTCATTACAGGGAGCATCATTAGGAATCATCATATAGTTACCACCATAATAGTAAAGGTTAATGAGCCCCTGAGTAATGATGGCTGCAGACCTGCTTTAACATCTGAAAAAAAAAAAAAAAAAAGCAAGCTTCAGAAGAATCAAATGTAGTAGACCAGCTGTGCCAGGATAGAGTCTATCACTTTTTAAAAAGTACAACCAAATTAAAAAGCAAACAATTCGAAATATAAAATGTCCATAAGTTTGTAAAAATATGGAAAAATAAAGCCCACAAGCAAGAGAAAACCCAAAAATGTAAATAGAAAGGGATCCAATACAGTGTGCAGATAAGGACCTTTAAAAGAAGCTAATATGAGCTAATATTTCATTCTATTTGATCTGCAATAAAGTGACAAAGAGGAATAGAGAAAAAAAAGGCATAGATGACAACAGACAACCCACAGTCCAAGCAATGAAAAGACCCTAGGGCATTCTGTTGTCAACAGGTAATCCTGCAGAGGAAAGAGAAAGCAGGACATAGAATCCACTATACACCCGAGTGTCAAGAGTTCTGTTCTTTTGATTCAGTAAACCAATTAAACTAAAAAGAAAAAGAAATGTGCAAGGCTCTGGAGCAACAATTAATCAAATAAGGAATATGAAAAGAAGCTAAACACATGAGAAGGGTCTGAGCATCATTAGCAATAAGAAAATCACACAGCAAAACTACCATAATGGAATGCCATAGATTATCTGCATGAGTGTTTGATATTAAGTGAGAATGACCATCCCAAACTGATAAAAACACAAAGAGAATGAAATTCTCATTCATGAGTGAGGTATGAGATGCTTCAAACACCTTTAAAATACAGTTTGGCAGTTTCATCCGAAGTTGAACATGCTTTTACCATGCCAGGCAGTAATTCCATTCTCAAGTATTTACCCAATAGAGATTGATGCCTGGTCCCACAGGTTCATAAAGTTAAGAATTATTCAAAACCTTGAAACAACCCAATCAGATGAACAAATTGGGATGTTTAACCCAACGTACCATACAGCAATAAAGGAACAAACTATTGGTTCATAAAACATGAATAAGGTTGTGCTTGTCACCAAGCCTGATGACCTGAGTTCCATTCCCAGAGCCCATATGGTGGAAAGAAAGGACTGACTATTACAAATTGTCCTCTGGTCTCCATGTGGAAGGCACAGCACTTGTGCAATACAGTGACTGTGGGAGATAAATAAATATAAAAACAATAAATGAGTGAACCTCATAAATTATATGATGAACGAAAGGACACAGAAACAGAAGACTACAAAATATTTTATTTTCTAGAAAAAATTGTAGTGAAAGAAATAATACCTGTTGCTGCTAAGGAGTGAGGTGGTGGAAAAAGATTGACTAAAAAGTGGCAGGACAGGAATTTTTAGATGTGAGGGCAATATTCTACATAACAGTTAACCAATAGAAACATAATGCCAGCCACAAATGTAATTTAAATATTCTATTAGTCACACTCAAAAGGAGACAAATGATTAATAATCATTTTATTTAATGCATCAAAATATGGTCAATATAAAGCAAAAAGTTATTATTGGATATGTTTAAATTGAATGTTTTTGTACTTATACCACAACTTGACTAGAGCTGCCCACATGTCAAAGAATAGTAGACCCATGTCATTTTGAACAGAATTGTCCTTATCTTGATGATGCTAATAGTTAGGTAATTGTATATTTGCAAAACCTTGGAGGATTATACAGTTAATGTTAGCAGAGTTTAAAACAACATCAGTTATGGTAGTTGATTTGTGTATCTGTTAATGTAAAAGACCTGTCCTCACATACTTGAGGGCAACACCCAAGATAGAGAAGTAATATAAAAGCAAGGTGATAAACAATCCCTACAGTGTGTGTGTGTGTGTGTGTGTGTGTATGTGTGTGTGTGTGTGTGTGTGGTGCATAAATATTATATACATGAACCAATCTCAAAATTTAAAGTTTAACTATGGTAATATCACAGATTCATAAAGAAATATTGACTGACTGGTTTTCTGTGAGTTTTCACATTACTAAGTCTTTTCCGCATTTTAACTCTAGAAAGATTCACTAGGAAGACTGTTTTGTGTCCTGGACATTGCATTACTAACCATGTGATCCAGTTCCTCTCAACTTGGTTTCCTCTCGATCATTAATTGCACATAAGATTACTTTATACACTCTGCCTGCTGTGTTAGACAATCTAGACCACTCTGCTGTGGGATGGTCTGTATGTCAAGTGTGTTGCTGATTGGTCAGTAAATAAATCACTGATTGGCCATTGGCTAGGCAGGAAGTATAGGCGGGACAAGGAAAAGAATTCTGGGAAGTGCAAGGCTGAGAGGGAGACACTGCCAGCCGCCATCAGGACAAGGAAGATGTGAGGTACCAGTAAGCCATGAGCCATGTGGCAAAGTAAAGATTAATAGAAATGGGCTAAATATAAGAGTAAGAGCTAGACAATAACAGGCCTGAGCTAATGGCCAAGCAGTTTAAATAATGTAAGAGTCTGTGTGTTTATTTTATAAGTGGGCTCTGGGACTGGCGGGACTTGGTGGCGGGAGCTGGAGAGAAATTCTCCAGCAACAAATGGCGTCCAACGTGGTGGCAAGAGTTTCCACCTAAAAACTTAGAAAAAAGATTCTAAAACGGAGCTAAAAACAGCTTCCTAATTGTCTCTCTCAAATAAGCGGCAGCTGCCGGTTTGAGCTACTGGCGGGTTCCTAGCGTGCGCTCTCGACCTGCAGTATGGTGGGAATGAGGCCTCTGCAAGTAGCACATTAAACTGTGTGGTGGATTTAGCCTTTGCTAATACAAAACAAAAAAAGAGGTTTCTGGGCTACACGCTACTTTGGTAAAAGTGTAGACCCACTATTTCTGAGAGTTACGGCTCCCAGAGCTGGCGGAAAGCGGACCACCGCCATGTTGGGAAACTGAAGTGGGCGGAGCCAACAGCCACAGCACCATTTCAGTCTTAGAAGGCTGCAGTTTATTTAAATCAAAAGGTTCACAATAAGACTGATTCAGATGGAATAGTTCACAATGTGTGTAAAATGTACGTAGGCTTAAAAGAGAGAAAAAAGAAATATATACAGTTATATAAACAAATAGATAGTTTTTAAAAATAAGTCTTTAAGGAAACATTAAAGGTAATAAGCCACGTAAAGATGAATATTACACAGAGAATCTGGATTGTGTTGTCTTTGGGATTCTTAACTGCAGAGAGATATTTGATTGTAAAGGAAGCTGAGTTAAACCAATATGCATATTTTAAAGATATCTTGACTTCAAAATTTGGATATAAGGATATGTTACTTTAGAAAGGAGTCTCTGCTTTTGTTTCCACAGAAAGCCAGAGACTATGGATTTGTTCCAGATTAAGATACATCAGGTTTGACCAGCCAAGACCCCCTGAAAGGTCTCCAATGACACCATGGCCCAGATGATTCAACATCCAGAATGGTTTCAAGTCAACTGGCTCAGATATACAGCCTCACGGACTACTCCATGATCCTAAAATTTTCTTTCTGTCTCCAGAAGATACAGCGCCCCCCTCCAGCAGGAAGTAGTAAGAGAAGCTACGCCCAAATTCCCAAATATACCAAGCTGGCTTTGGAGATGGAATTGGCTCACTCCCCCTCTAAACCCAGACATATTGCTCAAAAAAAAAAAATGGTTAAGAGATTCTTGTGTCCCAAATCAGAAGAGCCGTCTGGTGTGGGACAGAGAAAAACCAATATTTTTATTTAAATCAGGTTGATTATAAATACAATCTCTTTCTAAAACAAAAAGGGGGATAGTTTAGATATGATAGGATGAAAGGGTAGATTATTGAACCTACTTTTAAAGAGTAACAACTTGTTTAAAATGTTTTACATCGCTATAGATTTTAGTTTATTGATACAAATTTAAACTTAATTTTGTTATACTGTATATATATTTCTATTCTTGTTTGAGGTATTATGTTTATGTAACTCATTTAAAATTGTAATGGATAATTAAAAAATAGATTAATAGTTAGTCATCTATGATAATATTTGTAGCCATGTTAGTTAAGTCTTCTAGGTATACATAGATATATTTCAGATAGATAGGTAGTCTTCAAACACTTCAAAGACCTACAGAATATGGCATTTAAAATGTTTTAAAAGTTTAGACTTTCTGGACAGTGAGACATGTCTGCTCCTGACAGCACCGATTTACTTCAGAGAGGAGGATGGGCATCGAAGACACTCCATATGGAATTTATCTTCACCTTGACAAAAATAGCCATTTGGGCAAGAAACTGTTCTTGCCTGGACTGCTTGATCAACTGGACATGCAGGACCCATAGAAAGGTGACCACTGAACTTTGCTTGACAAAATGGTCCTTCAGGTTCCTGCTTTGCAGAGAAAACTGCCAGACATTCTACAAGACACAGAAAAAAGTGAATAAGAGACTCTAGGCCTGTGGGCTGAAGATAGATGCCCCAACTTTACAAGAAAACTTTGTATGACTGTCCAGGCTCAGCTGTCTCTGTCTACCCTGCAAGACTCCCAAAAGTTGCTTGCATCCTTCTCCCATTTCTCAGGTAGTAGTATATCCTTCTGAGGTCTTTGATGTGGTTAAAGACTAGATACTTACAATTTTCCTTAGTTATAATAAAAGATAAGTTAGATATAAAACCTTAAACTTACAAATATAAGATAGATAGGATCTCTTCTTTAATATTGTAACTGTAATTCTTGCTTGATAATTGTTTTGTTATATGTAATTTTACTATGTTAAAGTTAAAACCTTCCTTTTTAAGAAAAGAAAAGGGGAAGTGCTGTGGGATGGTCTGTATGTCAAGTGTGTTGCTGATTGGTCAGTAAATAAATCACTGATTGGCCATTGGCTAGGCAGGAAGTATAGGCGGGACAAGGAAAAGAATTCTGGGAAGTGCAAGGCTGAGAGGGAGACACTGCCAGCCGCCATCAGGACAAGGAAGATGTGAGGTACCAGTAAGCCATGAGCCATGTGGCAAAGTAAAGATTAATAGAAATGGGCTAAATATAAGAGTAAGAGCTAGACAATAACAGGCCTGAGCTAATGGCCAAGCAGTTTAAATAATGTAAGAGTCTGTGTGTTTATTTTATAAGTGGGCTCTGGGACTGGCGGGACTTGGTGGCGGGAGCTGGAGAGAAATTCTCCAGCAACACCACTCCTTTTTCCTTACTATATAGTTTTGCAAGGATGAGTACCCAAACTTTGCAAGTAAGGAAACCAAGTCTTAAAGAAGTTAAGTCACTTGCTCAAGATTGCAATACAGAAAACACAGAGGATTCTGTTCAAAAGGAACATTACATTGAACACCATTGCCTCTTACTGTGGAGTTTAAACTAGATGTTCCAGAAAGTTAATGATGCCATAGAGTACAGAGTAGTAATTAAGAACTCTGATTCTGGACAAAGCATTAACCACCTCTGCTTTGTCAGGCTGGACTTTGGAAAACCTACTTTTCCATTTAGCCTCAGTTCCCCCATTTTTGTCTAAATACTACAGTCCTGGAGTCATACTGCATCAATTCATTACCTAGTCATCTGTGACCTTTGGAGACTTAGAAAACCCTGCTCCCCATGTTCCTCAGTTTCGAACTTATGGAAGAGAGCATGATAGCTTGGGCACAGGATGTGAGGACAAGCTGTGCTGCTGTGACTTAAACATGTAGGCTGATAGCCAGGTCTATAAATGTTCATCCTTGTCACGGGATTCCAGGTTAGTTCAGAGATCTCTTCAAATGAGATATTGGGCAACCAATAGAAAACTACCTTTACTCAGACATCCTTACATAAACTATAACATAATCCTTGAAGTTTGTAAATCATGAGAGTGACTTAATGACCAAATGCTATAACTGAAGTTACTTCCCATCCAGATGTCAAATTAAACAAGGTCAGATGTGGATTCAACTTCAGGGACTTCTCAGGTGAGTGAGTGACCTTTGAACACCTCTTCTTTTAACAATGACAGAAAGCTCACTTATTAACTTGAAAAATCATTAACCACTTGTGGTGGTATTGTGTTGCCCAAAATATTGTGTACCCTAATAAACTTATCTGGGGTCAGAGAACAGAAAAGACACTAGATACTTAAGTTAGGCAGTGGTAGCACATGCCTTTAATCCTAGCATTCCAGAGGCAGAAATCCATCTGTTCAAGGATACAGCCAAGCATGGTGATTCATGCCTTTAATCCCAGAAAGCAAGCCTTTAATCCCAGGGAGTGATGGTAAAAGGCAGAAAGGTATATAAGACGTGAGGACTAGAAACTAGAAGCATTTGGCTGGTTAAGCATTTGGCTGGTTAAGCTTTTAGGTTTTGAGCAGCACAGTTCAGCTGAGAGCCATTCAGATATGAGGAAACAGAGGCTTCCAGTCTGAGGAAATAAGATCAGCTGAGAAGTTGGCCAGGTGAGGTTAGCTGTGGCTTGTTCTGTCTCTCTGATCTTCCAGTATTCACCCCAATAACTGGCCTCAGGTTTGATTTTATTAATAAGAACTGCTAAGATTCATGCTACAACCACTGTTTTAATTAAATCTTGGGTGCATCATTCTTCCAACCTCCCAAGCCAGTGATGAGTTTCAGAGTCTATCAGCTTTTTCTTCTGTCTTGAGCTCTCTTCCCTATATAAACATTTCTTAGCCATCCCTGATTCTGATCTTACTCCCTAGAAAGCCTTTCCTAGCTCACTCTTCTTCTCTTCCATTTGTTTAACTTTGTGTCATCTCTCACTCCCAGGGTGTGGGAGCATTATAAGACATTATAGTGTGTGGTCTGTCCATTTCCCATAATGCCAAGGGTGTTATTCAGTGGAATTTCTGTACTATTTAGGATTGTACCTGGTACAGAGGAGGATTTCAATTGCAAACTTACTGAATAAATAAATGAGCATCAGAGGTCTAAACGACTTCTGGGATCCCAATTCTCACCATTTAACATTACATTATGAGTGTGACCTGCTTTGTTTCTGCTCATCTGGATGCAGATATAAATATGTCAAAATTCAAGTCCATCAATTTCACATTGGTTGTTATGCATGGGGTTTCAAAGATGAGGCAATAGTTAGTTGAACAATTGCATAAACAGGTGTTTCTATCACAAATGGTGAAAGAAAGTGTTTACTTCAGCCACTCTAAGTTTAGTGTTCCCCATTCCCTGGAAACCTAAAATGAGCAGATGAGGATAAACCTTTGCCTTCCTAGTTGCCAAGGGCCAGCCATCTTGATAGCAAGACCCTGACCCAAATGGCCTCACAGAATAGTACAAATATAATGTGTTACACAGAAAAAAAAATAGCCAGTTTTAGAGCTAAAGAAAGTTCCTAGATCTCAATCTGCCTTGCTAGTATAATGTCATCCAGAATGTTTTATTTATAGTAGCTTTAAATATATAGTATCTTTTCCTCAGCCACTCAGTATTATAAAAGAAGAGAGGATAATACCTACCTTCCTGTGAGGTTGGCTGTCTATAAAGTATCTGCTGTCAAATCATCCTCAATCAATGCTGTTTTCTTCTCCTTCCCCTAGTCCCAGGCTCTATGCCTGGCTATAGGCCACAGGCTTCCAGGCTCCCTGCCTAGATTACTGATGCTCCTATTTGTCCTTCAATATTCCCTGTGTTGGACCATTGCCCACTCTGATGGTTAGTTTTGTCAACTTGGCACTGATTAGAGTCACCTGGGAAGAGAGGCTCTCAACTGAGTAGGTGCCTCCATCAAAATGGTGTGTGGGATTGTCTGTGGGGCATTGTCTTGATTAATGATGGATGTAGGAGGGTCCAGCCCCCTGTGGGAGGTACTACCCCTGTGCAGATGGGTCTAGGTTATATAAGAAAACAACCTGAGCAATGTTCCTCTTTGATTCCTGCCTCCAGGCTCACTCTTTGAACCCCCGCCCTGGCTTTCTGAGATGATTGCTGGTACCTACAAGCTGAAATAAACCATTTCTCTCCCCATTGGTTTTTAGTCAGTGCATTAACACAACCAAGATGCTACCTAGACCATTCACTAGTATTGTCTGTCCAAATGCCCCATTCACACTATGAGCTGTGTTCTCAACTATCTCAGCCATCCAACAACTGCCACCTCAAACCAAGTTCTTAGATAATTTTAAGTATGTTTAATATAGATTGAGGATATTTAATCAGATATTGGAGTTCCAAAATGCTCCAATATCTAAAACATTTTGAGTTCTGAGATGAAGAATAAATAAAAAATTCCACATCTGATCTCATACAATAGGCTGCTGAAAAAGCACAGGTCCACTAAAAACAGTGTATCCAATTGCCCACAGCTCATGCCTAAAAAGTATATAAAAAACATGAGTGGATTTAGCCTTTAGACTCAGGTATCCCAGAGACACCTCATACATATGTGCAAATATTCCAAAATCCAGATAATTCCAAATTCAACACACTTTTGGTGCTCAGCATTTCAGGTAAGGGATACATCTGCACCATAAATCCCAAGTCACAGCTATACTGATGTTTTGATTTTTTTCTAAGTTGTTCTGGTAAACATTCAATCTGGCCCCTAAGGCCACTATGAGAATCATTCTCAACTACCCGAAATATGTTCTCTGTCTATTAGATCTTTTAGATTAAATTTGCCCCCAAATGTTTCCATAGTTATTATAAAGAGTTAATAATTACTTAATGGGCTCAAGCAACAGTCCTCTCCAGTGCTACTGAAGTCTCTAAAATATGCTTGATTAGCAAAGACATCACAGTATTATGAAGTCATTTCCTTGAGCAATTAGACCTCTTTTGTCTTCATGAATAGTCTTTCCTATAATTTTAAAGTGTCTACATTTTATGCTGACTATTGATAGAAGTTCATTAGAAGATAGGGGGAAATGATGCCATTTCAGGAAGAAAAAAAAAAAGACCAGGTATATGACAAAGACCTGGAAAATTGTATATATCAAGCATATGCTTTTATTGTAAAATATCCATATGATCATTTATTAGTATTATTAATGCCCACAAGGAGACATTTCATCCTTTTTAGACACTCAGCAAGCAGTAACCTGAAATTTTTGGAATCTCATTCTTTAGGAGGGCTTTCTTCTGTGCTTTTGAAGTTGCCCACAAGAGTTATGTCATTGCTCATAACCAAGGAAACCACAGGAAACTTGGTTGCTAGGAAACTACTGAATTGTCTCCATGAAGATCACCACAGTAGGCTTGGCTTGAATAGAACAGATGTTAGGAAAATAAAATCATGAAGTTGCAGTTACTTTTAAAAAAATCCTAGGATGCCTCTTTAATTGCCAGCTAAATCTCCCCACCTAACAAGTACACTTTGTCCTTTTTAAAGGCCATCAGACAGGTTGTATAGGGGGCCACAACAGGGTGCTAACGGGGGCTGATGGTTTGATGGCCCCAGAGTAGCAGGTAAGCCACTGCTCTGTGAACACATTCTTCCTTTTCCCAATTAATCTGGCTACCTAGGGGAAAAGACATGGTGACATGTCACCTTAACTGAGGGGCAGGACTTCGAACATTATTAGATCTACGCATTCCAACATTCTCTATGTTCCTTCATGGAAAAAGAAAAGTGTGAATTAATTCCCCCCCCAAATCTCAGAATTCTTCTGAACTAGTGTTTCATAATGGCTTTGTGCATATGTACATACATATGAAGTTGATCTCGTAGTTTGTGATCCCAGCAAACCCATGACTATTTGTTCCTATGAGAAACTGCATCATGAGAACAAGAGCAAAGGAATGCCTAAATATGGTCAGACCCTTGGACCATTTTATATGTGCTCCCTCTCAGAATCTCAGGACATGGGGTCACCTAAAGTTCCCCTCAAAGGCCATAGTTATTTTCCTATGCCCTGCCCTGTACTCCATGGTCTATTGTGGGTATATTTATAGATCTATTTAAACCTGTTCAGAACCTAAATATATTTCAAACATGTACCCTACTGGAGAAAAAAATAGACTTTCTAACCTGACCAGACAGTTACAAGAAGTGAACTTCCTTTCTCCTTTTTATTGTCTTAATTCTCAAGGCAGTCCTTTCTATTCTCTATATGCATTTGCTTCCTTAACAATCCCCCCTCTTCTATCTGTGTGTATATATTTGAAACAGGGTCTCACCATATAGTGGTGGATGGTTTGGAACTCTCTATGTAAACCAGGTTGGTTTCAAACTTGACACAATCCTCATGTTTCTGCTTCCTAAATCCTGTATAGTTGGAAAGTTTCCCTGATCCTGCCAGGCCCCCACAGTCCTGTGGCCTGCTTATAAAATAATCATTCAGAAGCTTATATTAATTACAACTGCTTGGCCATTAGCTTAGGCTTAATACTTAATAGCTCTTACACTTAAATTAACCCATAATTCTTATCTATGTTTAGCCACATGGCTTGGTACCTTTGCTCAGTTCTGCTTTGTCACCTTGCTTCTTCTGTGTCTGGCTAGCGACCCCTGACTCTGCTCTTCCTCTTCCCAGCATTCCTTTAGTCTGCTCACCCCACCTATACTTCTTGCCTAGCTACTGGCCAATCAGTGTTTTATTAAACCAGTGTACAAAGCATTATCCCACAGCAATTCTGGGATCACAAGAGTGTGCTACCATATCCAGTCTAGTTCCCTTTTCTGTATTAGTCAGTGTCATCATTCTCAAATAATCATCCCTTGCAAATACCAGTCAATTTTGTTTCTCAAAATGAACTTATTGGAACCAACTCCTACCATATCTTCTTCTATTTTCTAAAAGTTGCATTTCCCATCTCTATCCATCAAGGGTTTATTAAATCTTTCTTTGTATGTAAATTTAGATTTTCAGGTTCTATTAGAATGGATAAGGTTTTCCGTATACTTTGTCCAGTGGTCAATTGTCTTGTGGAACAAATGGAAAGTTTTATTTTCTTATTTTTAGTTTTTTAATATTATTTTTATGTGTATACGTGTTTTTACCCGCATGTATATCTATGCCTGGTGTCCAATGAGGCCAGAAGAGGGCATCAGTTCCTTTGGAACCGGAGTTACAGCAGGTTGCTGGGAATTGAATCCAGGTGTTTTGGAAGAGCAATCAGTGCTATTACCTGCTGAGTCATTTCTCCAAACCCCACTGTGAGAATTTTAAATGAAATGATTTAAGCGGACAATCAGAAAATGAGATAGAGGGAGAAAATGGCAGAGTGATAGATACTATAATAAAGAATTATTCTGGAAGCAAAGAGAATGGCTGAGAAACTGTATACTCCAGAATATACCTTGATAGAGAAAAACCAACACCAGTAATCCAATGGGTTACAAATATTCCAGAGGCCATGTAATTTTTCTTAAATGTAGTCTTAGCAAGGTGACAGGCTAAGCAATTTTTTTTTATATGGAACCTCATATAAAAGCCCTATATTGTCAGTGATAACACAAGAGTTAGGCTATTGATGAGGTATTATCTGTGTAGCTGCCTAATAATGATCTACTGAAAAGGGGCAGTACCTGTGAGGTCTGTACTGACATGGTTGCCTGGTTCTGTCCGTGGTACTTGCTTCCTTTTCTCTTTTCGTGGCTGCTCAGATAGCTATTTAGACAATGTGTCCAAGAAGATTAAGTACAATACAAATATGAGAGGAATCACCACTATCAGCATTACAATATCAATACATTAAAAACGAGCAACTGTCTGAAAGAATAGCTGGAGGCTGCAGTGCAAAGACCAGCTGTTATTCACAAAGTACTTCGGTTATTTTCTCTAAGAATGGCCACCAAGTTCTGCCAAATAGAATAACATCATGTCCATCCTCAAAAGGAAGAAACTGGGGGTCAAACAAACTGTGTAAGTTGCTTACAGCTAGTTTACTAGCGACAGAAAGGTGGTATGTTTTGCGTTTGGGTCAGCTCTGTACCCATTAGATTGACTAGTTCATTCTCTGAGAACAGAAATCGCAACTTCACTGACTGTCTTAGTTTGCTATGATTAAACAGCACTACTAAAAGTAACTTGAGGAGGAAAGGGTTTATTTCAACTTAGACTTGTAGTTCACCATGAATGGAAGTCAGGACAGGAACCTGTAGGCAGGAACTAAAGCAGAAGCCATTGAGGAATGATACTGACTTGCTCCCCAGGCTCATGTTTAGCTACCCTTTTTATACCTACCAGAAGCACCTGGCCAAAGCTAGTACATCCCACACTAGGCTAGACTTTTCACATGAATGGATAAATCAAGAATTTTCCCCAAGGCTTGCCTATAGGCCAATCTATTGGAGGCATTTTTCTCAACTGAGGCTTCCTCAATAACTCTAGATTGTGTCAAGTTGACAAACTAACCAAGACAGTAGCTCAGCACAGCAAATTTCATTTCTCGCTCACTCTGAGTTTAAAATGGGTCACATGGGGAGTTCTACTTGTTACTATCACTCAGAAAATCTGGTTCATCTGGGCTGATATCTCCAAAGCTGATGTAACTCTTAATCCTTCAGCCTCAAAATGGCATAGCTTCTCTCTCATCATTTCAAGAACTAAAAGCTAGTCACATGGCTAAACCTAAGTGATCAGAAAGCCAGGGATGTGACTACATTGTCCCAGAGACGAGAGCCCCAGTGAGTGGTATGGCCTCAGGTTTTATTAACTTCACCTCATTAAAAGTCTATGTGATGACACTGAGCAAAGATAATATGGTAGGCCTCCACTTCATTTAGGCTGAAAATTACAGCAATACAGATATACTAGAGTAGATCTGCCACTTAAGCAGCAGATATAGGAGTACCTAAGGATCACTCAGAAACAATCTGTAAATAAGCCACCTCTGTATCAAATTCGCATGTGGAGTGTATATTAATAGCATCATATGTCATGATTCAGACTGGCCAACATTAGGTATCCATACTTCTAAATCCCCGTCTCCTGTCTAAACTTTCTTCCAAAGCTAAAGGCCTCCTTACTAGCTAAATAGATAATGTCTAACTGGATATATGCTTAGACATCCAGAGGTATGTACTATTCTATAAGCACTTCTTGTCCTTAAGACAAGACCTTCTCCCCCATGTACTTTATCAGTGTAGACATGCACCAGCTGACCCCTATGCTAGGAATCCCAGATTCACCGAATCCTTCCCTGCTACTCTGCCTCAAAGGGCCAATCACTACAGCAGTGTCTGTTCAAGCCAATGGTCCAGTTCCAGTTGCATTTCCTCTCAGGCATGCTGGAGACTCCTGCCATAAACTCTTAACCGATCTCCTGGCCACCAATAGGATGTCTTATAAATACTTCATCCCTGCCAACCAATGCCAGGAGGCAAGACCCAAGCCCACCTGTGCAAATGGGAGACCCTTTACCATAGAAGCATCACACTTTCAGTTGTGTCTTTTGACCTGCAAACTATTTTCTGATCACTGAACTACCAGCCTGTCTCCAAAATACTGCCAAAGCTCTCTCTCTTCTTCCCAATGCCCCGCTTAGAGCTCTTCTTCCTTGGCATGAGAGCCTTTCCCTCAAGGTCTGATGAATTCAAATCGAATATCACGTTCCTCAATTGCATCTCTTTTCAACCGTCTCTGTCATTAGCCTTGTCATATGGCATCAGCATTGTTTGTTCACAAGTCTATCTTCTTCATTAGGCAACATGCTGGGGTAGAACTAACCACCCTAGAGCTTAACCTAAGCCCAAAAGTTTGGGAAGCATTAGGACAGAGATGAGCTGAAGACTCTGCTAATGGGATGGAACTGATGGCAGAGTTCACACATACACAAAAAGTAGATTAAGTTTTCAGAGACTAGAAGTAAAATGTGAAAACACTCCAAGAAACTAGTTAATTTATAAAAAGCAAAATGTAATTAACAGGAAAAAGGCTACTTGCCCATTCACAGTAGACACACTAATTAGAATTCTCTGCGGCCTAAAGGCATAAGAGAATACTGAAAGTGTGAAACCACAGGAAGGGAAGGGAAGGGTTAGAATGAAAACCAGAACAAACGTCCAGACTTGGGCCGTCAGCCCCAAAAATGTAGCTGATCCTTTACTGCAACAGCGCCTTTATGAAATGTTCAGGTAGCAAAGATACAAAATATTAACATCACACCTGACTGCATGCTGTTTGAGGAATTTTAAATTAGCACACAAGGAAATGTTTCCCTTGAGAGCTATTCCGGCATTTTATATTCACACATTGCAACTGGTATGTAAGACCAAAGCAACATGCTTTTAATAAAATACCCCACAAAGCATGGGAGGGGTGGTTTTCATTACCTTGGTGATAATTCCACTTTTTACCCTTCAGAGTAGAGAGGCATTAAACCCCACTGAGCTGATAAAATAGGCTGGATGAATCCCTATAGCGAGAAGAGCATTAGCAGCGGGATTGCATAGATTTCCTAATGCAAAAGCCTGGGTAGCATTTCATTATTGAAGTTGCCTGATTGCTTTGGTTCGAGCCTTATCCCCAATTCTTTTCTCCCTCTATTTAAAATCACAACAATAAACAAATGAAGCTATCACACAACAAACAGCGGCGTGGGCTGAACTGGTCCTCCTCACAGAGGCAGCTGCACAAAGTTGCCGTCGAAACACCTGTTTTTCACTCTAACCAAACAAAGCTTGCCTTGATGCCATAGATCCCATCAAGACCAAGGAAAATGCGCACCACCTATTTATTATCTATGCTGATGCTGGTTGGGTGTATCCGGAATCAGCAGAACATTCTAGACAGAGTCTGAGTATCCAGCCACTTTCCTTATTATGGCAACCTAATCCTTCTGTCTTCCTCCCCTGCCAAGGTATTATTTCCCTAGCCACATGCAGTGACATTAGATTTCCATTCTCCCAAAATAAAACTTCCCAGATGCCCTTCACAGGAGTGTAAAAGGCAGGATGTGCTGCTCGCTCATATTAAAATTCCCCCCTTCATTAAATTTGTACCTGCTTCCATTATTAAGAGGACTTCTAAATTTCCCTGTCTGCGTTCTCTCATAAAAATCCTTTTTAAAAATTCAATGACTTGTTCCAAGACACTTCATCATCCCATTTCATAAAAAATTTAATGGTGTCTAATCCTCTAAGACTCACTGAAGTTGCTCTGGGTCTAATGCCAGCTCCAGGTCAGCCTAAGAGCAGACACTTCAATCTGAAACTTGTATGTCGCCCCATTTAGCCCATAATTTGGAGGCTCATCAAATTTAGCCTACAGAAAAATGACCCTTGGAGTTTATTAAGCATCTTTAGACCAGGTACCTACTCAGTAGGTTCTGGGGTGGCTGGTAACAGGTACCCTCGGGAGATTCTGTTGTATAGAGGACAACTGCTAAGCCAATAAAAACAAAGCTCAATGTAGATAAATTCCCTCCCTATCTTCACTAAACTTTAAATGAAGTCTATCTCAGAACACCTCTAACTCCACCAAGCTGATCCCACACCCACCTCACTCTCCCCTAACCTTCTGCAAATGACCCACTCATTTCTTCTGTTTCATGACAGTCCTTCTGTTCGCAGCCAAAACAAAAACTAGGAATAGAATACCAGCCTGATTTGCTGGGGCTTTCTCTAGCTTCCATAAAAAAGAAAAAAACAAAACAAAACAAAAAAAAACCTTCTAACTTGAGCCCAGACATAGCACAAACTCCTAAATTCCAGAAAGAGTCTTAAACAGAATTAGATGACCACATACCTGAAAAAAAAAAAAAAGACTATAAAACATGCAAGACCTCCTACATCTGATTCTCTGGATTCAGGCTAGTGCCACACTCAGCTTTCTAACTCAAATAGTGATTTTTTAACAGACGGTCTATTGAGTGTTAGTCTCTAAACCCTTCCACTTCAGGCTTCCTAGGGTCAAATTCAGTATGATTGCCCTGGTCCCCACAGGAAGAATTGTTCTTACTGAATTTCACTTTGTAGCGATGATGTCACTGGCTAGACTGCACATCATTGTATGCAGTACTCTTCACAGAAGTCTCTGTAATGACTCTGATAAGAACATTGTTCACTCCTTTATCCAAGTCCCCCTTAATGAGAATCCACAAGGGGAAGTCTCTGTTTGGACTTGACACTGAAAGTAATTTTATTGCTCATAAGGAATTGACTCCTCCTCCTCATCCTCCTTCTCTTCCTCCTCCTCCTTCTACTCCTATTCCTCTTCCTCCTCCTCCTCCTCCTCTTCTTCTTCCTCTTCCTCCTCCTTTTCTTCCTCCTCCTCCTCTTCCTCCTCCTCTTCCTCCTCCTCCTTCCTCTTCTTATTTTTTATTTTTTTCTTTTCATTTTTTCCTTTTATAATTTGATTTAATTTTACATATCAGCCACGGATTCCCCTGTCCTCCCTCCCCCCCCCCCCGCCCTCCCTCCACCCCACTCCCCATTCTCATCTCTTCCAGGGCAAGGACTCCCCTGGGGATTCAGCTCAGCCTGGTAGATTCAATCCAAGCAGGTCCAGTCCCCTTCTCCCAGGCTGAGCAAAGTGTCCCTGCATAGGCCCCAGGTTCCAAACAGCCAGCTCATGCACTAAGGACAGATCCCGGTCCTACTGCCTGGGTATCTCCAAAACAGTTTAAGCTAATCAACTGTCTCACTTATCCAGAGGGCCTGATCCAGTTAAGGACTCGTCAGCTATTGGTACATAGTTCATGTGTTTCCACTAGTTTGGCTATTTGTCTTGGTCTCAACAATTCTTGCTCATACAATCCCTCCTCTTTCTCGGCAATTGGATTCCTGGTGCTCCACCTGGGGCCTGGCCATGGATCTCTGCATCCGCTTCCATCAGTCATTGGATGAGATTTCTAGCGCAACGGTTAGGGTGTTTGACCATCCTATCACCGGAGTAGACAGTTAGGGTGTTTGGCCATCCTATCACCAGAGTAGGTCAGTTCGGGCTTTCTCTTGACCATTGCCAGTAGTCTATTGTTGGAGGTATCTTTGTGGATTTCTAGGGACCTCTCTTGCACTTTGCTTCTTCCTATTCCCATGGGGTCTTCATTTATCATGGTCTCTTTTTCCTTGTTCTCCCTCTCTGTTCTTGATCCAGCTGGGATCTCCTGTTCCCCTAAGCTCTCTTTCCCTCGACTCTTGCCCTTCATTACCCCCACTCAAGTCCAGTTTGCTCATGTAGATCTCATCCATTTCTCTGTCATTGGGTGATCCCTGTGTTTTTCTTAGGGTCCTCTTTTCTAGGTAGCCCCCCTGGAGTTGTGAGTAGCAGTCTCTTACCACACATACACTACATTTAATGACAAAAGGCTTCCATTTCTACCTTTGACTATTAGGAAACAAAGCTTGTCTAGCATTATGCTGTATCTCTTAGGTCACATCTTGGCAATCTTATCCCCACATTTATTTTCCATTTCCTTTTATACCTATATATCCTGTCTTATTTCTCATATCTCTTATAAACAATGCTATTTTTTAAATAAGGCTTCTTGATTCATCCCTGGATGTGTTCATCAATACCTCAAATTTTAAGGATGCCAAATAATCCTGTCAATAACCATCTAGTACATAATCACCTGATGCTCACTAATGACAAAATTCATCTGAGCGAATATGAAGTAATACAATAAGATACCTAGGAAGTAATACAATGAGATATGACTAGGAAAATACTGGCATGTGTAGAATGCATGTCCATATTGCAAGTGTGAGGCTGCTTTGGTGAATGCAATTACAGTTCAAAGGTAATGAAAACCAATGAAGACAGAGTTCTAAGAGGTAGAACTTGATAAGTCTGATCACAGGGTGGATCAATGTGCATAGTTTTGATAGACTGAGAAAGATATTGGAGATCAAATGAACAGCATGGGATGAAGAGTCACCAAAAAGGAACAGGAATTGAAGGGGAACAAATTGAGTTTAGATGTTTGAGTCCTTAATCATTCACAATCTTACTTCTCATTTCTAAATAGGGATATTTCTAAGAAGAGCCTTGATATAATCAAGATGAGTTATGTAAACTATTAGTATAATATCTACCATATCTTACACATTCATAAGTTAGCCATTTCTGTGAAAACAGGGAATAATCCATGGATTTTCTCCTCCCAGCTGCTGTGACCTCAGAAGATCCCTTAGGCTGGGGACAAATGGTAAGTAGTCTTGTAAGTTAGCAGATTCTTTTGGACTTGATAGAGGAGGATTATGTGAGCTATTTAGAGTTACTAAAAAGGGCAGTGATGAGATGAAAGCAGTGTTTAAAGAAGATTAATGTGGCTGTGCAGGAAAAGAGTGAAGGAGAAAATACCATAGGCACGAACACCATCTAGAAAGCTGTGTGCTTCCTGGTCACAAAGTGACTCAGGACCGGATGAGGGATGTGGCAGAAGACTGCCAAAGAGAGACTCTGAAACACTTTAAAGGTAATAATGTCTTTCTTAGGGAGGGATTGTGATTGCTATACACAGTGAAGAATGACTCAAGAGTAAAACATAATCATAGTAATTAATCAATGATTGTCCTCTGTTTATCACCTACTACACACTAGCTGTATAGAAAGACAGCATTTCTATCTTATTCACCAGGGTCTAGCATAGTATTTCAAACAAATAAAATGCTCCTAATATCTCCCATAAACTTAATTATTCAATAATAAAAATAATTTTGTTCTTAGAAAAAACATTCAAAGTACACATAATATTAAGTGTTGTAAATAACAGTCCAATTTATTGAAGATGGTTAGAGTACTTTTTATGAATTATCTTTAGTACTCCAATACTAATTTTATGCAATAAATTATCTTTCATTTTAATCTGGTAAAACAGGTATAGCAAGTTTCTGATATTCCTTCAAGGTCTCTTAACCAGAAAATGACAAATGCAGAATTGAGAGCTAACTTCCAGATGTGAAGGAAGTAGAAATGGGCTGGGGTAGGCACCTGGTTGATGTAGGAAGTCCTATCAAATAAAAAGAAATAATGGAAACCACTTAATTTTTATACAACTTGTACTCCCCAAACACTAAATCTTCATGTGAGTTCCATAGGTAGGTACTGACTTGGGTTACTTAAACCTTCAAATCTTATTTCTGGCTTATGATAGTTGAATAGAAGAGAGTAGATGTGAAAAAACAAGCATAAAAGTCAACAGCAAAAGCCAGACACAGAGCAGCCCGAGATATGTCATGTTGTGAGGACACAAAAAGATATCAAATGGCAGGATGTGAGGGGAGATGAATGTTCCCATGCTTCTTTGATCTAATTCTCTCTTAGTTTTATTTTCTTACTTGTTGCTTCGTTTACACTTGAATTCTACTCCTCTGATAATGGGAGTTATAGAATGTATTCACCTATATTGTGTATTTTAGCAGAACCCCCCTTCATAGACACTAGGTGACACTTGGAATGACCTGTGAAATAAGTTGCACATTATTTTAACAAGCAAAACTGTGTTTTTGAAAACATGGCATATTTGTAGCTGCACACAGTTTTCATTCCCAGATACAATGTATCCACTGCAAAAAAATAAATAGGATTTTATTTTTGTCTTTTCAGGTCTCATCAGGATATTTTCATACTTCCATGTCATTGAGCTTTACTCATTTCACACACACACCCACTTCCTCATCCCTCCTCTCCAGCTTTCACTGGTGGGATTTAACTTCTCATCTGTCACGAAGCACAGATTTGTATACCACCAACTGACCAGTAACCATACACCCAATTCCCATATCTTCTGTTCCTGTCTGCATTCACTCAGGTTAATCATCCCTTTCTGAGGAAAGTCTGGATGGGTACAGGAACCACCACACACTGAGTTCCACAAATGGGCTCCAGATGACGTCAGGAGATATTCTCTACACACTTGCTTCATGCCAGACACAAGAGTAAGGTCTTTACCTACCATTATTTTGATGCCCAGAGAAACCCTAGAAAGGACTGTTTTGTTCAGGGTCCAGTTACAAATACCAAGTCCATGCTGAATATTTCAAGCCTAGGGGTTTTACTTATGAGGAATTTATTATATAGATTAATTTGCTGGAAAAACAAATGACAGTGAAGGAATCCAGGTATTGAAAAGAAATGAAAAAAAGCTAACAGTCCTTTTACTTAAGGAAGAAGGAAGATGTGTGGCTCCTAAACCAGAGAACAATCCCAGTGGTGCTCAGAAGCCTCAAGGGCTATGCCCAGATACAGGGATCTGAAAGAGTAGAAAAGAGGATTGCCAACCTCCTTTGGACCTGAAACCAGGAAGGTGGTCCTTTTGCCCACCTCCCATCTTTCAGTTTCCTGCTGGTGTCTCTTATTGTTAGATTAAGCCCAAGAGTCAATTAATAAGAGAGTGTGATCCACAAAGCTCTACTCCAAGCAACACAGATGGTGTCAGGAGAGAAAGACTGGAAGGTAATAAGTGAACAGGTAGCTTTGGCCGCATAATTTTCTCTGTTAAAAGAATGGAGGGGGAGTTAATGTTCCTGTGGTTATCCACTTAGCAAAGTGAAAAGGCCCAGATTCAAATCTGACCAGGGCTGCATTCCATGTGGTGCAGCCTTGAGATTTTCAAACCTTATTAAGACAATCTTACATTCCTTGATAACAGCTAAGGTGCTTTTGGCACTTTATGACTCTTTGTATGGACTGATTTAATTCTCACATAAGGTGGGCATGGGTAGTGTATTATTAACATCGGTGAAAACACAACACACTGATCAATGTCACAGCATCCAAATCCAATCCTTATCATTTTTATAATCTCTTTCAGGAAAATTATTTTACTTCTCTTTGCACACAATTGATAAAAGTGGAACTCCCCAGGTTAAGCTACGGGAGAATTTATGAATGCTACAAGCAGATGACATCATGTGACTAGAGTAGGCACACTCTCAACTTTATTACGCATGAGAATCTGTCCTCAACAACTTCTAAAGATAATTTCTAATTGCTGTACCATGCTGTAATAAGAAAACCTTCCACAGCACTTAGCTTATGTCAACATTTATTTTATTCATATATGCCAATAAATATTTTACATAGCTCAACTTATTTAATTCTGGGCCCTTCTTCTTCCTTAACCCCAAGGTCTGTTCATTCTCCTTCCTATGTATGAGTCCAAATTTAGAAGATTTCACATGTAAGTGAAGTCACACAGTATTGATCTTTCTGCTGTTGACTTATTTCTCACAGTGTAATGTGACTCCAGATTCATCCATGACATCAGTGGCAGGACCTCCCATTTGAAGGCTGAGTAGCGATCTAGTGCACATTTATGTGCATATGTACACATAACATTTTCTTTACCTATCCATGCATTAGCAGACTCTTAGATTGTTTCACTGATTGATAAAACGTGTTAGTGTGAATAATGCTGTATTGAATATGAGAATAGAGAAATCCCTCAACATACTGGTTTCAGCTCCTTTGGGCATATATGCCTGTTAGTACGATTGCTGAATCTTATAGTAATTCTATCTTTACCCCCACCCACACCTTTTTTCCCCCTGAGGAAACTTTGTACTGTTTTCCATAATAGCTATTCTAATTTACAGGTTCATCCACACTCAAACCAACACTTTTATTTTATCTTATTTACTTATTTTTGGATTTTTCAAGACAGAGTTTCTCTGTTTAACAGCCCTGACTGTCCTGGAACTCACTTTGCAGATCAGGCCAGCCTTGAATTCACAGAGATCTGTCTGCTTTCTGCCTCCTGAGTGCTGGAATTAAAGGCATGCACCACCATGTCTAGCTGTATTTTATTTTATTTTTTTAAGAAAGACACCTATTCTAACAGGTGTAGTGGCTAGCTGGCTATGATTTTGATTTGTGGTTCCCTAGTGATTAGTGATGATGGACATGTTTTCAAGTACATATTATTGCCCACTTATGTGTCTTCTTTTAAAAATGTCTTTTTGGGCCTTTTCCTATTTATTTCTTCATTTAGCTTTTTAAAAGTTTAAACTTGTATATAGCATATCATGATCGTATTCATCCACTACCTTGTCTCCTTTTCACACCTGCTAATCCTTCTCCCCTCAAACAGCTCGCCCTCCACTCCTTCCATGCCTACCCCCACCAACCCTTCTTGTCCAGGTAGCCATGTCTGTTGTGTCTTCACAATTGCAGTGGCCACGTCATATTGAGAAGACAGCGCTTCCCAGCACACTTCCCTACCGGTCAGCCACGGCCCATTCTTTAAATTGGGCTATTTGTGTTCTGTTCTTTGCTATTGAGTTGCTTGTATTCTGTGTGCATTTTGTACATTCTTTATCAGAGTCATGATTCCCAAACATTCTCTCCCATTCAGTTGGATGTCTCTTCACTCTGTTGATTATTCTATGGAGAAAAGCATTTCATGTTGGTGGCATCCCATTTGCTGTTCGTTTTGTGGTTTTGTTTGAAACACAGTCTCACTATGCAACTCTGACTGGCCTGGAACTCGTGTAGACTAGACTGATCTGGAGCTCACAGTGATGCCCTCACCCCTCCCTCCTCACTGCAGGGATTAAAGGCCTCACCCACCGTGCCTGGTCTGCTTGTCCATTTTTTTTTTTTTTTTTTGTCTTGCTGCCTGTACTTTTGTGTCACATGCAAAATAAATCATCCCTCAGTCCAGTGCCATGGAACCTTCCCTACCGCTTTCTCAGCAGTGGCACAGTTTTCCTTCTTCTATGGAAGTCTATATGTTTTGAGTTGGGTTTTGTACATGGCGTGGGTTGAGTTTTGTGCATGGTGTGAGATAGAAGCCTCTCACTCCACTCATCCACTTGTGAACATCCAGTTTTCCAAGCAACATTTTATTGAACAGACTTTTCTCTATGTGGTCTTAGCACTTTTGCCAAAAACTATCAGCCGACCCTAGATAGGTGGGTTTACTTATAGATTCTCTATCTTTCCACCAGCAGTGTACATTTTGTTATAATCACTGAATAATACATTTGTACATCAGAGAGCACGGTGCCTCCTGTCTCGTTTTTTTGCTCATAGCTCGTTCATTCAAGATCATTTGTGGTTCCTGTATGGCATTAAAGACTCTTCTCTGTTGCTGTGAGAGAGCAACATTGGAATTTTGACATGCATTGTACTAATTCTGTGGATTCCCTGTGAAGCATGGGCATTTCAACAGTGTTTTTTTCTTCTGGGCACTGAACATGGGGTGGCTATTCATTTGCTCATGTTTTCTTTAGTTGGTGTTTTGTAGTTTTCAGTATATAGTTTTTTATCTGAGTACTTTCTGTTGCTTTTTAAAACAGGAATGTTTAGCGGCACACACACACACACACACATACACACATACACACATACACACACACACATTTCTGATCTGTGAATGTTAATGCAGTATCCTGAAACTTATTTGATTTATTGATTATACAAATTTTTGGTGGCATCTTAGAGTTGTCTGTGTATACACGACCATGTCACCTATAAATAAAGACAATTTCACTTCTTCCATTTCCACTGGACGTCTTTTGCCTTCTGAGTCCTGGACTTCTGGGGCTGTGTTAAAGAGAAATGGTGGGGATGGGCATCTTTGTCTTATTCTTACTCTTAAATAAAAAAATGATGTCAGATTTTACCACTGAAAATGATGTTACCTAGGAGACTATCATGTGAGCCTTTATTTGTGTTGAAGTAAATCCCACCACACCTAATCCATTGAGGAGTTAATCTCGAAACGAATGCTGTATTGGTCAAAATGTTTGTTTCTGCATCTATTCAAGTGATAATATGATTTCCTCAATCTCTTAGGTATTTTAATAAGGTGTATCACATTTATTGATTTGCACATGTTGAACCATCCTTACAACCCTAGAATATGTCACTTGATCTAAGGAATGACTAAATGTTTGTGTTTTTTCTGGTTGATATAGTTTTTGATACATGGTCTCCCTCTTTAGGTCAGACTCACCTCAAAGTTTGAAACATCTTGCCTTAGCCTAGCATTATAGTTGAGATTTATTGAGCCTAACATTGTAGACTTTCAATCTATATTCTTCAAAACAATTGGTCCATAATATTTTTTCTTATGCCATTCTTATCTGTCTTTGGTATCAGAATAATGCTAGCCTCACGGGCTTAGAAGCTACCCTCCAATTCACTGTCTTTAGAAATGTTTGAGAAGAATCTGTGAAGCTCTTTCCTAAGTATTTGGCCGAATTCAGCTTTACTGCTGAGCAGCTCTGGGCTTCCCTTTGATTTGAGGCTTTTATTGCCTATTCTGTCTCTTTCCTCGGTATTAATTTGCTCAGATTTTCCATTTCCTTGTGTTTTAGTGTTCGTGGCTCATGTGTTTGAGCTTTTCTGTCTTGTCTGGTTAGCCCATTTGTTGGTGAATGACTGTTTCTTATGAGCCCTTGTATCGTGCTGGTGGCAGTCACAATGCCTTCTCTTCAGCTACTGGCCTCCTTCATTTTCAGAGTCTTTTTCTCTTCTCTCACTAGTCAACTTCATTATTTATCAAAAGAGCTTAGTATTACTGAATTTTCTGCTTTTGTCTCATTACTTCTGCTCCAATCTTTGCCTTTTCCTTCTATTAATTTCAAACTTTTTTTCTTTTTACCCTAGTTCCTTGAAGTATATTGCTAGTATGTTTTTTCTTTTTTGAAATATGAATTTTTTATTATAAACTTCTCTCTTAGGGCTGACATCACAGTATATATAAATTTTTCTATGTTATGTTTTTATCTTCATTACAATATATTTTTATCATTAGTTATTGATTTTTGCATAGCATGTTGGTTATGCACACACATACATACACACACACACACACACACACACACACACACACACATATATGTATATATATAGTGGGAGGAGGCAGGGGAGTCTCACTACGTAGACCTGGCTAGCCTCAAATTCACAGAGATGTGCATGTCTCTGAGGCATTAAAGGTGTGTGCCACACTTTCTCCTCGGACCTGGCCTGATACATTGTTTTAAATTTCCCCTGATATTATCTTCTATTTCATGCTATTGTGATCCCAAAAAGGGACTCAAGATGACTTCAATCCTTCTAAATGTTCCAGTATTTGTTTTTGACCTAACACAGAATCTACCCTGGAGAATGCTTCCTGTGCGTTTAAGAAGACGGTCCATCAAGCTATTGCTGGTGAAGTGTTCCACATGCCTTCTAGACCCAGTTAGTCTAAAGAACATTTCAAATTCAATGTTCCTTTATTGATTTTCTGTCTAGATAATCTTTCCATTGTTGAACATGGGTATCAAGGTCCTTTCTGTTATAGTATCACAGTCCACCTCTTCATCATGTATTTGGATATTCTGATATTCTGGTACAGATGTACTGACAATTATAATGCCTTCTTACCAAATTTGTGTATGTGTTTATAATGGAGAGGGTGGGAGATTAATGATGCAGAGGATCAAATTAAGAGTCACGTATTTGCACATGATAGGCCAATGTTCTACCACTGAGATATATACTTTATTATTATGTACTGACTTTCTTTGTAATCCTTTATAATGTGTCGATTAATGTCTCACCTTATTTAAGTATAGATACCATTTCTCTTCCTTAGTTTCTGTTTGCATAGAGTATATTTTTCAATCACTTTATTTTCAGTAGATGGGTTCCTTAGTAATAAAGTCTCTTGTGAACAGCCAGACAATCGAATCTTGATGTATTTTGCACAAGTTCCCTCCATATATTTTTATTGGGGAATAGAGTCTATCTACATGTAAGGTGATGATTGATAGGTGAGGATGTGCTGCTTCCCTTTTGCAATTTGTTTCCTGAATTTTTTTTCGGGGGGGGGGGGGCTTTCTTCCATTTTTCTTTGTCAGAAAATTACTGTATTTATCCTTTGGATGGACTGATTTCAGAATTTTCTGTGAGAAATTCTTTTCTCGTCATTTTGAAAATGGATTCTATTTCTACTATTTTGACTAAGAAATCTCACAGTGATGACAAGCTGCTCTTTGGGAGGTACCTGTGCTGCTTTGTTGTTAGGGTTGTTGTTGTTGTCTTGTTTTGTCTTCCAAACGTTTTAACAGTTTTAATGATTCCTTAGGCTGAGTTTCCCCACTGTGTGGTTACTTCTTGAACGTTCTAAGAGGACTTGGGCATTTGGATTTACTTTTACCTTGACCTCTCTCCCTATCACTCTGTCCTCCTTTGCTGTGTCCCGTGTGGTTGCGCCTTGTTTTATGGGACCATGCACTTTTGGCGATACACTTTTTGCACTTGGCTACACATTTAGTTTATTTGATTATTAGACTCCTTACCCTTGAAGGCTAATTTTAGGGGAGGAAAAACAAGAAAGAATGGGTTAAAAGAAATTTTCTCACATTAAGAAAGTGATCTTGCTAAACGCTTCCTGGGGTTTCATTGGCTGTAATGAAACACCATGGCCAAAAGCAGCTTGGGGAGGAAAGGGATGACTTCACTCTTCCATATCACAGTTCTTCATTCAAGGCAGTCAGGACAGGAACTCAAACAGGGCAGGAACCTAAAGTTAGAAACTAAAGCTGAGGCCATGGAGGAGTGCTGCCTGCATTATTTTTTTATTTTTTATTTATTTATTTATTTTAGTTGTTTGAGACAAGGTTTCTCTGTGTAGCCCTGGCTATCCTAGAACTCACTCTGTAGACCAGGCTGGCCTCAAACACACAGAGATCCACCTGCCTCTGCCTCCCAAGTGCTGGGATTAAAGGTGTGTGTCACTACTGCCTAGCTCACCCTGCTTTCTTATAGAATCCAGACCACCTGCCCAGGGGTGGCACCACACAATTGGCTGGGCCCTCCCACATTGATCATTAATTAAGAAAATGCCTTACTGGAAGGTTTCTTTTTCCCTGCCTTCCATTCCTTCCCTTCCTTCCTTCCTTCCTTCCTTCCTTCCTTCCTTCCTTCCTTCCTTCCTTCCTTCCCTTCCTTCCTTCCTTCCTTCCTTCCCCCTCGTTCTTTTCTTTCTTCCATCCCACACAGAGCCCTGTAGTTGCTATTTAGGAAAGTTCTTTATCATTAAGCTACATTCTGAGTCCCCAACATTTCTTTTTTATTTTAATTGATTCTTTGTGGGTTTCATATCATGCATCCTGATACCATCTATCTCCCCATCCCTTCATATCCACCCTTGCAACTTCCCACCCAAAACAAAATTCAAAACAGAACAAAACAAACAACTAAACTAACAAATACACAAAAAGAAAGTCTCAGAATGGAAGCTGTAGTGTGACAGAGTGAGTCACACAGTATAACCTTCAATCCGTACGTCTTCACTTGTAAGTGTTCATTGCAATGAGTCATAGATTTGGTTTGAGCCCACTGGTTTCTGCTACAGCCTCAACACTGGACCCTTACTGGTACTCCTCTTAGATATCCTGTTGTTGCCCTGTGTAATGGAGATCTTGCAACTTCACATGCTCCTGAAATTCATAGATGAGATAGATGCTGGGGTGGACCAACTCATAACCCTGGTTCTGGGCCTGGGTGGTAGCTTAGTGGTCAGCCTGCCAACATTTCCATATAGACACCAACAGGGCAAACTCTCCAGCATTGCCCCAGTTAGCTCACCCATTGCAACCTGCACCAAAGAGTGAGGCCAGTTCTCCTGTTCTTGTGCCCTCAGGGCTAGCTCACCTGCATCCACACCACCAGGGTCAACTCTGCTGTTTTGCCCAGGCAAGGTACACAGCCTGTTCTCCCGAGTGCTGCAGTTGGTGAGATGCAGAGCCAGCTCTCCTTCCAAATTTGAGAGTAAATAAAAAGTATTCGGGCTTTCCATTTAAAAACAATACATAATTTTGATAACTATGTTTGAAAGATATGTCAAAGTACATGGTTTATGGTAGCCACTGTCATTTACTGAAAGAATAAAGTGCAGAAATGTATGTATAATTTAAAAAAAGAAAGAAAGAAACTGCCTTACAGATTTGCCTACAGCTTGATATTTTCTCAACTGAGAGTCCCCCTTCCCAAATGGCTCTAGTTTGTGTCAAGGTGACATAAACCCAGCCAGTATAGACCTGTAATGACAATGAGTCAGGAAGCCCACAAAGATGAGAAGGAAATTTCAGAAGTTTCACCCTAAGCACCAGCTGTAACACAAGATACTTCCTACAATGACAATTTCAAAACACTTGAATACTGGCTAAGAAAGCCAGAGTACCCAAACCACAGGGCTCTGATGTAAATACTGCCTCCAAGTCAAGATCCCTGTGTTAATGCCTGTGGACATGTTGACAGAGACAAGTCCCTCCAATATGTTTTCAGTAGTATGTTAGTTTTTCTCTCATTTTTAGTGTGAATTAAGGCTATCTCAGGAATAGTGTCTGGATATTTGCCAATTTTGATCCATGGTTATATGTTGAATCTCACTCATCTTTATTAAGTTCTCTCTCTGCCTCTGAGTCTGATATTTACATTGTGAACCAGTACCTATGTTCTGACACCGAATGGTGTTGTCAAAGTGATGCTTTAAGTTCATGTTACTTGTTGAGTTTTCAAGTATGTTATTTGGTCTATTGCTAGTCTCATGATGATTTGGGAGCTTGCTTAGTAAGGCCTGGACACAGTTTTCCTGTTGAATTGTAATCACATTCTCAGAAAATGGAAACACCATGACACGGGAGGATAGAAATGTCATGGACTCATCAACCAGCTTCCATTAGTCTCAGAAATGTACCAGTGAAACAATATCATTGTCATTCTTGGTGAATAATAGAAGACCTAATGGAAGTATCACTCACCCCAATTTCAAGTTGTACTAGAGAACTATAGTAATAAAAACAGCACAGTATTCAAATGTAAACAGACACGTTGATCAAAGGAATCAAATTGAAGACCCAGACATAAGTCCACACACCTATAAACATTTAATCATTTACAAAGAAGCCAGAAATACACACTGAAAAAAAAGATAGCATCTTCTACAAATAGTGCTAGTCAAACTGGGTGTCTGAATGTAGAACAATGCAAATAAATCTATATGTATCACCCTACACAAAACTAAGCCCTCACCATAAAACCAGATACACTGAATCTGATAGGAGAGAGGGTAGAAAATAGTGTTTAACTTATTGGCACAGGAAAAGAACAGGACACTGATAGCACAGGCACTCGGAACAGCAATTAATGAATGGGACCTCAGGAAACTGAAGAGTTCCTGTATGGCAAAAGATACCATCATTTTGGCAAAGAAGCAGGCTACAGAATGGAGAAAGATCTTTACCAATTATACATCCAGTAGAGGGCTAATACCTAAAGTTTATAAAGAACTGAAAAAACTGAATGTCAAGAAAACAAATAAAATAATTTAAAATGGGAGGTAGAACTAAATGGAGAATTCTCAAAAGATGAATCACAAATGGCTGAAAAACACTTAAAGAAATCCTCAACATCAACGCAAATCAGAACTACTTTGAGGTTTCATCTTTTACCAGTCAGAATGGCCAAGATCAATTAAAAAAAATGACAGCTCAGACTGCTGAGGATGTGGAGTAAGGGAAATGATCATCCATTGCTAGTTGGAGTGCCAATTTGTACAACCACTCTGGAAAACAGTGTGGCAGTTCCTCGGGAACCTGGGACTATAGCTATCCCAGGATCAAGCTATATTGTTCTTGGGCATATACCCAAAGTATCTTACTATATCTTACTACAGAGACACTTGCTCAACCATGTTCATTGCTGCTCTATTCATAGTAGCTAGAAATTGGAAACATACTAGATGTCCATCAACAGATAGATGGATAATGAAACTGTGGTACATTTACACGATGAAGTACTATTCAGCTGTTAAAAAAATTATGAAATTCACAGGTAAATTGATGGAACTAGAAAAAATCTTGTGTGAGGTAACACAGACCCCAAAATATAGCTATGGTATATACTCTCTTATATGTGGAAGTTAGCTTTTAAGTCTTCGATAAGCATGCTACAATCTTTATAACCACAAAGGTTAGGTATAAAGGACTAGTGAAGAGGGAAGAATCCCCAAAGGAAGGAGAAATAGAATATTTAGTTATAGAGAGACAGGGGGAAGCCTGGAATGAGAGGGTTAAATGGATAAAGCAAGGGAAGAGGGATAGGAAGGGATTATGGGAAGTAACCAAATGCAATCTAATTGTACTTAAGGCCCACTGCACATGATGGAAACAATGCCTGACATTGCTCAGTGGCCATGAACCTGAGACTAGATAGGCCATGGGCCTAGGCAAAACCAAGTAGTATTGTTTCACTAAAGAAACATAGTAATAAAATGACTCCTAACAACATTCTGCTATATACCCATAGGTCAGTGTCTCACTCAACCAGCACCATGAATTTTTCTCCAGAGTAGATGGGAACTAATACCAGACCCACAAATGGAAAGAGAATGAGAGACTTTGGAAGACTCAGTCCTAAGTGGGATGTCTTCAACAAATTCTTCCCCTTGGGAGTCAAGGAAATATGCAGACGAGGGCTTAGAAAGATTGTTAGAGCCAGAGGAGGTAGACAACATCAAGGAAACAGTGTCTTCCAGACACAAGACTGATGTACATATGAACTCACAGAGACTGTGGCAGCACTCATAGGGCCTACACAGGTTCAAACCTGAGGGGCAGCAGAGCTGAGAAGGGGGAGGGGACAAGAGCTCCCATCCCTAACCAAGAAGCTATCTCCAACTGATAACTGCTTGCAAAGGAAAATTAGTTTTCTCCAATGGAGACTACTGGGTGTACAAATCACATTTAAGGGCAGGCCCCAGGCCCAGCAGTGGATGGCCAACACAAATTTAACTCAATGGCTTTGTAGTAGATTTCTTGTCCCATTTTCCTTTTTTTTAAAAAATTTTTTATTTTATCACTCTTTTCATGTACATTATGGTTTCCAACTTTGTGTTTATATGGGTTTTGTCATTGTATGTGTGTTTCTTGAGCTTTTTATTTGTTTTATTTTGTATTTCCTGGTTTGCTTTGTGTTATTCTGTTTCATTTGTTTTAATTTGCCTGTTTGTTCCCTAAAGAGAGAGAGAAAGAAGGTATGTCGTTGAATGGGTAGAAAAGTAGGGAAGATCTGGGAGGGAATGAGGGAGGGGGAACTGTGATCAGACTATATTGTATAAAAAATTCAGCTAAAAAAAAAAAGAAAGAAAGAAAGAAAGAAAGAAAGAAAGAAAGAAAGAAAGAAAGAAAGAAAGAAAGAAAGAAAAGCCAGGCAGTGGTGGCACATACCTTAAGCCCAGCACTCAGGAGGCAGAGGCAGGAGGATCTCTGAGTTTGAGGCCAACCTGGTCTACAGAGTGAGTTCCAGGACAGCCAGGGCTACACAAAAAAACCCTGACTCAAACAATGACAAAAACAACAACAACAATGAGAGAGTCATCCTCTAGCCCTGTGCTACGCAAGGTGACACTGGATTTCTTGAAATATATATTGCAGAAACATTTTGGAACATAATGGGCTCTTGCTGAAATTAAAGGCTGTTTAAATTGGAAGTTAATAAACACTAAAGGAATACATCATTTATACTGTCCAACAAGTATTACAACCAAAAATTGGTATATTTTTCTGTTTTTTTTTTCTCCTGTGAACAAGGAATCACATTTTCTATTGGAAAGACTACTTCACAGTTTCATAAATTTCATTCCAAAAGCATTCTCATAATACTTCATTTAAACATTCTCAACTCAGTCTCATGCCTCTACTAGCACTTCACTGTATCATACAAAACAGTTTTTTTTCTCCTTGACATTTAGTGTCTTCAAATAATATCAAGGAGCCCATTAACTCTGCCTTTAGTTTCTGCTCAGTCAAGCTGTGCATAATTAACTCCTTTAATCTGTTCTCTGAATTACTCTTTCCATTTCCTTAATCAGTTTGTGGCACATTTTCTGAAGTTTCTTTCATTACCAGTGATTGTTAAGCTGTATTACTTGGGGCTTTATGGGCATACTACAAAACTATGCACAATACATTTGATTAAGTGCTCTGCAGAGTATCTGAGGAGCCACTTATACCAAGTAAATCTGACACATTTCCCATGTAGCCTCTGCAGGCAATGGACTAAGATGAAGAGTCCAGTTCTCTGGGTTCCCTTCTGTCACCAAGGGAAGGTATGCACCATGGTATGCAACCATGGTTCAGTTAGCAAGTAGGTTTTCTTCTTGAGACTGATGCATGTGAGGCCACACTGAGGCCACTATGTACATACACAAGACGGGCTTTCTGTCTTGGTTTCATCTTCCTTTGGAAATCTCAATGATCTCCTCCTTCTTAGACTGTAGGCATTCCTCCAGGTGTTCATACTGTGCTTCCTGGTCTTAGATTTGTGAGCCTTAGCTTAGTCAGCCAGCAGCATCTTGCCAGCCTTGGCTGCCTTCAGCTTGTGTGTATGTGTTCCATGAGAATCCTCTTGACCTTTAGGTTCAGACTGTGTTATGTGTCAATCTTAGATCCCTGGTATCTCCTACGAAGTTGGCTCAGACTCTGAATCCTCATCCAAGTTACATTCTCGGGTATTTAGACATTGGTAGGACCCTTCTCTTTCCCTATGTACATAGGCCTGCCCTTCTAGACAGCCAAGGGGGGTTTCTGGCATCCAGCCTGGGAATGGACAGCCACAGGCTTCCAGATCATCAGCCTGTCTTTGATCAGCTCTGGATCTGTGGGCTGGAGTCAGTGTTTGAGATTTCATTGTTCTCGTTGTGGTCCAACCAGACCTCCTTTTTGCCATAATAGAGGGCACTATGCTTTCCTGAATCCTGAGCATATTCAGGGCAGGTTTAATCAGGAATAGTTGCCGTGGTGGTGGTGGTGGTGGTGGTGGTGGTGGTGGTGGTGGTGGTGGTGGTGGCGGCGGCGGCGGCGGCGGCGGCGGCGGCGGCGGCGGCGGCGGCGGCGCACGCCTTTAATCCCAGCACTTGGGAGGCAGAGCCAGGCGGATCTCTGTGAGTTCGAGGCCAGCCTGGACTACCAAGTGAGTTCCAGGAAAGGCGCAAAGCTACACAGAGAAACCCTGTTTCGAAAAACCAAAAAAAAAAAAACAACAACAACAACAACAACAACAAAAAAAAAAACCCTAATCAGGAATAGTTGCATTACCTATGCTCTGTGGTTGAGAAGAAAACCTTAAATAGGTTGGAAAAGACCAAGGGAAAATCAAAAATCCAGAGAAAAGAGACAAAAATCTCAAGAGAATGAGAGGGGAACTGGGAACATGTATTGTCATTCTTGATGCCACTTGAAGCAAATAAACATGGCAAGAGAAAGACATGCAAACTACGGACTTAGAAAATTCATCCCACTTTTTATCACGATGCTTGACCCTTCTAGTCTGTATCTATCCTTTGTTCTAGAGTACAAATCCATGCTGAGACAGGGGAGGGAAAATGGTAGACTCTCTTGCTCAATACCACCTTAAAATAGCCAACAAGCTGGGGCTACCTTGCAATGGGCCTTCCCATACTCCCTACTTCTCCCTCCAGCACCCCAGGATCAAGAACACAGTCTCTTTATCTGCAGCTTGCAGACCTATCCTGTACCCCCAGAACCTTCTCTATTTCTGTTACAAACTGTATATAGTAACAAGAGCACACCTGTACACTCACTAAAATTCCAAACACACCTTTCCTCCAGAAGGAGAAAAATGTGTGTGGACCTTTTACCATTCTGGTTCAGTGACTAAGTCCTCACCAAACCTTGAAGCCCTGAAGGGAACTAACTGCCAGGGACAGGACTAGGCATAGGCAGAGACTTCATACTCCTGTCCTGAGGCATACCCAAGAAACAACTCATTGGGGAAAGAATACCAAGGGAAAAGAATCACTGTGTCTCATCTTTCAAGTTTATAATTTCATCTGGTAATTATGGACTGTAGACATAGGGCAGCAAAGTGAAAGGATCCTATTAGGTGGGAAATGTGGAGATTCACTGAATAAACTAATACATGCACACACTCACACAGAAACTCAAACTTCAATGGAAATATAAAAAGGCATTTAGAAAGAATCAAGTTGAGGTGGTGGAAATAACACAAAGTACATGTAACTTTTACCTGTTACAATGTATGAAAATGGTTCCATGAGAAGAAAGTTCACCTGAAATGACTGATGGGAAGAACAAGAAAGAGCTGTTTCTGGAGTCAGTGGTACCTGCTTTTGCTCATCATGTGAGCTTCCCTGCTTTCACACACTGCACAAATACAATGATCCCCTGCTCATAGGAAGTCGACTGCCAGGACAAGCAAGTAGTATTCCAACCTCAAATGGCTGACAAAATTAAAGTCCCAAAAAGGTGTTTGGAGAAATATTGAGCTTGTTTCACCGTAGTATAATGAACACTGGCAACAATAGCTTAATATTTATGTTTTCTTAGTGTATTAGTGTAGACTAATAGCATTAACCCTAATTTCAGTATAAGAAATTGGAGTATATTCTGCTAAGGAAGGGTAAGTTTAAAAGATTCACCTATGCAAAAAAAAATCGATCCTTAGATCATAGGGTAATTGTTTCATATTTAAAACTTTTATTAGTTTACACATATGAACAGTAGCATGTAGTAGGAGTTCTCAAAGTTGTGAGTATGAAGAATAAAATACTATTGGGAAGATAATGTTTGTGGACAGTGAGGTGCTAGTGCTGCATGAAGATTGAGCACAACAACAGTCACATGTTGTTGAGGCAATAAAATCTGACAAAGATTTTGTTGTACTTGGAAAGTACCCCTCCCACTGTGCTTTGCCCATGCCTACTGAGAATATCCATGGACATCTTGAATTAATGCACACTGAAGAGTTCTCCCCGGTGTGTGTCCTCATGTGGTCTCCAAGGGGGAAAGATTTTGTGGAAGATTTTCCCACAATCTTGGTAGATACAGGAGTAGGGTTTCAAACTGTGAGAATTCTTCTGGGACATAGGACTCTTAGCCTTGAGGTCTGTCTTCTCCCGTGGACTCTGTCTCTGGAAGGGGAAACTGTAATGCTTTCTGGAGGTTGTCTTGGGGCGAAAAGAAAATGGGAAGGAACTGATGGTCCACCTGAAACTACTTGAGAATCGTGGCTTCTTCACCACTGGGTGCTGACCTCTGACCTCTGCAGATACTCTGATGGTAAGAGGACACCAGATGGCCATAGTGGTTTATGTGAGCATTACTGGGGTCTCTCACAGATTCTCAAACACAGCCTGGATTATTTGGGGATTTCTACTTGATCACCGAAGGAAGTCAAGTCACCTATTGGGGTCCTTACCTGATCCCAGCAAGAAATGTGGTCAGGAAAAGAAGTTATCCTCTTACTGGAATAAAGGGCCTGGCTTATAAATGTGAGCCGCCATCTGAGGCTCAAAGGTAATCTGCTCATGCACTCTGGTTGCCTTGTGACTGCAGTCAAAGGTCTGGTCCCCAGTGACAGGCATCTCTTGGTGGTCCTCCTTGATGGTCTGGTCCAACACTGAAGTAACTAGTTGGCCAACATCCCAGGTCTGTTCACCACTAAAAGACGTCACATGATCCCCTTCAGTAGGTGCCAGCTGCTGTCGAAAAGAACATCTTGATTATCAGCAGGGCAGATCCTCTGTCTTCCATACAAGGCAGTACTGTGGATCATAAGTGTTTCATTCCCACTCAGGGTCTTCACCTAGCCATCTACTTTGTAGACTGTCTCCTTGCTGTCATGGACTGCTCTCGCCTGGGAATCAGAAAGGGAGGTCTCCTGGGTGTTGAGCTCCATCAGCTGAGAGCCTGCCGGGGATTTAGTCTGGTCAGCAGAAACACCTTGCTGGTTCAAAGCAACAGTCTCACTTGGCTCTCCAAATTGGAAATCCTTGTCTTTTCTGTAGTGTGATATCAAGTTCTGGGTATAGGCAGTCCCAGTGGTGCTACAATATGCAGGCATCATCACTGTTTGATTCCTGGTAGGCACCACTTGGCTCTGAGCTGACGAGGACAGTCTCCACAGGGACAGTTTGAGGACAGCAGGGCCCTGATTGAGAATCATCTGGAATTTTCCCCTGATCCTTACATGGTTCTGAGATGATCCTGAAGAACTCTTCAAGTTGCTTAACAGTTTGGGGTAAGGAAAACATGTCACTGAACTAGGTTTTCAGTTCTGAGGTCCTTAAGAGTAGTCAAATATGAAGACAGAGGCCAGGTGCTAGACCCAAGCAGCTACAAAAAGCTGGAGGCCAGGGATTCAGACCTACAAGAACTGTGATAAAAGTAGCCTGGGAGAAAGGTACTCAGCTCTAGAATCTGGAGTCTACTTTTAGAAAGCTCAGCAGGAAGCGGGCATGGCTTCAGAGTCCAGCCCTTGGCTGGCCACAGCCTATGTTTTAGAGCTCAAAACCAGAGGACTTGCTTAAGCTTCTTCTCCCAAGCTGTTAGAATGCAGAAGTTGATTGAATAACCCATTAAAGGACCCAGGAATTCTTTGAAGTCAGTAAGAACAACAGGAGGAAGGTGCATTTTGGATCTTTCCATCCATATCACAGTAGCAAGGAGTTACCCAGTGGTTTTACAGTGACTTTCCTTCAGAGTTGAAGGTAAAGAAAGAGAACACAGTTGGACTAAAGGAATAAGTTATAGATTCAGCTTCTAAACCAATCAATTTTGCTCTCAGGGGCTGAGTCCCTGTGTAAACACCCAGGATGTGAATTTGTGTCTCATAGGTTGATGGACCATGCAGATTCCCCTTCCTAGACAAGTTTTATTCAATCTGCCTTTGACAGTAGAGCCTAGCATCTGAATGATTTAAGCTCCTCCCACAAGCAGAAGGTGTTTGAGTCACCTAGTCAAGGATTCAGGACTTCCATGCTATCATTTCCTGAAAAGCCACTGTGTGGTGAAACTCAACATTACACTTTCCATCCTACCCCAGCCTCAGTGCAGGGTTTCCTGTGCTTGACCTGCATGCGAGAGTTGAGCATGCAAAACTCCAGACAGCTGCCCCTGCAGAGACTGCTACAGGTGCAGATTTTATTCCTTAAGGGCTTTGCTCTCTGAGATCTGAGGTAAACCCAGAACTCCTGAGATTCTAGTTTAAATGAACAGTTGAGATATGCAGATTCCATGATCTTGACAGCTGCACTTTTAACCAAATTACTGATAGTGTGAAAACCCAAGCATTCACATGATCACATTAGCATTGAAAACAGAGGTTTGTTATTGGTGGTTGATCTGTTTTTGATACAAGGTCTCCCTCTTTATTTTAGGTCAGTCTCACCTCCAATTCTGGAACTTCTTGCCTAAGCCTAGATTATAATGGAGTCTGGTGTTTCATGCTGTTCATTCTCGATTTTTTGATTTGGGGGTTTTAAATTTGTTTATAATTGAGATCTTATTTGAGTACACAGAGTGGACAAAACTAGCCTTTCTGCCTTTTCTGTCTTAGAAATATTATCACTGCTGCTGAGAATGGCTGGTATATTTCACCATATGAAACACAGACTACCTTCCATCCTCCTGCCTCTGCATCCTGATTGCCTACAGGATTGCAGCCCATAATGGCAGGTTTTGGTGTGTTCTTTTCCTTACTCTAAGACGGTTTGGTCCCGTCAAGGACTGACTCCCTTGGAATCACAAGTGTGATCAGACAGTTACAAGTTATGCCAAGTGCTTACATTCTCTGTTCATCACTCCCAGAGCCCATTTTTATAGACATCAGTACTGTCCAATGACACATGTTTGGCCACTGGTCCCTAAGTGTTTCCACCATTAATGGCCCTCATCCTTTCCTCTGGTGAACGGACATTGTGGTAGCCCTGGAGACCTGGTGATATGGTCCCTTTCCCTCTGTCCATGGCAGTTTTGGGTCTCTCAAGACCAGGCTGTTAAGTGTCTATGATTTGCATATGTAACCTCTCACACATGTAGGGCCTCTCAAAGTGTATGCCAGGTGCCCACAGTCTTTGTCCATCACCAACACAAGGACCAGTTTTAAAGTAGCCAAGCCCACAGTGCCAAACTTTACAATGTCCTATGCTGTTTTAAGATGCCTGGTCAAGTATTGCTTTCTCTATGTTTTTACCAACACCGCTTCAGCCCTTTCCTCTGGTTCACTGACACTGTGATGACCTGGCATTATGCAGCCCCTTCTCTGTTTCCATGGGGTTTCAGGGCTTCAGGGCCAGGTTGCTAAGAGCCTGTGAAGGGAATCAGCACATTCCCTGGTTTCCATTCAATCTCCAAACTCAGATAATGGTCAGGAATAGATGATTGGTTTTCAATTCCTGTATTCCAAGGTATTTGATTTGTACAAAATGTCTTTGTCATGAACCTTTTATACCTATACCAGGTTTAAACAGTTTCTTTGATCATTAAATATTTTATACAATCAAGAATAAGAACAGTCGAGCAGTGGTGGCCCACGCCTTTAATCCCAGCACTGGGGAGGCAGAGGCAGGCAGATCTCTGTGAGTTCGAGGCCTGCCTGGTCTACAAATTGAGTTCCAGGAAAGGCACAAAACTATACAGAGAAACCCTGTCTCAAAAAAAAAAACAAACAAAAAAAAAAGAATAAGGAGTAACCCATAAGTCCCTATTTATGGAACTTACCATGGTCTCAAAAATGTATTTTAAATATAGAAACACTGATATTAAGTTTTAACTCAGTGTATCATATATGGATTTATGAAGATATCAGATGCATGCTCAGAATGCCTGTGTATACATGGCCATGATCTTTTTCTTTTAATATCTCTTAATTTGCTGATTGGCACTTTATGAAAATTGCTTCCACAGATATTTCTGTTCATAATTTTCCTAACCTACAGACCCACTTTGAGCACAGGTGAGAAAACCTTAGCCTCTCCAGCTCAAATCATCTTCGAATAGCCAACACTCTGGGATCCAATTCCAATGTGCTGTCCCATACTCCATATTTCTCCCTCCAACATTCCCATGTTCAACAAGCCAGCACTCCCCCTAGCAGCTGTCACATAGGTCCCATGCACCCATAATGCCTACCCTCTTCTACTTACAAACTGTATATAGTAAAAAGAGCATACTTGTACACTCACTAAAAATCCAAACACACCTTTCCTCCAGAAGGAGAAAAATGTGTGTGGATCTTTTACCATTCTGGTTCAGTGACTAAGCCCTCACCAAACCTCAAAGCCCTGAAGGGAACTAACTGCCTGGGACAGGACTAGGCATAGGCAGAGACTTCATACTCCTGTCCTGAGGCATACCCAAGAAACAAATCACTGGGGAAAGAACCCCAAGGGAAAAGAATCACTGCGACTGAACTTTGAAGTTTATAATTTCATCTGGTAATTTTGCCTGTCGACTTAGTCCCGAAAAGTGAAAGCATCCCATTAGGTGGGAAACGTGGAGATTCACTGAGTAAACTAATACATGCACACACTCACACAGAAACTCACACTTCAGTGTAAATACAAAAAGGCATTTAGAAAGAATCAAGCTGAGGTGGTGGAAATAACACAAAGTACATGTAACTTTTACCTGTTACAAGTGTATGAAAATGGTTCCATGAGAAGAAAGTTCACCTGAAATGACTGATGGGAAGAACTAGAAAGAGCTGTTTCTGGAGTCAGTGGTGCCTGCTTTTGCTCATCGTGTGAGCTTCCCCCTCAGAAACAACCTCTGGAAGCAGGGTTTCTTCTCTGTTTTTCTTTTTTCTTTTTCTTTCTTTTTTTTTTTTTTTTTTTTTGGTTTTTCAAGACAGGGTTTCTCTGTGTAGCTTTGCGCCTTTCCTGGAACTCACTTGGTAGCCCAGGCTGGCCTCGAACTCATAGAGATCCGCCTGGCTCTGCCTCCCGAGTGCTGGGATTCTCTCTGTTTTTCAACCACAGACACACTGCACAAATACAATGATCCCCTGCTCATAGGAAGTCAACTGCCAGGACAAGCAAGTAGTATTCCAACCTCAAATGGCTGACAAAATTAAAGTCCCAAAAAGGTGTTTAGAGAAATATTGAGCGTCTTTCACTATAGTATCACAAACACTGGCAACAATAGCTTAATATTTATGTTTTCAAAGTATATTAGTGTAGCCTAATAGCATTAACCCTCATTTCAGTATAAAAATTTGATTATATGCTCTAAGGAAGAGGGAAGTTGCCAGGTAGTGGTATCACCTGCCCTTAATCCCAACACTTCAGAGGCAAAGGCAGGCTCATCTCTGTGAGTTCAGGACAGCCAGGGGTACACACACAAACCCTGTCTCTAAAAGAAAAAAAGAAAGTTAAAAATAATCACTTCTGCAAAATAATTGATCCTTACCTTAATTGTTTCATAATCATGATTTTTATTAGTTTTGCATTTAAAAACAACAGTGACATCTAGTAGGAGTTCGTTCTCCAAGTTGTGGGTAGAAGGAATAAACTTTAATTGGGGAAGATGTTCTTTGTTGGCAGTCAGGTTGCAGTGATGATTGATGATGGTTGGGAATGGCATCTCACACGCTGCTTGAGGTGTTAGATCTGGAAAACATTCAGTTGTAGAGGATACACTGGGAGTTCAGTCCCCCAGTGTGGCTTCTCCTGTGTCTACTGAAGGAATCTGAGCTTGTGAATTTCCATGGGCATCCAGGTACATTGCACACATAAGGCTTCTCCCCAGTGCGTTTCCTCATATGGTCTCTGAGCTGTAAAGGCTTTGTGTAAGGTTTCCCACAATCTTGGTAGGCAGGAGTCGGGCTTCAACTGGGAGGCTTCTTCTTGGACTCAGAGCTCTGGGACTTGGAGTCTGATCTTTCCTGGGGACGCTGTCTCTGGACCACAGGAGAATCTGGCATACTTTCTGGGGGTTGTCTTGGGGTCAAAGGAGAATGGGAGGGGCCTGGCGAACCACCTGAAACCACCTGAGGATCACTGCCACCTTCAGCACTAGGTGCTGACCTCTGACCTGTGCAGACATCCTGAGCATGAGAGGATACCAGCTGGCCAGAGTAATGTGGCTGGGCACCACTGGGCTTTCTCAGGTGATGCTTAGATATAGCCTTTTTTCCAATAGACGTTTTCTTTCTGTCACACTGGCGAGTCACGGTAAAAGGTGGAATTTCCTGTCTACACCCACAATAATTAAGAAATGTTAAATTAGCTATATCGATTTCGGGGACCGACATCACAATTGGCACCAATTGCTGTTGGGAACACACCTCACATGTTCTAGGTGCCCTCTGATTGGAGTCTGAGGTCTGGTTCCCAGAGACAGGCCTCTCTTGGTGGTGCTCCTCTTGGGAGGTCTGGTCCAACACAGAAGTAACTTCATGGTCTTCATCACGGGTCTGTTCACCACTGAAGGATCTTACATGACTCCCTTCAGAAGATGCCAGCTGTCCTTCAGAGAGAACATCTTGATTTTTAGGAGACCTCGTCCTCACACTTTCACACAAGGCTGCACTGTAGGTCACAAAAGTCTCCCTACCACTCAGGATCTCCACTGGGCCCAGTTCTGTTTGAATTGTCTCCTTGCTGCCAGAGACTGCTCTCCCCTGGGAACCTGAGAGGGAAGTCTCTTGGGTGTTGAGCTTCATCAGCTGAGAGACTGCAGGGGATTTAGTCTGGTCAGCAGGCACACCTTGCTGATTCATAGCAACTGTCTCACTGGGCTCTCCCAATTGGAAAGGTGTTTCTTTTCCAAGATTTGCCCTTGAGTTAGCGGGCAAAGATTTAGATTTGGATTTAGACTTAGATTTAGACTTAGATGCCATGACTGTTTCTTTACTGGTAGGTTCCACTTGGCTCTTTGGTGTGGTACAAGATTGAGGGTTCATCACTGTTTCATCACAGGTAGGCTGCACTTGTCTCTGAGCTGATGCAAGCTGACTGGTCTCCACAGGGGCAGTCTGAGGAGTGCAGGGCCCAGGCTGAGAATCACCTGGAGTTTCTCTCTGGTCCTTCAGTGGTTCAGGGATGACCTTCTGGGGCTCCTCAGGTTCCTCAGCTGTTCCAGAATCAGAAAACATGGTGCAGAACTAGGTTTTCAGTTCTGAGAGCTTGAGTTCTTAAGAGTAGTCCAATATGAAGACAGACAGAGGTTATGTGGTAGACCCAAGCAGCTTTAGAATGTGAGCTGGAGGCTAGGGCTTCAGACCTGCATAGGCTGTGATGAAGGTGGCCTGGGAGAAAGGTACCCAGCTCTAGAGTCTGGAGTCTTTTTATAGACAGCTCAGTAGGAAGTGGGTAGGGCTTCAAGATCCATGCCTTGGTTGGTCACGCCCTGTCCTTTGAAGTTCAAATAGAGAGGATTTGCTTAAGCTCCTCCCCCTGCAGTTCTCAAAATGCAGAAGGTGATTTGATAACTCACAAAGCACCCAGGAATACCTTGAAGTTATTAAATCCAACAGGAGAAAGCTGTACTTTTTATCTTTCCATTCGCATCACAGTAGTAATGACTTAGCCTGATACTTTGAGCTTCCTAAAGATTTGAAGGTATAGAAACAGAAAACACCTATGCCAAAGGATTAGCTACAGATCCAGTTTAAGCCAATCCATTTGGCTCTCAGGACCTGTTCCTGTGTAAACATCCAGGATGTGAATTTCTATGTCTCATGAGTTGGTGGGCCATGAAGAATCCCCCTCCATGACAAGTTTCATTTAATCTGACTTTTGCTCAGAGCCTACATTTGCATTATTTACTTAAGCTGCTCCCACAATCATTTGGAAAGCAGAGGAGGTTTGAGTCACCTAGTCAAGGATTCAGGACTTCCATGCTATCATTTCCTGAAAAGCCACTGTGTGGTAAAACTCAACATTACACTTACCATCCTACCCCAGCCTCAGTGTAGGGTTTCCTGTGCTTGACCTGCATGTGAGAGTTGATGATGCAAAACTCCAGACAGCTGCCCCTGCAGAGATTGCTACAGGTGCAGACTTTATGCCTAAGGGCTTTGCTCTCTGACATCTGATGTAAACCCAGAACACCTGAGTTTCTAGTTTAAATGAACAGTTGAGATATGCAGATTCCATGATCTTGACAGCTGCACTCTTAACCAAATTACTGATAGTGTGAAAAACTGAGCATTCACATGATCATATTAGCATTGATACGAGGTTTTTCCTGGTGGTTGATCTATTTTTTGATACATGGTCTCCCTCTTTATTTTAGGTCAGTCTCACCTCCAATTCTGGAACTTCTCGCCTAAACCGAGATTATAGGTGAGAGCTATGGAGCCTATGGTGGTTTTGAAATTGTTTGTTGGTTTTATGTTCATTTTTGACTGTTTTCTATTTGGAGTTTTAAAATTTTTTTTATACTCAGAATCTCATTTGTGTGCACAGGCTGGGCACAACTGTTGGCCACAAGTAGACTTCAGCCTTCTCTGTCTTAGAAATACTATCACTGCTGCTGAGAATGGCTGGTATATTTCACCATATGAAACCCAGACTACCTTCCATCCTCCTGCCTCTGCATCTTGATGGCCTACAGGATTACTGCCCATAATGGCAGTTTTTGGTGTGTTCTTTTCCTTACTCCAAAACTATTGATGCTGCCAAGGAATGACTCCCTTGAAATCACAAGTGTAATCAGACAGTTTCAAGTTATGCCAAGTGCTCACATTTTCTGTTCATCACTCCCAAAGCCCATTTTTATAGACATCAGTACTGTCCAATGACACATGTTTGGCCACTGGTCCCTAAGTGTTTCCACCATTAATGGCCCTCATCCTTTCCTCTGGTGAACTGACATTGTGGTAGCCCTAGAGACCTGGTGATATGGTCCCTTTCCCTCTGTCCATGGCAGTTCTGGGTCTCTCAAGTCTAGGCTGTTAAGTGTCTATGATTTGCATATGTAACCTCTCACACATGTAGGGCCTCTCAAAGTCTGTGCCAAGTGCCCAAAGTCTTTGTTCATCACCACCACAAGGACCAGTTTTGTTTTGTTTGTTTTTTTGTTTGTTTGTTTTTTTCAAGACAGGGTTTCTCTGTATAATTTTGGTGCCTGTCCTGGAACTCACTCTGTAGACCAGGTTGGCCTCGAACTCACAGAGATCTGCCTGGCTCTGCCTCCGGAGTGCAGGGATTAAAGGCATGTGCCACCACCGCCCGGCTATAAGGACCAGTTTTAAAATGCCAAGCCCACAATGCCAAACTTTACAATGTCCTATGCTGTTTAAAGATGCCTGGTCAACTATTGATTTTTCTGTTTTCGCCAAAACCAATTCAACCCTTTCCCCTGTTTCACTGACACTGTGAGGACCTGGCATTGTGCATCTCCTTTTCTGTTTCCATGGGGCTTCAGGGATGAGGACCAGGTTGCTAAGTGCCTGTGATGGGGTATCCGCACATTCCCTGGTTTCCATTCAATCTCCAAACTCAGGATGATCATGAAAAGTTGATTGCCTTTCAATTCCTGTATTCGAATGTATTTGATGTGTACAAAATGTCTTTGTCATGAAACTTTGACACCTATACCAGGTTTAAACAGTTTCTTTGATCATTAAATATTTTTATACAATCAAGAGTGATGAGTAACTTCTAAGTCCCTATTTATGGAACATGCCATGGTCTCAAAAATGTATTTTAATTATATAGAAATAGTGAAATTAAGTTTTAACTCAGTGTATCATATGTAGATTTCTCAAGATATCAGATGCATGCTCAGAATGCCTGTGTATACATGGCCATGATCTTTTTTCTTTTAATACCTCTTAATTTGCTGATTGATGTTCTATGAAAATTGCTTCCACAGATATTTCTGTTCATAATTTTCCTAACCTACAGACCCACTTTGAGCACAGATGAGCAAACTTTTAGCCTCTCCTGCTCAAATCATCTTCGAATAGCCAACACTCTGGGATCCAATTCCAATGTGCTGTCCCGTACTCCATATTTCTCCCTCCAACGTTCCTGTGTTCAACAAGCCAGCACTCCCCCTAGCAGCTGTCACATAGGTCCCATGCACCCATAATGCCTACCCTCTTCTACTTACAAACTGTATGTAGTAAAAAAGGCACACTTGTACACTCACTAAAAATCCAAACACACCTTTCCTCCAGAAGGAGAAAAATGTGTGTGGATCTTTTACCATTCTGGTTCAGTGACTAAGCCCTCAAAAAAAACCTCAAAGCCCTGAAGGGAACTAACTGCCTGGGATAGGATTAGGCATAGGCAGAGACTTCATACTCCTGTCCTGAGGCATACCCAAGAAACAAATCTCTGGGGAAAGAATCCCAAGGGAAAAGAATCACTGTGTCTGAACTTTGAAGTTTATAATTCCATCTGGTAATTTTGCCTGTCGACTTAGTGCCGAAAAGTGAAAGCATCCCATTAGGTGAGAAACGTGGAGATTCACTGAGTAAACTACTACATGCACACACTCACACAGAAACTCACACTTCAGTGTAAATATAAAAAGGCATTTAGAAAGAATCAAGCTGAGGTGGTGGAAATAACACAAAGTACATGTAACTTTTACCTGTTACAAGAGAATGAAAATGGTTCCATGAGAAGAAAGTTCACCTGTAATGACTGATGGGAAGAACTAGAAAGAGCTGTTACTGGAGTCAGTGGTGCCTGCTTTTGCTCATCATGTGAGCTTCCCCCTCAGAAACAACCTCTGGAAGCAGGGTTTCTTCTCCCTGTTTTTCAACCACAGACACACTGCACAAATATAATGATCCCCTGCTCATAGGAAGTCAACTGCCAGGACAAGCAAGTAGTATTCCAACCTCAAATGGCTGACAAAATTAAAGTCCCAAAAAGGTGTTTGGAGAAATATTGAGCCTCTTTCACTATAGTATCACAAACACTGGCAACAATAGCTTAATTTTTTTTTTTTTAGTGTATTAGTGTAGATTAATAGCATTAACCCTCATTTCAGTATAAAAATTTGATTATATGCTCTAAGGAAGAGGGAAGTTGCCAGGTAGTGGTATCACCTGCCCTTAATCCCAACACTTCAGAGGCAAAGGCAGGCTCATCTCTGTGAGTTCAGGACAGCCAGGGGTACACACACAAACCCTGTCTCTAAAAGAAAAAAAGAAAGTTAAAAATAATCACTTCTGCAAAATAATTGATCCTTACCTTCCACGGTAATTGTTTCATAATCATGATTTTTATTAGTTTTGCATTTAAAAACAACAGTGACATCTAGTAGGGGTTTGTTCTCCAAGTTGTGGGTAGAAGGAATAAATTTTAATTGGGGAAGATGTTCTTTGTTGGCAGTCAGGTTGCAGTGATGATTGATGATGGTTGGGAAAGGCATCTCACACGCTACTTGAGGTGTTAGATCTGGAAAACATTCAGTTGCAGAGGATACACCGGGAGTTCAGTCCCCCAGTGTGGCTTCTCCTGTGTCTACTGAAGGAATCTGAGCTTGTCAATTTCCATGGGCATCCAGGTACATTGCACATATAAGGCTTCTCCCCAGTGCGTTTCCTCATATGGTCTCTGAGCTGTAAAGGTTTTGTGTAAGGTTTCCCACAATCTTGGTAGGCAGGAGTCGGGCTTCAACTGGGAGGCTTCTTCTTGGACACAGGGCTCTGGGACTTGGAGTCTGATCTTTCCTGGGGACGCTGTCTCTGGACCACAGGAGAATCTGGCATACTTTCTGGGGGTTGTCTTGGGGTCAAAGGAGAATGGGAGGGGCCTGGCGATCCACTTGAAACCACCTGAGGATCACTGCCACCTTCAGCACTAGGTGCTGACCTCTGACCTGTGCAGACATCCTGAGCATGAGAGGATACCAGCTGGCCAGAGTAGTGTGGCTGGGCACCACTGGGCTTTCTCAGGTGATGCTTAGATACAGCCATTTTTCCTATAGAGGTTTTCTGGTTTTTGCCCTGGGGCGTCCCCGCAAAAGATACATTTTGGTGCACATCCTGCTTACTGCTAAGGAAGGTAGTTATATTGAGGTGCGGGGTAAAAAATGTAATTCTCACACATGGCTTTTTGGGACCCTCCTCACTCATTCTTGGTGCCCTCTGACTGGAGTCGAAGGTCTGGTCCCCAGTGACAGTCCTCTCTTGGTGGTGCTCCTCTCGGCTGGTCTGGTACAACCCAGAAGTAACTTCTGCGTCTTCATCATGGATCTGTTCACCACTGAAGGACCTTACATGGGTCCCTCCAGAAGATGCCAGCTGCCTTTCGAAGAGAACATCTTCATTATCACCAGAGCTCATCCCCTCATTTTCAAGCAAGTCTCTACTAAAAGACACAAAAGTCTCCCTACCACTCAGGGTCTTCACCAGGCAGGATCCTTTATCAAAGTCTGTCTCCTTGCTGCCAGCAACTGCTCTCCCCTGAGAACCAGAGAGGGAGGTCTCCTGAGTGTTGAGCTTCATCACCTGAGAGACTGCAATGGATTTAGTCTGGTCAGCAGGCACACCTTGCTGATTCATAGCAACTGTCTCACTGGGCTCTCCCAATTGGAAAGGTGTTTCTTTTCCAAGATTTGCCCTTGAGTTATCGGACAAAGATTTAGATTTGGATTTAGACTTAGATTTAGATTTAGACTTAGATGCCATGACTGTTTCCTTACTGGTAGGTTCCACTTGGCTCTTTGGTGTGCTACAAGATTCAGGGTTCATCACTGTTTCATCACAGGTAGGCTGCACTTGTCTCTGAGCTGATGCAAGCTGACTGGTCTCCACAGGGGCAGTCTGAGGAGTGCAGGGCCCAGGCTGAGAATCACCTGGAGTTTCTCTCTGGTCCTTCAGTGGTTCAGGGATGACCTTCTGGGGCTCCTCAGGTTCCTCAACTGTTTCAGAATCAGAAAACATGGTGCAGAACTAGGTTTTCAGTTCTGAGAGCTTGAGTTCTTAAGAGTAGTCCAATATGAAGACAGACAGAGGTTATGTGGTAGACCCAAGCAGCTTTAGAATGTGAGCTGGAGGCTAGGGCTTCAGACCTGCATAGGCTGTGATGAAGGTGGCCTGGGAGAAAGGTACCCAGCTCTAGAGTCTGGAGTCTTTTTATAGACAGCTCAGTAGGAAGTGGGCAGGATTTCAAGTTCCAAGCCTTGGTTGGCCACACCCTTTGTCTTAAAGTTCAAATAGAGTCTTGCTTAAGCTCCTCCTCCCAAGTTCTCAAAATGCAGAAGTTGATTTGATGACTCACCAAACACCCAGGAATTCTTTGAAGTCATTAAGTCCAACTGGAAGAAGCAGCACTTTGGATCTTTCTATCTATATCTCTGTAATAAGGATGTAGCTTGATACTTTGATCTTCCTTGAGAGTTAAAGGTATAGAAATTGAAAACAGCTGGGCCAAAGGATTAGCTACAGACCCAGGTTTTAAGCCAATCCATTTTGTTCTCAGGAGCTCAATCCCTGTGTAAACACCCCAGGATGTGAATTTCTATATGTCATGGGTTGGTTTGCCATGCAGAATCTCCCTCCTTAACAAGTGTCATTTAATCTGACTTTTGGGTAGTGCCTAGTTTAGCATTAGTTACTTAAGCTCCTCTCACAATCACTTGGAAAGCAGAGGGTGTTTGAGTCACCTAGCCAAGGATTCAGGACTTCCATGCTGTCATTTCCTGAAAAGCCACTGTGTGGTGAAACTCAACATTACACTTTCCATCCTACCCCAGCCTCAGTGCAGGGTTTCCTGTGCTTGACCTGCATGTGAAAGTTGAGCATGCAGAAACTGCAGACAGTTGCCACTGCAGAGATTGCTACAGGTGCAGATTTTATTCCTAAGGGCTTTGCTCTCTGAGATCTGAGGTAAACCCAGAACACCTGAGATTCTAGTTTAAATGAACAGTTGAGATATGCAGATTCCATGATCTTGACAGCTGCACTTTTAACCAAATTACTGATAGTGTGAAAAACTGAGCATTCAAATGATCATATTAGCATTGATATGAGTTTTTTTTTCTTATCAGTTGATCTGATTTTTAACACGTGGTCTCTCTCTTTATGTCAGGCTCACCTCCAATTCTGGAACCTCTTACCTAAGCCTAGATTATAGGTGAGACTTATGGAGCCTGGTGTTTTGTTTTGGTCATTTTTGATTGTTTGTTTTATGTTTTAAAATGTTGTGTATAAAATGTTGAGATACCATTGTGTTGTCCAATCTGACCACAACTTCTGAGTTCGATCCAATCCCTGACCTTCAGCCTCCTTCCTATTTAGAAATAGTATCACTGCTGGTGGGAATGGCTGGTATATTTCACCATATATAACCCAGACTACCATCCAGTCCTTCTGCCTCTGCCTCTTGATTGCCTACAGTATTGCAGGCCATAACAGCAGTTTTTGATGTCTTCTTTTCCCTCCTCCAAGACCATTTGATCCCACTAAGAAATTACTCCTTTGGAATCACTTGTGTGTCATCAGACTATTCCAAGTTATGCCATATGCTCACATTTTCTGTTCATCACTCCCATAAAGCCTGGTGTTATAAAATATTAGCACTGTCCAATGACACATGTTGTCCACTGGTCCCTAGATGTTTACACCAACATCATTCTCACCCTTTCAAAATAGACACTGTGCTAACCATTGGTGACTAGACCCTGTACAGCCCTTTCCTTCTGTCCATGGGAGTTCACAGGTTCTCTGGTCCAGGCTGTTAAGCTAAGTACCTGAAATGTTGTGTAGGCATATGCCATGGATTCCCCTTAGTCTCCACACTGTCCAGACAGAGTCAGAAAATAATTATGAGAAATTTATGGGTTTTGGGTTCCTGTATTCCAGTCTCCCTTGGGAAAAAATAGCATATATAAATTGAACAAAAGTACTTCATCTTGAAATTTTTATACCTATACTATATTTGAAATTGATTTTTTGGTCATTAAATAAATTTATAGAATCAAGAGTAAAGTGCAACCGCTAAATTCCTATAAATAAAACTTCCCCACTCAGCAAAAATATATTTTGCTGGACTGTGGCAGCCCACAGCTTTAATCCCAGGGCTTAGGAGTCCTGGGCAGCAGATCTCTATCAGTTCAAAGCCAGGCTTGTCTACAGAGCAAGTTCAAAAACAGACAAACGTATTACATAGAGAAAATTCTGTTTCTAAAAACCAAAAATATTAACCCTCAAACCCCCAAAAACAAAAATGAATAATTTTAAATTCTTAGGAACAGTTAAAGGGAAGTACAACATGGTGTAGCCCTTTTGAAATCTTCACTTCTATGAAGGAGTCTCTCAGATGCTTGGCTCTGGTTATCTGTCTTCTTGGCAGCCATTTTCTGTTTTGTTTTGTTTTCCTATTTCTTCCTCATGAATACTTGTAAATTTTTCCTATGGAAATGTGTATCTGTTCACCTCGTCCCTAGAATTCATATGCTCCTTACCCACAGTTGAGACAAAATTTAAACATTATCATCCAAGCAGAAAGTAGAATAGTCAGCACTCTGGGACTATTTTCACAGGTTTTATTGGCACTTTTTGCCTCACTTACACCTTCCAACCAACCCTAGATCCCCACTCTCTCCACCCCTTCTTCTCTGTTCTCCTGGACACCAACAAGTCTATTTTCCCTCCTAGTTTAATAAATCTGTCCCTTCCACCAAAAGAGACTTCCTCACTTGTAGTCATAGAATATATACAGTACCAAGAGCACTCCCACATCCCAAATGAAAAATCTCAAACAAACTGTCCTCCTAATGGGAAAAAGAAATGTCTGTAGACACACTAACCAATCTCCTTCACACAGGGACTGAGGCCTCCCCACACCTGCCTCCATATACAAATATGTCTGTACCAGAGACATATGTAGAGTTCATAAAATAAACCATACAAGAGCATGCAGAACACATGCATGTATAAATATTAATAGAAGATGTGCAAAAATATAATAGTCAAGGATTTGAGAAAAATGGATAAATAAGTCCTACAGGACCAAAGTGGCCTCACAAAATTGTCTCAATGAGAGAATGCAAAGAAAATTCTGTTGATGAAGTTAGTTATACCTTTTACTTTGGTGGCCATGTGACCACACACCTCCAGAAACAGCTTATTGAAGTAGGTTTTCTTCTGCCTATTTCTCAACTACAGACAAACTACAGTAAATAGAACTGTTTCCTTGAGTCGTAGGAAATCGACTGACAGAGCAACCAATTATTATCATACACTAAAAAGAATGGCAGAATCTAAGTGCAAAACAAAGGGAAGAAGAATTCGGCCTATTATTTTATTATAATACTTTTATTATGTCTTAATATTTGTATTGCTGCTGTTATTTGGTACAATTTAATATGCAATGTGCAAATGTCATTAATATCAATGTCTTCACACTATCTTAAACAAAAGGCATATTAATGGATGCACCTTAATGTTGTGGAACACACCTTTAATCTTAGCACTCAGGAATCAGAGACAGGAGGATATCTGTGAGTTCTTGGAAAACAAAAGGATCACCTTTGCAAAATGCAAAATAATCCATCCTAAGCTATTATGGTAAATGTTGCATAATCACTATTTAGTTTGTTACATTCACAAACAGCTTTATGCATTTACTATAAGTTGACACATTTCTGGGTAGGAAGAATTAAGGTTAGTAGGGAAGATGTTCCTTGTGGACAGTCAGGTTCACTGTTGGTTCAGTCTTGTTCTTGGACTCTCAGATCACCTTGCAGTGATCTGATCCTGCAAAGGTTTTGTCACACTTGCATGTAGGAGGAGCCATTCTCCACTGTGCTTCTCTCTGTGTCTGTGAGCTCACCTGATGGGGAAAACTTCCATGTGCAGTCAGTTGTGTTGCACACACAGGACTTCTCTTCAGTGTGTTTCTTCATCTGGGCTCTGAGGTGCTAAGATTTGTGTAGGATTTCTCACCACCCTGCTGTGTGCAAAAGTAGAGCATCAAACTCTGAGGCTTCTTCTGCAATCCATGGCTCTGGGACTTGAGGTCTGACTTCTCCTGTGGAAGCTGTCCCTGGAGTAAAGAGGACACTGAAAAGCTTTCTGGGGGTTGTCCTGTGGCCAAAAAGGAACTTGGAGTGTAAAAGATTCCATTCCACATCGGGTCTAATTACTAAAGGAACTCACTAGAAGATTTTGGCTTTCTTCACACTGGGTGCTGTCATCTGACCTCTACAGACATTCTGACCTATAGAGCTTGTCATTTGACCACAGTAAAGAGTTGTTTCACAATTGGATGTTGCATCTTCCTCCCATAAAGTGATTGTTCAAAGATGGTGGTTGACTCTCACAGAGATGGACATCACTTTTGGCTGGCTTGTGATCTCCATAGTTGGTCAGGTCACCATTGTGGTTTGTCATTTGAGCCCCATTGAGAGCTTGATTAGCACTGGTGGCATCCTTTGGTTTGCCAGGCCCTTTGGGGTGTGGAGTCCAGCGCCTAATGTACCTCTTTAAGGCTCTCCTTGGAGTAAAGAGGATGACTGAACACTTGCAATGGACATTCTGACCTATAGAGCTTGTCATTTGACCACAGTAAAGAGTTGTTTCACAATTGGATGTTGCATCTTCTTCCCATAAAGTGATTATTCAAAGATGGTGATTGTCATCTGACTCTAACAGAGAGTCTCATCACCAGCTGAGGTTGTTATCTGACTCTCACAGAGATGGATACCACTTTTGGCTGTCTTGTGATCTCTATAGTGGGTCAGGTCACCACATAGTTTGTCATCTGAGCCCCATACTACAGGGAACTGTCATCTGAACTCAAGGATTCTGCTTACCCTTTCTGTTTGTTTTTAGTTTGAGTTGAAGCTCTAGTTAGTCATACACAGAAGTAATTAGATGGTTCTTAGATGGGTACTGTTCACCACTAGAGGGCATCACATGAGCCCCTTCAAGAGTTACAAACTGCCCTCCACAGTCAGCAATGTGATTTTCACTCACTGATCCTCTTACTTCCATATATGGATTACTGTGGATCACATGATTCTTGTTAACAAGCACCAGCTGACTTCGCTGTTGATTGTCTCCTTGCTGTTGGAGATGGCTGTCTTCTGGGAATCAGTGGGGGAGTTCTTAGGGGTGTGATTGAGCTCTGTCAGCTGAGAGCTGGTTTGGATTTAGTCTGATAGCAGATAGAACTTGCTGGTTCAATACAACAGTCTCAATTGGCTCTCCAATTGGAAATTGATGAATCTTCTGGTTTGTGATCTTGTGTTTTCAGTAAATGATGAGCCATGGTGCTACAATATCCAAATATCATCACTCTTTGATTCCTCATAGGTTTTACATGGCTCTGAGCAGACATGAACTGGCTGGTTCCCACATGGGCAATGAGAGGAGTGCATGGCTGTGGATCTTACTCAGGCGGGCTTTCTCTGTGGTACTCACAGGACCCAGGGAAGCCATGGAGACACTCTTCAGTTGGTTACCCCAATTGTGCTGTGGAGGGAGAATATCTCCTTGCTCACCTAAGTTCTCAGCTGTGAGAGTTTTAGTTCCTCAAATGTAGTCATACACAGGAGACAGACAAAGGATAGGTGGATGCCAGAAGGCAGTGAGGAGGTGAGCTGGAGGCCAGGGTGTCAGACCTTCAGGGACCAAGAGGAAGATTGACTGGTAGAGACCCACTCAGCTGGAGTCTGGAGTCCATTTTTACAAATCTTGGTTGGGAAGGGGGTAGGACTTCAGAGTTCAGCCTTCAGTAGGTCATGACTTTTGTATGGTTGGATCTTCATAGCTAGAGTCCCTAATTAAGCTTCTCCAGGAACTTAGAATTAAATGGGTGACTGAGTCACCTGGCAAGGAGCCAGCTTTCCTTGAAGTCATTTCTGTAAGTCCCTGCAACAGGAAACTGCCCTTTGAATCAATCAATCCATACCATCACCGTAGTTGTGGTGATTTACTGTTCTCTTCTTTGGTGAGGTAGGGACACAGAACATCAGTGGGCCAAATGAATTAGCTACAGATCGAGATATTAAACCAGACAATTTTTCCCTGAAGAGTTGAATCCCAGGGTAAACACTCAGGATGTGATTTCAGATCTAATTAGCTCCTGGGCCACACAAACCCCAGCCCCTTGGCAGCTGTAATTTCATCAAAATTCCTCCTGGTATGAAATATTTAGAATTCTTTTGGGTCACTTTAGCATTGATAATAGAATTTTTCATTTGCTGATTGATTTTTTTTTTTTTTTGATACAGGGACTCTTTCTTTAGGCCAGGCTTAAAGCAAATTTTGGATGCTGCTGCTTTAACCTAGGATTACAGTGGAGAGCCACCAGGTCCTAGGTTTAATTAATTAAATCATTTATTTCCTTTTTTTTGTTTTATTATGTTTGGACAAATGACCTTGTTAGGTTCCCCATGTTGGAAAAAACTCCTGGACTCGCCGGGCAGTGGTGGCGCATGCCTTTAATCCCAGCACTCAGGAGGCAGAGGCAGGTAGATCTTTGTGAGTTCAAGGCCAGCCTGGTCTACAGAGAGGTCCAGGAAAGGTGCAAAGCTACACAGAGAAACCTTGTCTCAAAAAGAAAAAAAACAAAACAAAAAACCTCCTTGACTCAAGCAATCCTCCTGCTCAGGCTCCTTTGTGCCTAGGGATACTTTCATTCTAATTGAGAATGTTTGGAGTTTTGAGGCAGTCACCCTCTGTGACCCAACTGCATTCCAGTCTTTCTACCCCTGCTTCCTGATTGTCCACGGTATTGCAGCCATCTACCATGACTCTGAGCAAATGGTAGCATTTTTTTTTTTGAAACCCAGGTACCCTTACTAAACCTGCTTGACCACATCAGGACTGAGTCTCTTTGATTTATATATGTGACTGGTGACACAAGAAGGGCAACTCCAAGTCTATACCAGGTGCCCACAGTCTGTGCCCATCAAAACTACCAGGACCAGTTCTAAAAGACAAGGCCATAGTGCCGAGCTTTACAATGTTCTGTACTGTTTAAAGACACCTGGGGGATCATTGCTTTCTGTGTGTTTTCACTAACACCACTTCAGCCCTTTCCTCTGGTACACAGACACTGTGGTAGCCCTTGGTGAACTGGCATTGAGCACCCCATTTCCTGCTTCTATGGGAGTTCAGGGATCTCAGGACCAGGTTATTAAGTGCCTGTGATGGGGTGAAGTCACATCGCCTGGCACTTTCTTCAATCTCTAGGGATATAGCCACATGGACTCAGATGATGACCTTGAATTTGTGGTGGACTTCAGATTTCTGTATTCTGAGTTTTCTTTAAATATACAAAACATTTGATTTGTCTCAAATGTCTTTGTCATGAATTTTTGACACCTTTACTTGGTTTTGATGGATCTTGTGAACATTAAATATTTTTATAGAGTCAAGAGTAAGGAATCAACTCTGAATCCTATGACTGCAACATACCCCAGTCTCAAAAAAAGTATTTTAACTATTTTTGAACAGTAAAAGGAAATTACAACACAGCGTATTGTATATGGATTTCTGAAGATACCTACCAGATGCGTGCTCTGAATGCACATGTACATATGGCAACAATCTCTATTTACTAACTCCTAATTAATTTAATAGTTGAGATTTTTATGAATTGCTTCTACTGCAATTTGTGTCTGTTCACCTTTTTTTGGCAGTAAGGCAAAGTTTTAGACTCTCCTGCTCAAATGATCTTAGACTGGCCAACACTCTGGGGCTCCCTTCCAATGGGGTGTGTCATCCTCCATACTTCTCCCTTCACTGTTCCCATGATCAAAAATCCATCCCTTTAACTAGCTGTTTTCAGACTTGTCTCTTGGACCCACAAAACCTACCCTCTTATATCTAAAATTGTGTACAGTAACAAGAGTACTAGTGTATACTCTCTAAAAATCCAAACAGACCTGTCTTCCAGAAAGAGAAAAATATCTGTGGACCTTTTACTGTTCTGGTTTAGTGACTAAGCCCCTCACCAAACCTGGAACCTAGCTGGGCGGTGGTGGCACAAGCCTTCAATCCCGGCAGAGCCAGGCAGATCTTTGTGAGTTCGAGGCCAGCCTGGTCTACAGAGCGAGATCCAGGACAGGCACCAAAACTACACAGAGAAAACTTGTCTCAAAACAAAACAAAAAACAAAACAAACAAACAAAAAAACCTTGAACCTAACTGTCTTGGACATGATTAGGCATAGGCAGAGACTTCATACTCCTGTCCTGATCCATACACAACAAACAAATTACTGAAAGCTACAAGGGAAAAAATTACAAACTTCTAAGATGAGACACATTGTTTCATCTGGTAATTTTGGCTGTTGACATAGTGCAGAAATGTTAAAGGATCCTATTAGGTGGGAAATGTGGAGATTTGCCCAGTAAATAACACATGCACACACTCACACAGAAACTCACACTTCAGTGTAAATATAAAAAAGGCATTTAGAAAGAATCAAGCTGAGGTGGTAGAAATAACACAAAGTACATGTAACTTTTACCTGTTACAAGTATATGAAAATGGTTCCATGAGAAGAAAGTTCACCTGAAATGACTGATGGGAAGAACAAGAAAGAGCTGTTTCTGGAGTCAGTGGTGCCTGCTTTTGCTCATCATGTGAGCTTCCCCCTCAGAAACAACCTCTGGAAGCAGGGTTTCTTCTCCCTGTTTTTCAACCACAGACACACTGCACAAAATACAATGATCCCCTGCTCATAGGAAGTCAACTGCCAGGACAAGCAAGTAGTATTCCAACCTCAAATGGCTGACAAAATTAAAGTCCCAAAAAGGTGTTTGGAGAAATATTGAGCCTATTTCACTATAGTATCACAAACATATTAGTATTATTGTAGTTAATATGCATTCTAATAATAACCCAAATAAAAATTTCCTAAACGGTAATTTAAAAGATTCACATATGCAAAATAATTGATTCTTAGCTCATATATTAAATGCTTCATATTTATAACTTTTATTAGTTTAGCTTTTATAAACAATAGCATCTAATAGGGGTTCTCAAAATTGCTGTTAAGAAGAAATACGAGGGAATTTTATTAGGAAAGGTATTGTTTTTGGCCAGTCAGTTTCCAGTCAGGATGAAGCTTAAAAGTGCGAACTCCAATGTTTCTTTAGGTTGTCCAATCTAGTAAAACTTCTGTTGCAGTACATGCACAAGTAGGGGTCCACCCCAGCGCGCTGTCTCCTGTGTCTGATTAGCATATCTAAATCGGTGAATTCCCAGTTGAATCTTGGGTAATTACAGGCATAGGGCATCTCCCCAGTGTGTGTTCTCATATGGTTTCTGAGGAGAGAAGGCTTTGAGAAAGATTGCCCACAATAACCATATGCACAGAAATAGGGCTTCACATTGTGAGTCTTTTTCTGGGAATCATGGTTCTTGGTCTTGAAGTATGAATTGTCTTGGGGAAGCTCTCCCTGGACAGAAGCAGAAACTGATACACTTTCTGGAGGTTGTCTTGAGGCCAAAGGAACACCTGAATGAAGTGAGGAATCCCCTCCACTAAAGGAAATCACCTGAGGATGGAGGCCTTCTTTAACTCTGGGTACTGTCCCCTGAACTGTAGGTACATTCTGGCCATGCAAGGATACCAGCTGGCCATAGTGGTTTATCTGGGCACTAACGGGGTCTCTCATTGGATGGCTATAGAAGGCCTGATATCCTTTAATGGCTACCAAGTGATCCTGAAATAAGGTCATGTCACGACTTAGAATCATCTTCTTATCTCCACAAAGAGAGTGGGCAGAAGAGGGGGTTATCACCCGACTGGGATGGGGGGCCAGGCTATAAATGGGAGCTGTCATCTGACCCTCATGGGGAAACTGCTCACCCATTCTGGTTGCCACCTGACTGCAGGCAAAGGTCTGGTCCCCGATGACAGGTATCTCTTGATACTTCCCCTTGATGGTCTGGTCAAATACAGAAGGAATTAGATGGTCCTCATCGCAAGTCTGATCACAACTGAAGGACCTCACATAACCCCCTTCAAGAGATTCCAGCTGCCCTCCAGAGGAAGAATCTTGATTTTCACCAGGGCTGATTCTCTGTCTTCCACACAAGGCAGCACTGTGACTCACAAGACTCTCATTCCCCCTCAGGGTTGTCACCTGACCGCCTTCTTTGTAGACTGTCTCCTTGCTGTCAGGGAATGCTCTCGCCTGGGAATCGGAGAGGGAGGTCTCCTGGGTGTTGAGCTCCATCAGCTGTGAGTCAGCTGGGGATTTGTTCTGGTCAGCAGACGCAACTTGCTGGTACAAAGAAGTGGTCTCACTTGGCTCTCCAAATTGGAAATCCATGTCTTTTCTGAAGTATGGCCTTGAGTTCTGGGTGAAGGCTCTCCTAGAGGTGCTACAAGATCCAGATGTTGTCAAAGTTTGATTCCTAACAGATAATACTTGTCTCTGAGCTGACACAAGCTGGCTTGTCTCCACAGGGATAGTCGGAGGAGTGCATTGCCCTGGTTGATAATCACCTGGAGTTTCTCCCTGGGTCCTTATATGGGTCTGAGATGACCTCCTGGGGTTCCTCAGGTTCCTCAATTATTCAGGGTTACGAGAATATGGTACTGAACTAGGTTTTTCAGTTCTGAGAGCCTAAGTCCTTAAGAGTAGTCCAATATGAAGACAGACAGAGGCTAGGTGGTAGACCCAAGCAGCTCTAGAATGTGAGCTAGAGGCCAGGGCTTCAGCTCTGCCTAGGCTGTGGTGAAGGTGACCTGGGAGAAAGGTACCCAGCTCTAGAGTCTGGAGTCTTCTTATAGAAAGCTCAGTAGGAAGTGGGCAGGGCTACAGAGTCCAGGCCTTGGCTGGCCACGCCCTATGCTTTGAAGCTCAAATCCAGAAGATTTGATTAAGCTCCTTCTCCCAAGATTTTACAATGCAGGTGATTGAATGACCCAGGAGAGGACCCAGGAATTCTTTGAAGTCATTAAGTCCAACTGGAAGAAGCAGCACTTTGGATCTTCTCTTCCATATCACAGTAGTAAGGAGTTACCTGGTTTTACTTTGTACTTCCTTAAAAGTTGAAGTTGCAGAATGAGGACACAGTTGGGCCAAAGGAACTAGCTATACAACCAGGCTTTAAGCCAATTTTGTTCTCAGGAAATGAGTCCCTGTGTAAACACCCAGGATATGAATTTCTATGTCTCATAGGTTGATGGGCCATGAAGATTCCCCTTCCTTGACAAATTTTATTTAATCTGCCTTTGAGGGGGAAGCCTAGCATCTGGATTATTTACTTAAGCTCCTCCCACAATCATTTGGAAAGCAGAGGGTGTTTGAGTCACCTAGCCAAAGACTCAGGACTTCCATGCTGTGATTTCCTGAAAAGCCACTGTGAGGTGGAACTCAACATTGCACTTTACATCCATACCCCAGCCTCAGTGCAGGGTTTCCTGTGCTTGACCTGCATGTGAGAGTTGAACATGCAGAAACTGCAGACAGCTGCCACTGCAGAGATTGCTACAGGTGCAGATTTTATTCCTAAGGGCTTTGCTCTCTGAGATCTGAGGTAAACCCAGAACTCCTGAGATTCTAGTTTAAATGAACAGTTGAGATATGCAGATTCCATGATCTTGACAGCTGCACTTTTAACCAAATTACTGAGAGTATGAAAAACTGAGCATTCACATGATCACATTAGCATTGAAAACAGAGGTTTGTTATTGGTGGTTGATCTGTTTTTTAGTACATGGTCTCCCTCTTTATGTCAGGCTCACCTTCAATTCTGGAACCTCCTGCCTAAGCCCAGGATTATAAGTAAGATTTAATGAGCCTGGTGTTTTATTTTGTTTTGTTTATTATTGATTTGTATTTTTATTTTAAAATTTTGTTTATGTGTTGAGCAGGTTGCACACAACTGCTGAGCTCAGTCAATTTTTGCCCTTATGCCTCCTTTCTTTTAGAAATACTATCATTGTTGGTGAGAATGCCATGTGTTTGGAGTCACAGTGGCTCTACGGTTAAGGTGCTGGTCTGGAGAATAGCTGGTGTTTTTCATCATATTTAACTCACACTCCAGTCCCTCTGCCTCTGCTTCTTGATTGCCTATGGTATTGCAGCCATAAACAACTACTCCCATCCCATAATGGCAGTTTTTGATGTCTTATTTTCCCTCCTCCAAGACTGCTTGACCCCATTAAGAACTGACACTCTTGAAATCACATGTGTGTCATTAGACAGTTCCAAGTTATGCCAGGTGCTCACATTGTCTGTTCATCACCGCCACAGAGCCTGGTGTTATAAAATATCTGCATTGTCCAATGACACATGTTTGTCCACTGGTTCCTAGATGTTTATACCAACATCATTCTCACCCTTTCCTCTGGTGAACTGACACTGTGATAGCCCTTTGGTGACCTAGCCCTGTATGGCCCTCTTCCTCTGTTCATGGGAGTTCACAGGCTCTCAGGTCCAAGCTGTTAAGCTAAGTGCTTGAGATGTTGTGTAGGCATACTTCATGGCTTCCTCTTAATAACCATGCTGTCTAGACAGAGTTTGAAAATAATTATGAGAAATTTATGGGCTTTGGGTTCCTGTATTCCAATCTCCCTTTGGGGGAAAAATAAGCACGTATGAATTGAACTTCATCTTGGAATTTTCACACCTACAGCATATTTGAAATTGATTTTTTGGTCATTAAGTATATTTATAGAGTCAAGAGTAAAGAATAACCCCTAAATTCCCATGAATACAACTTTCCCTGTTCTCCAAAAAATATTTTAACGTTTTAGAAACAGGAAAGTTAAAACATGAACATGTTGGAGTAGTTTTTGCTCTTCGGTTCTATGAAGAAGTTTCTATGATGCAAAGCTCTGGTTATCTGTTTCCATGGCAACTGTTTTAGTGTGTTTGTTTGTTTGTTTGTTTTTGCTTTGTTCCTATTAATTTCCTTATCAACATTTGATGTAAATTTTTCCTATGGAAATGTGAATCTGTAGAACCTTTTTACCTAGAATCCTTACACTCCTTACCCACAGTTGAGACATAATTTAAACATTATTAACTAAGCAGAAAGTAGAATAGTCAGCACTCGGGGCTATTTTCACAGGGTTTCGTGGTGATATTTTATTTGTGCTTTAATAAATAAAGCTTGCCTGGAGATCAAAGGAAAGAGGCCAGCCATTATAAGTAAACAAAGAAGTCTGCCAGCGGTATCACATACCCTTAATCCTATCACTTGGCAAGCAGGATCTCTATGTGTTCAAGGCCACACTGGAAACAGAGCCAGGTGTGGTGGCACATGCCTTAAATTCCGAAACTAGTTAACCATGGAGGTCTGGAGGTCTGTACAGACAGACAGGAATTGACAGAGCTGGGTAGAAAGAGGAAGTGATGTAGCTGAACAGAGAGAGCAAATCAGATGGCAGAATAGCAAGACATATAGACATGGATAGAAAGGAAGTAAATCGCATTTGGAAGATGCAGAATTGGTGAGGTAAGGTTGGCTGGTGGCTTTCCCTATTTCCCTGATCTTTCTAAGGCTTTCACCCCTATATTTGGCTCTGTGTTTTTTTATTTAATAAGACCATTTAGAAATTCATCTACAGGGTTTATTGACATATTTTGCTTCACTTACACTTTACAACCAACCCTAGATCCCCATTCTCTCTACCCCTTCTTCTTTGTTCTCCTGGACACCAAGTCTATTTTTTCCTTCTAACTTGATAAATCTGTCCCTTCCACCATCGAAGCCTTCCCCATGTGAAATCACAGAATATATATAGTACCAAGAGCATTCCACATCCCAACTGAAAAATCTCAAACAAACTGTCCACCTACTAAAAGAAATGTCTGTAGACACACTAACCAATTTGCTTCACACAGGGACTGAGCCCCGCCTCCACATACCAATATGTCTGTACCAGAGGCATATGTAGATTTTATAGAATAAACCATACAAGAGCATGCAGAACACATGCAAATGTTAATAGAAGAAAACATGCAAAAATATCATAGTCAAGAATTTGAGGAGAAAAATGTAAATCTGATTTTTAATATATATAAATGAATAAAATAAAATAAAATAAAATAAGTCACACATGACCAAAGTGACCTCACAAAATTATCTTAATGAGAGAATGCAAAGAATAAACATGCTGTTGATTGAGTTAGTTGCACCTTTTTCTTTGCTAGTCATGTGACCACATACCTCCACAAACAGCTTATTGAAGTCAGTTTACTTCTGCTTATTTCTAAACTACAAACAAACTGTAGTAAATAGAACTGCTTCATTGAGTCATAGGAATTTGACTGACAGAGCAACCAATTATTATCATACACTAAAAAGAATGGCAGAATCTAAGTGCAAAACAAAGGGAAGAAGAATTCGGCCTATTATTTTATTATAATACTTTTATTATGTCTTAATATTTGTATTGCTGCTGTTATTTGGTACAATTTAATATGCAATGTGCAAATGTCATTAATATCAATGTCTTCACACTATCTTAAACAAAAGGCATATTAATGGATGCACCTTAATGTTGTGGAACACACCTTTAATCTTAGCACTCAGGAATCAGAGACAGGAGGATATCTGTGAGTTCTTGGAAAACAAAAGGATCACCTTTGCAAAATGCAAAATAATCCATCCTAAGCTATTATGGTAAATGTTGCATAATCACTATTTAGTTTGTTACATTCACAAACAGCTTTATGCATTTACTATAAGTTGACACATTTCTGGGTAGGAAGAATTAAGGTTAGTAGGGAAGATGTTCCTTGTGGACAGTCAGGTTCACTGTTGGTTCAGTCTTGTTCTTGGACTCTCAGATCACCTTGCAGTGATCTGATCCTGCAAAGGTTTTGTCACACTTGCATGTAGGAGGAGCCATTCTCCACTGTGCTTCTCTCTGTGTCTGTGAGCTCACCTGATGGGGAAAACTTCCATGTGCAGTCAGTTGTGTTGCACACACAGGACTTCTCTTCAGTGTGTTTCTTCATCTGGGCTCTGAGGTGCTAAGATTTGTGTAGGATTTCTCACCACCCTGCTGTGTGCAAAAGTAGAGCATCAAACTCTGAGGCTTCTTCTGCAATCCATGGCTCTGGGACTTGAGGTCTGACTTCTCCTGTGGAAGCTGTCCCTGGAGTAAAGAGGACACTGAAAAGCTTTCTGGGGGTTGTCCTGTGGCCAAAAAGGAACTTGGAGTGTAAAAGATTCCATTCCACATCGGGTCTAATTACTAAAGGAACTCACCAGAAGATTTTGGCTTTCTTCACACTGGGTGCTGTCATCTGACCTCTACAGACATTCTGACCTATAGAGCTTGTCATTTGACCACAGTAAAGAGTTGTTTCACAATTGGATGTTGCATCTTCCTCCCATAAAGTGATTGTTCAAAGATGGTGGTTGACTCTCACAGAGATGGACATCACTTTTGGCTGGCTTGTGATCTCCGTAGTTGGTCAGGTCACCATTGTGGTTTGTCATTTGAGCCCCATTGAGAGCTTGATTAGCACTGGTGGCATCCTTTGGTTTGCCAGGCCCTTTGGGGTATGGAGTCCAGCGCCTAATGTACCTCTTTAAGGCTCTCCTTGGAGTACAGAGGATGACTGAACACTTGCAATGGAGCCTGAAGGTCTGTATGTCATTTCCCAAAATTCCACCATGAGGGGAAACTGTACATTGAACCATTTTTTCCCTATTACAGTACTAGCTGGTGAGTTTTACTAAGGTTTTTCTAGTAGACAGATTTGAGGATGCAGAAACTGAACCATTTTGCCCAAGAAGTTAGCAACAGATAAAGATTTAAATGCAAAGTGTCTTACCCTTAGAAGCTGTGTCCTTAGGTAAACTGTCAGGACTTGACTTTAAATCTATCAGCTTCTGAGATATGCAAAGTCTATTTCTTTGGTGGCTTTAAACTAATCAAAATTACTTATGTTATGAAACCTTAAAAATTTAATCAAGTTATGTTTAAAAAAATTAACTCAAACTTGTGATCCTCCTTCCTCAGCCTAAGATTATAGGAGGGTGTCACTTGACTGGTTTGTGATTTTTCTTCTTTTACTTTTTTTCTTTTATTTTCTGTTGATGTTTTGCTTTATTTTGGTTTTGACCAGGGCTTGTCTAATTTTGTCCAATATTCTCCAGGTTTGCCTCAATCCCCAGCTAAAGCAATCCTTTCTAAAGGTCTCCCTGAGTCTACCCCTGTCTCTGGTGACAATGGCTAGTATTCTTTTTTTTTTTTTGACATTGGAGACAAACCATTTTATGCAGCCCAAACTGGCCTCTACCTAGGCAACCAATCCTTTTTCCTCTCTCTCCTAAGCAAGCAAGCACCACTAGCCCCAAGGCATATTGGCAGGTGTTAATGTCCATCTTTTCCTGTTACTCAAACTGTTTTACCTCATTTTGCACTGTCTGTCCTGAAATTCCACTGATCTGACTCCAATCAGACTGCTCAAAATGTGTACCTGTCACCCAGAGCCTCTGCCCATCCATTCCCAAAAGTCCCAATTTTGCAAGGATCAATTCTGTCCAAGGCTTGCCCCCTAGTCTGAAAACTTTTAAGCAATGGCATTTAAACTCATGGGTGAGGTGGCTTTATTTATGTCCTTTCACACCTTCCATAGAAGTTCCAGGGCTTCTAGGACCAAGCTGTGATTCTAAGTGCCTTAGGTCCCTTCCAGGCTGCAGCCTGGGACCTGCTGGCTCATAGCCTGGCTTCTGTTGTCTTCTCCTAAGACATCCAGCCACAGAGACACAGAAAATAGTTTTGAATAAGTGATGGAATTTGGGAGTCTTGTTTTCCATTTCTCCTTTTGAAAAAAAATAGCATATATGAAGTGTACAAAATGACTTCATCAGGATGTTTTCACCCTTGCATCGTGTTTTTAAAAAATTAATTTTATAATTAGAAAATAATATAAAACCAAAAGCAAAACTTATTGTTGTCTGAAAAAATGTTTTAACTCTTTAGAAATACGAAAAACTACTGTACAACAAGGTTGTTGCAACTTTGAATTCTTTATTCAAGAAGGTATCTCTTCGAAAGCATGACTCTGAATGTCTATGTCTCCATGACAACAATCTCTTTTTGTTTCCCATCTTCTAGTTCATTTGCTGATTAATACTTTATGAAAATTGTTTCTATAGAAATGTGAATCTGTTCGTATTCTCCCTACCTTAAATATCCACCATCCCCACAGGTAGAAAAAAATTTTAGACTTTCTTGGCCAAGATGAACTTAGAGTACCCAGCACACTTGGAGGCTATTTTCAAATGCTTTATTAGCACCAACAGGTTCCCACCCTCACCATTTGTCTCTCTGCCATTCTCTTGAACACCGCCAAATCCATTTTTCCCCACTCCAGCTTGCAGGGCTGCCTCCTCCACCCTTAGAGTGTTTCCTCTGTGCAGTTATAGACGAAAATATTAGCAACAAGAGTACTCATGTGTCTCAATTAACAGACTGAACCCCACTCCCATTTCCCAACAGTGAAGCGACTCCTGCGGACTTAATTAGGAGTAGGTGGAGGCAGCTGACCCCAAAGGAACTAATAATCATGTTGTATTGTAGACACATGAGACCAGATCATTTAAAATAATGAGTCTGTAGAAACACGGTGTTTCAACTTTTAAGTTTATCATTTTATCTGGTTATTTTGGCAGTCATATAGAAACATAGAATGGTACTATTAAGGGCAATAAATGTGTAGTTGTGAAATACGTAGACTTATCTTTCACTGTACAAACCAACATTAAAAACACGCAGTGTGCTGTGCAGTAGTGGCACATCCCTTTTAATCCCAGCACTCGGGAGGCAGAGGCAGGCAGATCTCTGTGAGTTTGAGGCCAGCCTGGTCTACAGAGTGAGTTCCAGGATGGACTCAAAGCTACACAGAGAAACCCTATCTTGAACAAACAAACAAACAAAACCCCAAAACCGAAACAAAACAAACACACACACACACACACACACACACACACACACACACAAACAACACAGTGCACACAAGCACCCAAACACACACACACACACACACACACACACACACACACACACACACACACACACACAAGTATAAATATAAGATGGCACAGAATAAGTATCATAGAGTTTTAGGGTAAAAAGGGAGCATATCTGGTTTTTGTTTTTAAGTATTTTATTTTATTTTAAATTATGTGTATGTATACAGAGGTGAAATTGTCAGATGAATCAGAAGATGTGGGATCCTCAGAAGCCAGGGTCATAGGTGCTTAGAACCTACCTTGTGTGTGTGCTAGGAAACAAACTTGGGTCCCTTGGAAAAGAAACATGTTATCCTACCCACTGAGCCATTTCTCAAGCCCCTGAGTCTGATTCTTCCTCCCCCCTACCCCCAGCAGGGTTTCTCTGTGTAGCCCTGGCTATCCTGGATCTTGCTCTGTAGACCAGGCTGGCCTCGAACTCAGAGAGATCTGATTGCCTCTGTCTCCCAAGTGAGTGCTGGGATTAAAGGCGTGCACCATCACTGCCACCTGGCCCTCTCTCTCTCTTTTTACTTTCTTTTTTAAAATAGTTTTTTTTTCATATAATACATTTTGATCAGGTTTTCCCCTCTCCTAACTCCTCCCAGATCTGCTACACTACCCATTCTTCACCCAAATCCACACCCTTTCTTTCTCTCTCATTAGAAAACAGACTATACTTATTTTATTTACCTAAAACAAAATAAAACCAGAATAGAGCAAAACAAACAAACAGAAAAGGAGAAGAACCAAAGAAAAAAATACCAGAAACATACAGAAGAAGAGGCACACACGTTCACACACAGACAAATCCCGTAAAAACAAAATCAAAAACCATAATTATAAGCAAAAGACCTATAAGGTTTAAAAAATAAAACTCCAAAAATTATGTTGAATTTGTTTTGTGTTGGCCATCTAAGTCTGATTCTTAATAATTACACATTATTATTGGAAATAATATCCCAAAAGAGAAAAATGTTCTCTCGTGGCCAACTTCCCCCCCTTCCCTGACAGTTTATGGGATGCCAGGTTGATTTTGGCTCGTGGTTTCTCAGCCTTCAGTCCCTCTTGACAGCAGAGGGTGCATGGCAGCTCTCTTCATGGCAAACCAAGGGGCAGAGAACTGGGGCTGCCCTGTGCTTGGGTGGCATTCTTCTTTCCTCTTCCTACTTCCTCCAGTACCCGCCCATGGGATCTGCCTAGGTGTTCAGGGGTCCCCCTGTCACCCTCAGCTACTCTTCCCTGGAAACTCTCTCATGGGTGCCTCTCAGTGTGCCTCACCCGTCTCTTTGATGACCCGACTCTAAATTTAGTCAAGCTGACAATGAAAATTAAATGTTATATTTCATTGCCTCCTAGAATTTTTTTCTTTCCTGATCCAGGTTTTTCAGTTACCTAACATCAAAGTACTTCAATGTCATCATCCTATACTCCATGGAACTCCACTTTATATCAATGACAGTACCTTCATAACCAGAGCCTGAAGCCAAAGGGACAGAGCTGCCTTCCCCATGTTGAGAGAAAATGACATGAAATATAGGAAGTGGGTTTATTTCTAGCTTTAGCCTAAATTGTGGGGACAGTTGGTTTTTATTTGCTCTCTGTTGTTCCCATGGCAGCTATACAATTTATGAATGGAAGCCAGGAAACATACAGAGATTTAGCTGTGGGCCCCAGGCTGGCTCTGCCTCCAGCACTTAGGATGGGCAAGGAGCTAGGGCTGAGACTGAGAATATTCTTTAAAAAAAATAGTAATAATAATCCTGCCGGGCGGTGGTGGCGCACTCCTTTAATCCCAGCACTTGGGAGGCAGAGCCAGGCAGATCTCTGTGAGTTCGAAGCCAGCCTGGTCTACAGAGCAAGATCCAGGAAAAAGTGCAAAGCTACACAGAGAAACCCTGTCTCAAAAAACCACGCGCACACGCGCACACACACACACACACACACACACACACACACACACACAAATCCAAATTTCAAGGGAGGAAATTCTAATTTCCATATTCCATTCCATTTTAGAGAGGCGTGTGGAGTGTATTTCCTCACTAGACTTTTATTATTTTCTTTTTATGTATTTGTTTGTTTGTTTTTGAGACTACATCTTGCTAAATAGCCCAGGATGTCCTAGAAACCTGAAACCTACTGTGTTGCCTAGACTGGCTTCTATCTCAAGTATTGGGATTACAAGTATAAACTACCACATTCAACCCAGACTTGAATTTTTGGAGAGCATGAAGTGTAAGCCATTTTATTTCCATACTGTTCATGCTCAAGTATAGTGTTCACTCAATAAATGCGTAAATTCTACTGAAAAAAAGACAGAATTATAATGAAAAGCACCATCTAGGAATTAGCATAATGCACAAATAACAAAATGTGACGAAATGGTACCAAGAATTAGTACTAAATAATCAAGAAAATTATTGACCCCAGAGATGTGCCTGCTAAATGGTTATCTAATCTCAAGTGATATGCCCTAAAAAAATAAACATACAAACAACACTAAATGGACTCAGCAGGTAGCATTTGTGTTTATTCAAATGCATGTGTAATAAGGATAATTAAAGAATAAGAAGCCATGAATTTGAAAGTAAAGTGATGGCATCGGAGGGGTTGGGGGGAATGATACAATTATATTTTAATTAAATAAAAAAAAACTTTTAAAAAGAAATAATGGAATCAGATGGTGACAATTTGAGTTGTGCATTAAAGTTTGATTAGAATTTCATCACACAGAGATAAGTCCCAAAGTGTCCTTCACAGTAAGAGAAACATTGTGAGTGGCATCATTTGAACAGGAAGAAACAGAAAGATGTCCAAAGAAAACTATACTTTAATTGGATACCAAAGACACAACAGCAGGCATTGGGCTGGATGTTGACTAGAACCAGGCACCAGAACTTTACTCTTGATAAACTTTCTGATTTAGCAGAAACCAAGAAAGAATGGAGCAGGGAGTTATCAGTCATCAAATAGAAGTCCCCCTGCCCGAAAATTAGTCCTAGAAAAACCACAGCTGGATGAGAATGCTCATTGCCTGACATTTCTTCTGGTATTTGTGAGTAGGGTGGTGGCTTCCTGCCACCTGTCCATAGAATTCAAAATTTTATTAATTTCTAATCTAGTCAAAAAAATGCTTCATTTAGGATTTTAAAAAAGCAACACAATTTTATTTTTATTTCAAAGGATTTAGCTACACTTTGAGGTGGAATTTACTTATACCTAACAAAACAGCCAAACATACCCATATCTACCACAAAGTCAAAGCAATCTACTTAGTGTCTGATAACAGAAGATGGACCAAAACAGTGAGAAATGTCTGTGTCTGACCTTATCTGGATCTTTGTTTTTTATGATGGTGAATTAGTCTTCTTCAGTGTCCCTTTACACTCAGCATCTCCTTTTAGCTTACATTAAAATAGCTTTATGTAAAGTATATTTTATATTAGAAACTAGACTTAAATTAAAAGAATTCTTCTATATTTTCATCTGGAATTTTTCACAGTGAATTAATTATTGATATAGGAAAGCATGTATTATATTTCCTCAATCCAAATATGTGACTTGGTTATAAAATATGAAATTAATTTAATTTAATAAGGGGAAAGTGAGTCTAACTCAATTGTAAGATTAATTTCAAATTCAGAACTACTAAAACTTAGACTTCTAAGGGGGAAGTTGAGTGTGATTTCTATTTAAAAAAATATGAAGTCGGGGGCTGGAAAGATTGGCTCAGTAGTTAAAAGCACTTGTTTCTCTTACAGAGGACCTGGGCTCAATTCCTGGGACTTACATAGTGGTTCACAATCATCTGTTGTGAGAGTTCTTGGGGTTCCAATGCCTCTGTGGATACCAGACATATGCACATGTACAGACAAAACATATACACAAAATTAAAAAAATAAATATGAAGTCATTAGCCAGGTATGGTAGTTTATACCTGTAATTCCAGCAAAGGCAGGTGGCTTTCTGAGAATTCAAGACTAGCCTGGTCTACATAGTGAATAGCCACACAGAGAGATCTTGTGTCAGAAAAAAAATTATAAATGTGTGTGTGTGTGTGTGTGTGTGTGTATGTGTGTGTGTGTTGTATATGTCTGTGTGTGTCTGTCCCTTTCAAAACCTCATCGTCTTTATCACTACTTCAGTGGCTGCTGGTAGCAGCTATTGTTTAATTTTAATAGTCACCATAGGACTCTCCAAGGAAGTCTCCTCTCTCCTAGATCCAGCCCATCAGCCTCTCAACATGGTAGCTTGCACTGTGCCCCTCCCAGGAGCAGCCTTCCTGGAGTTGAGTCTGCCTTTCCGCTTTGTGCTGCTCTTCCACCCTGATCTCTCCATGTTGTAGAGTCAAAAAGTCACTCCTAACTTGGCAGTGAATCAGAAAAATGACCCATCTAGCCCTCCCCCTAAGCCGCTGACTTTTGTTCCTGCACTTCATATGTTCCTTGCTGTGGGATGTTCTGTACGGCAAATGTGTTGCTAATTAGTCAATAAACACTGATTGGCCATTGGCTAGGCAGGAACTGTAGGCGGGACAAGGAGGAGAATAAAGCTGGGAAGTGGAAGGCTGAGTCAGAGAGACACTGCCAGCCACCACGATGAGAAACAGCATGTGAAGATGCCGGTAAGCCACAAGCCACGTGGCAAGGTATAGATTAATGGAAATGGATTAATTTAAGCTATAAGAACAATTAGCAAGAAGCCTGCCACGGCCATACAGTTTGAAAGCAATATAAGTCTCTGTGTTTACTTGGTCGGGTCTGAGGGCAGGTGAGAGAGATTTGTCCTGACTGTGGGCCAGGCAGGAAAACTCAAGCTACAGTTCCTTGCTCTAGCTAGCAGTCCAAGCTTTCCTGTGTAAATATCACTACATAGAATAGCAGCTAAAAACATGTCTCACATTGTATATTGAACCAAAAAAGAAAGAAAAATACTGCTAAATGTTCAGAATAATTTTTTGAAGTTTTTATTATTCTCTCTATTCCACACGTAAGAATGAAGGTCAAACATTATGTCTGAAAACACACAGATAATTAGGACTCTGATCCAAGGCTCATAATTCATGTGTTGCTGCCAAGGCTGAGGACCTCAGTTCTGTCCACAGGACTCATAGGGGGAAAGGGAATTGATTCCTGCAAGCTGTCTTCTGACTGCCACACGGGAGCAGGGGCACATGTGTGCCTACACCAATGCATACATCATACACTTACCCCCCCACACACACACACCCCACCCACAGGAGCAGGGGCACATGTGTGCCTACACCAATGCATACATCATGCACTTACTTACACACACACCCCACCCACAGGAGCAAGGGCACATGTGTGCCTATACCAGTGCATACATCATACACCTACCCACACTCCTCCCACACACACAAAATAAATAAGTGCACCAAGAAGTTGTCTCTGAATACACTGCATCTCTTCAGTGTTTCTGGCCAAATCAGAAGCTAAATATTTTCCCAGAGATTTTTTTTGCAGTTTCTTTTCTAGAAACCCTAATTTTGTTGTTCTATTTTACAACTATGTAACACAAATTTGAGAATAAAGTGAATGTAAAAAGAAAAGAAAAAAAGTCTAGTGAGGAAACACACCCCCACACACTCCTAATAAGAACTTCATGTGTTACCCTGCCTTCGGTAGGTTATCTGGGAAGAACAAGAAATGCAATATAAAAAGCATTGAAAACCAAAAGTTGGCACATGAAACAGTAACTTTTTAGAATGAAGAAAGTCGGATGGCACTTCCATGAATAGTTATATTCTGCAGCTTTTGAGGAATATACAAATCCACCCAGAACCTTCCACTTTAATTTACATTTTCTGAATGCTAATGCCTTGCATCTATATTGCCGTGTCAATAAAGCTAGTGTCAACATGTAGTTGTTAAACTCAAAGGCAAAATCAACTTGGTTTGCCAAAGAGAAAGATGTCCCATCATTTCCTACTTACGTTGAAAAATTATTTTTATCTTTGAACACTTAGGACATTTGTGCAATAACTACTACTCAGCATGTTTACAACACTCTGGGGTGAGCCTTTTCTTTTCATATAACCAATGACACCCAAAGCAAATCTGGACAAATATACAGTGAAACACAGTAGATTAAAAGCACGTTAGGCTGGGCGGTGGTGGCACACGCCTTTAGTCCCAGCACTCAGGAGGCAGAGGCAGAGGCAGGTGGATCTCTCTGAGTTTGAGGCCAGCCTGGGCTACAGAGTGAGTTTCAGGACAGGCACAAAGCTACACAGAGAAACCTTGTCTTGGAAAAAAAAAAAAGCACGTTAGGACAGAGCTCATTAGGACAAAAGGACAGCTAAGTAAGTATTGCCCAGTTCACATCCCTTTCTGAATCTCTCTGTATCTACATGACCAAAAATGTTTGGCTGATGTATAGTTTTAATGGAGGCTGGGAGAAGGGTGGGATTCCTCTCACTGCCAAGACTAGCATGGTATCTGAAAACATTCAGCATAGAAACTGACAATAAATGCAAACAAAAACATATGTTGTGTGTGGCTATACAAATAATGCAAATTACTTCTACTTCTGTTCCTAATTTTTGTTGCTAGAAGAAAGAACAAGAGCCCCTAAGAGAACATAGGATCAACCACTTAACATGTCAGGAAGGGAATGAAGCATTCCTTGTGTGAAGATCAGAGGAGGTAAAGACACACATGGGTGACAAAAACTTATCAGAAGCCCTTTTGTACTAAATTACATGAAAATTTAAATGGGTATTGGTACTGGAGTTAATAAATGAGCCTTATACAACTGTAGATGCATGTGATAGTATTCACTAAGTTCTTACAACCTTTGCTTTCTTTTTCTTTCTTCTTTTTCCTTCCTCTTCTCTCATACAATGCATCCCCACCACGGCTTCCCCTCCCTCCACTCCTCCCAGTTCAAACCTTTTCTTAAGCACTACTTGAGCAATGAACAACACACAGGACTAAGAGCCTGGGAACAGATGCAATTGTCACTCTGCTCCTGACCAACTAGGTGACCAGGACAGGGTCAGCACTTCTTTTTGATTCCTGTAAAAGAGGTTAGATCAGATCACTAAATAATTCTGTAAGCACACTACAGAGAATAGCAAAGAAGTACAGAGAAGTTCCAGGCTTCAAGGCACAAAGAGATTAATTGAAAAAGGAAGAACAGTATACAGAAGTCATTATGAGGGCCCAGACAATCTGGTTTGATTTTTCTTCTCTTTGGTTTTGACCCTTAGAAGATAAGCCATTTCCCAGTCATATGTTTTCCTAAATACATGCATAGTTTCCATATGACCATTTCCATATGTTTCTCATTCTAAGACAGACAGACAGTTTTCTCATATTTTAATGCTTCTAGAACCAGGATGCTGCACAAGATAGATGGCAACTTGCATTCAGGGATAAATGATAACAGCCTCTAATACAGTGGGTCTCAACCTTCCTAATAATGGGACCCTTTAAAGCAGGTCTTCATGTTATGATGACCCCCACCCCCAACCACATAATTATTTTCATTGCTGCTTCATAATTGTCATTTTGCTACTGTTATGAATAGTAATGTAAATGTCTGGTGTCCAGGATATCTGATATGTGACCCCCCCCCCAAAGGAGTCATGACCCACAGGTTGAGAAGCACTGCTCTAAATAAATCTATTGTTCCATGGATGAGGAGTACTGATGTAAACTAAGAGCAAATAGGTTTAAAACGCTGCTTTTGTTTCTCCTAATGAGACTCTGAGATTTCCTTAATGTCTACAAAGATTATTATCTGTAAATAGACTTCCTCGCTACTGCTGAACTTTAACCTTAAAGCAGTACATAAGAATCTTTCAGATACTAATAGTAAAATTCCAGATAATTGCACATTTATCGTTTAAAATAACCAAAATGGCTGGGAGAGAGAAAAGACTTTGTTTCACAGGAGTCACTGGGTGTATCAGCCATCGTTTAGGGCAGGCTAACTCAGAAATAATTAGCCAACACAAAACAGACTCAGGTTTTTAGTGGCTTTTGCCTTTTATTTTTGTTTCTAAGAGCAAGAAAAAGAATATAGAGTTGGGTGGGTATGGACAGGGAGGGAGGCCCTTGGAGGGGTTGGGGGAATGAGAAAGAATATGATGTATATACTACATGGAATTCTCAAAGAATATATATAATTTTTTTTTTTTTTGGTTTTTCAAGACAGGGTTTCTCTGTGTAGCTTTGTGGCTTTCCTGGAACTCACTCTGTAGCCCAGGCTGGCCTCGAACTCACAAAGATCTGCCTGCCTCTGCCTCCCAAGTGCTGGGATTAAAGATGTGCGCCACCGCTACCACCACCCGGCCAAGAATAGATTTTAAAAAAAGAAAAATTAAAGTAATCAAAATGTTCAGTTTATTCTCAAATTTGCATTACATAGTTGTAAAATAGAAAAAAACAAAATTAGGGTTTCTAGAAAAGAAACTGCAAAAAAAAAAATTCTCTGGACAAATACTTAGCCTCTGATTTGGGCAGAAACACTGAAGAGATGCAGTGTATCCAGAGACAACTTCCTTTCTTGTTACATTTATATATTATGTGTGTTGGGGGGGGGTAAGTGTATGATGTATTCATTGGTGTAGGCACACATGTACCACTGCTCCTGTGTGTTTGGGGGGGGGGGGCGGGGTAAGTGTATGATGTATGCATTGGTGTAGGCACACGTGTACCACTGCTCCTGTGTGTGTGTGTGGGGGGGGGTAAGTGTATGATGTATGCATTGGTGTAGGCACACATGTACCACTGCTCCTGTGTGTTTGGGGGGGGCGGGGTAAGTGTATGATGTATGCATTGGTGTAGGCACACATGTACCACTGCTCCTGTGTGTTTGGGGGGGGGGTAAGTGTATGATGTATTCATTGGTGTAGGCACACGTGTACCACTGCTCCTGTGTGTGTGTGTGGGGGGGTAAGTGTATGATGTATGCATTGGTGTAGGCACACATGTACCACTGCTCCTGAGTGTTGGGGGGGGGTAAGTGTATGATGTATGCATTGGTGTAGGCACACGTGTACCACTGCTCCTGTGTGTGTGTGGGGGGGTAAGTGTATAATGTATGCATTGGTGTAGGCACACGTGTACCACTGCTCCTGTGTGTGGGGGGGGGGGGGTAAGTGTATGATGTATGCATTGGTGTAGGCACACGTGTACCACTGCTCCTGTATGTGTGTTGGGGGGGGACGGGGTAAGTGTATGATGTATGCATTGGTGTAGGCACACGTGTACCACTGCTCCTGTGTGTTGGGGGGGGGGGTAAGTGTATGATGTATGCATTGTTGTAGGCACACGTGTACCACTGCTCCTGTGTGTTTGGGGGGGCGGGGTAAATGTATGATGTATGCATTGGTGTAGGCACACATGTACCACTGCTCCTGTGTGTTTGGGGGGGGTAAGTGTATAATGTATGCATTGGTGTAGGCACACGTGTACCACTGCTCCTGTGTGTGTGTGTGTAAGTAAGTGTATGATGTATGCACTGGTGTAGGCACACGTGTACCACTGCTCCTGTGTGTTGGGGGGGGTAAGTGTATAATGTATGCATTGGTGTAGGCACACGTGTACCACTGCTCCTGTGTGTGTGTGTGGGGGGGGTAAGTGTATGATGTATGCGTTGGTGTAGGCACACATGTACCACTGCTCCTGTATGTGTGTTGGGGGTTAAGTGTATGATGTATGCACTGGTGTAGGCACACGTGTACCACTGCTCCTGTGTGTGTGTGTGGGGGGGTAAGTGTATGATGTATGCATTGGTGTAGGCACACATGTACCACTGCTCCTGTGTGTTTGGGGGGGGGGCGGGGTAAGTGTATGATGTATGCATTGGTGTAGGCACACGTGTACCACTGCTCCTGTGTGTTTGGGGGGGCGGGGTAAGTGTATGATGTATGCACTGGTGTAGGCACACGTGTACCACTGCTCCTGTGTGTGTGTGGGGGGGGGGTAAGTGTATGATGTATGCACTGGTGTAGGCACACATGTACCACTGCTCCTGTGTGTGTGTGTGTAAGTAAGTGTATGATGTATGCACTGGTGTAGGCACACGTGTACCACTGCTCCTGTGTGGCAGTCAGAAGACAGCTTGCAGGAATCAGTTCCCTTTCCCCATGTGAGTCCTGTGGACAGAACTGAGGTCCCCAGCCTTGGCAGCAGTCACCTCTTACCTGCTGAACCATCCCTACAGTCCCAGAGTAATTTTTAGTAAATGCAACTCATAGGTATGAGTTCGCACTTAATTAAATATACGGTGTGACATTCTAATAAGAATAGGTGAGCACAGGGCAGAATTCAACAAATCAATAACATGCTTGGGAGTATATGGTTTCTATGGTCCCACACAGGTACAGGAAAACAGTAGATTTCAAAGTGTAAAAAACAATAATTCTAGAGGAACTGAGCCAGTGAGAACACTGCCAATAAATAGTCTAGTTTATTCTCTAAATACACTGCATCTCTTCAGTATTTGTGGCCAAATCAGAGGCTACATATTTGTCCAGAGAATTTTTTTTCAGTTTCTTTTCTAGTAACCCTAACAGGTCCTTGGTGTGTGAATCCTAGGCTCTGGGCTTGCTGGGGTTTGCTTTCCTATAATCCACCCCCTTGGTGTGTGCATCCATGGCCTTCCCTTTGCACAGCTCAGTGGATGGCCTATCTGCTTGGCTTTAGCTTGTTCTCAGTGATGCTGTTTTACTTTGTGTCTTTTCAGACTGGCCTCTTCCCTTCCCACTGTTGGGTTCTTACTGTCTCACCAACCATGGCTTCATCTGACACACTAACCATGCCTGTAAGCCCTTCTTCATTAGCCTCGCCTCCTTAGCACCGTGTGGGGTGAGTTCAGTTTTAGCTGGGTCTCCCACTGAATAAAGCTGGGAAATCATTTTAAGTGAAAGCAGAAATGCAGAGTAAACATACACTTGGAAATCTAATTCCGTTTGATTAGAACTCAGTTTTTGTCCATAGGTTGCTCATTACTCTCAGGAGCAAAACACAGACTCAGTTTTCAGTAAAGCAGAGGACCATGGTCAGTTCTCATTGTTCCCAAATGCTGTTCTAACTAAAGAGTAAAAGACTTCCTCATTTCAGGAAACTCTGGCAAAACAAACTAGAATGCTTTGTGTAAGAGCATCGTCTATGAAGGCTTCTGAGTTGAACATTTATAGTACATTTGTTTAAACACATTTAGAAATTTCCTATTTTGAAATTTCAGAAATGAACATTTCAGAAAGGAAAAAAATCTCATTGTTTGGCTCAGTGCTGTTTTCTTTTTCTTTCTTTCTTTTTTTTGGGGGGGTGGGTGGGTAAGGAACCGTTCTAGTTTTGATACAAACTAAGTCTCTGAAGGATTTGAAAATAATAATTTATCCGTAGCAGTATTTTAGGTAGTACAACCACAGCCGGAGGCCTTCTGGGACCTCAGGGGCCAAATACCTAGCTGAAGCAGTGATACCCAGGGCAAAGGCAAAGAAAGAAGTGAAGGCTGTCCCGTGAGGACTGCTGGAGAGGTGAGCAGTTTGCTAACGAACACCTGGGTGAGCCCTTCCTTTATGCCTAAGGCTGAGTGAGTGGGCCTTCTGGGTCAAGATCTTAAATCATTTTTCTAAAGACTCAACTTTTTCTGAGTTAGGAAGACACCAGGAGACTCTCTAGTACAAAGACAACTTAGTGCCTCAGGAAATGCAAGGTCACAGCCACAGCTCAGGAAACAGACGCCAGATGCTCCTAGACTGTCACTTTCAAAAAAAAAAAAAAAAAAAGCCAGAAGCCAGGTGTACATGCCTGTAATTCCATCATTTGGGAATGTGAGGACGGGACAGGGGAATGTGATGAGTCTGGCACATGTCTAGGTTGCCTGGCAAATGCCTAAGTTACATGGCACAACCTGCCTCAAACAGACAAATGAAAACTAAGCAAGCAAACGGCAGGTGAAAGTTATAGGTCATGCGGGTCACATGCTCTGCACTCCAGACTTTTAGAACTCAGCTTAAATCATTTGAATTCTTCAAAATTAAAGTCTCATTCTCTCTAAATGCCTTGCTCTGATGCAGGAAGACTTTGCTCTGATCCTAGATTTTTTTTTTTTACTCCACATGGGAGCAAGGTTCTTCTGACATTCTTTGTATACATACTGAATATGTATACTGAGTATGTAACAGGTCAAGGCAGAACTCGTGATTTTAACATTTGCTTCATCTGTAGCAACTTCCCTATGAGAGCAAGAGTTTTTAACGTATTTACTGACATTCACTCATCTATCTGTCCAACTGATTATTTTAATAAACATTTTTGAGCAGAACTCCAGTCTCATAAATCATTCTGAATTCACAAAGGAAAAAAGTGATTTCTTCCATTGCAAAAGAAATCAGAGTAATAGAATATGCTATGGGTTTGATCTGGATTAAACGAACTCAGTGTATTATTTGCATCACCCCAAACACTGGATCTTATAAGTCAGTACCTGTTAAAGATAACTTAAAACTGTCCCTATCAGAAACCCTGGAAGTCATTTATTTTCATAGCATTCTGATTCCAAGATCTTTTATAAAAACATCACTCCTGACCAATTAAGAGTTTAATCAAAGTCAAGGACTGAGTTTTCTCTGAGCTAATTTCCCAGGTTTGCAAGAGGTGACTTTAACTCATTATATTTGCTAGATTACAAATTGAGTTCCTTCGGTCATATACATGACCCAGTCCTTGATATGCAGTTAAATTTTGACCAGTTGTGTAATCATCTTGTGTCGGCTGAACAGCACATTATTATAAGGGACTCTCTATCATCCCGTGTAAGAAATGGTTTTCTCTTTCACTCTTGGCTCAGGTGTCTCCTGCTCACCCTTCTCTTTAGGTGAAGCCTTTCCCAGCGGTATAGTGGAGTTACTTCTTCTGGATGCAGCACAGTCATATATTCTCGAAAAGCAGAGTGGCCACGGTGACCTATGGCATACAGTAATCAACAATCATAACCAACAAATAAGCAGAGAGTGAGAGTGATTGCCAGCTCTAAGGCAATAGCAATAATAATGCTTAGAGTCCCCTCCTAGAAGGGAGGGACTCCAAGGGGAAAGGGTCACTGATCCCTTCTCTGAGATATCACTCCCTCCTGTGCAGCTGCATGTGGTCATGGGGTGGGTGCTAGAGAACAGGAAGGGAGGGTTGCCTGGAGACTGGGACGCTGCTGTGGTGACGCTTTCCCGAGTCAGAGCCTGAGCAAGGGATGAGATCTCTCAGTGCTCCAGCTGTCTTTGAGTCATGCATGATCCTACAAGTAGCCCCTCCCCCAGGCTTCTGTCAGCAACCCCAATGAATGGATTGGTTCACGAAGCTGGACTTTGATGGAATCTGTTCTTCAGTCTGTCAGTCCTATAAATGTTACTCTACGTCCACCAAAAAAAAGAATACAGCACTCAGACTTCTCTGCTTTGGTCACATCCTAATTTTGCATTTTCTCTTAGCTTTGCATTACTAGAGTCACAATTCTACAATTTCAAAATGATTGTCTCTTAAATCATGGCTTGGAAAACAGTGACTGGGGCACCTACTGATGAATGAATGGGCAGAACGTTAAGGTGAATGCCAAAGGAGGCAGGTCATGGCATTGGTTTCTAAGAGAGCAACTTATTGTAATAGTAGAAAGAGTGGCCTGGTGGTGATGGTGGCAGGGCACGCCGTTAATCCCAGCACTCGGGACATAGAGGAAGGCAGATCTCTGAGTTCAAGTTCGTAGTCACCCTGGCCTACAGAGTGAGTTCTAGGACAGCCAGGGCTACATAGAGAAACTCTGTCTCAAACAACCAAAAAAAAAAAGAAAAAGAAAAAAAAACTGATTTGGAAAACCTGCCAGCATTTAGATTGTGAGTCTGTAGGCAAGCATGGCCAACCTGTTTACAAGGACCAGGATATCAGTGCAGTATTTAGACAGCTTTGTAGACACTGAACTTTAGAGCTTTTGAGAATATGCTACCAACCTAAGAATTACGTTAAAGAAAAATTCATGTTTCCCTGGCTTCATGGAGAGTTACAAAAAAATATCAGTGCTCATCCCCTCTACCACTTATATCAGAATGTTACAAGTATGGGGTCCAGAAACTAATACAATATTTCCAATCTTTAAGAGATTCCAAAGGATTCCAAGAGTTTAGAACCACCGAAAAAGATGCTGTCCACCTTCTCTTCTTGGACTAACATTTTGTCATTCCAATTAAGAAACTAGACACATTTTTCACAGTTTTGTGACCATTTTAATTTGCTATCTTCCAAACACTCATTACATACAAAACCATTAGGGTGTAAAAATGAATGGTATCTACTTGAAGCACCTGTGCACAAATAAACATTACAAGATGTTGACTTATCAATGTTTTAATAAGGTCAGAAGATAAGCAGCCCCAACAGAATGACCAGCTCCTGGGATGGGGACAGCCTCTTCTCTATATTCATTTCTCAGCAAAAGGCTCTTCTGGACTATGAGAACCCTACTGATAAACACGTTCTTCACTGCCCCAGAAAGGGTTGTAAAGAGATCACAATGAATTATGTATATATCCACAATTATAATACATGATTATAATACAAACAGCTTTAAACAAATGCCCAATTACATGCCATTCAGGCTTGTGATGGGTAATTGAAGAGGTACTGAAGCACCCTGCTTAGGCACAAGTGTGTGATTACTTGCCCCAAAGCACTGAAAGTGGGTTTGTCTAATTCGCCAACCTATTTTCTACATAAGACTGAAAGCCCAGTCTAAAGGTACATTATAGACCATTGTCAGTTCTCTGTTTAACCCTTCCTGTCACAGCAGACAAAACCTCCAAGCCACTGATTTCACTGTCATCTCTGTGGGAAACCTGAAAGAATTCCCCCTTTCCTTAACATTACTTCTTCATAATCCATATCAGGTGATGCAGGACAGGTGGAATTTCCTCAGCCATCTGAGAATATTTTCAGTGCTTGGAAGAGAATTCTCTAGAACCCCAAACTGTCTCTTTTAGTGTACTTCAATGTCATTCTAGTAAGCTCTCTAAGATGCTAACAGGTCGAGTGACACTCTCAGGTAAGAACGTTAGCTTCTACAGTGTCCATGATTAGCATGTAGAATTTTATCTGTAAAGTAGAAAAGTTGCATTTTGCTTTTTCAAAAAAATATATAGAATATCTCCTTTTTATTTTAATGAAAGTTTTATAGTGATTAGATTTGTAAGCTTGGACAAAATTATCCCTCTTCCATGGCTTAGGGCATAAAATATTAATAATTACCAAATGCTAAAATGCCAAAGTATTCAACATTTTGCAAAACTAGATGAATAAGCAACCTCCCTGCTCTGCTTCTAAACAAGTGAAGGCCCATTTGGGGAATGAAGTATCATCACTTTTAAATTGCTTCCATATGAACCTCATAATTGTGTCCCTCTCAAGCTGGAGCTAATTAAGAACTTCTAAGGCAGAAGCAGCAAAGGGTACTGCAAAGCTCTCTCTTTTTGCTAACACCCAGGTCATGCTTCCCTTTAACATATCAGCTTGGGTGAAATAATACAATTCATACAATCAGATGGTGATATTAACTTGTACCAGTTATACACTACATCATCTTGCTCTTTGGCTAAGCCTCGGAACAAAAGAAAAAAAAACTTACACTCAGGTGAAGAGGTAAAAAATTATGAGCCAACTCTCTATCCATATCCATCTTTCATGTGGTCTATCTGTCTGTCTGTCTGTCTGTCTGTCTGTCCACAGCCTGTTCTGCATGAAACTAGTAAGTCTTTTTTGTTTGTTTGTTTGTTTGTTTGTTTGTTTGTTTTTGAGACGGGGTTTCTCTGTGTAGTCTTGGCTGTCCTAGATCTCGCTCTGTAGACAAGGCGGGCCTCAAACTCACAAAGATCCGCCTGGCTCTGCCTCCCGAGTGCTGGAATTAAAGGCATGTGCCACCACCTCCTGGCTACTAGTAAGTCTTAATACATTCCTTTTAAAGATTTGTTTTAAGGCTGAAGAGATTGCTCAGTGGTTAAGAACACTCTTTACTTGTGCAGAGGGCCTGGGATCCATTCTCAGTACCCATATAGTGATTCACAACTCCATTCAGATCTCCATTTCCAGAAGCCCTCTTTGACCTCTGTGGGAACAAGGCATGCATGTAGTACACATACATACAAGCCAGCAAACATAAAATAAATCTAAGAAGAAATTTTAAAAGATTTAGTGTGTGAGTGTGTGTGAGTGTGTGTGTGTGTGTGTGTGTGTGTGTGTGTGTGTGTTGGAGAGGGGGGCAGTGTATGCACATGCCAGAAGGAAGCACCAAATCGTCTGGAGCTGAGTTACACGTGGTTGTGAGCCATCCAACATGGGTATTGAAAAGGGAACTTGGGTCCTCTAGAAGAGTAGCAAGTGCTCTGTACCATTGAACCATCTCTGTAGGACTGAAACTAGAAAGTCTTACACTTAGTAAGAATCTGAACTCACCTTCAAGAAACACAGCACTGACACAACCACTTCTCCATGCTTCATGAACAGTGTTGTAACACAATGATAAATTCTACAACACTCACTAACTCTGGTCATTGTCAAGTACAAAGACAGGGCAGAGTTGGGATATGTGATCCACCCTACCCAGTTTTCCTTCTCCACTTAGATAAGGTTAAATTCTGTCATTCTCATATTCCTGAGAATTCTTCTTTTTACTCATGAAAGATCAGTTTCATCTTCATCTGGAGGAAAAAATGCTGTCTCATTTTCAAAGGATGCGTTCTAGACATTCCTGATAAAAAGGACAAAGAACCTAGTTACTGCTGACAGGATGTGCTTCCCATCTCTCTTTGTCAAATTTGTCCACTTCCTTTGATGGTATACAGTGATGTTCTCCTCTTATTCTTGTTATCTGCGACCCATATTATTCTCTCCTTGAAAGAAATGCAGGAAAGGAAGGACCAGGATCGAGTGACTTCACAAGGACCCAAACTTGCAAACTTGTATCTGGTTTGTAAGCAACCTCAGACAATTTTATATATTCTCCTACAACACAAGGGCCAACTTAATCATCTAGGAAGCTGCACTGCCCCAGGGATGAAAGCAATTAAATAACCGCAAATCTTCTAGTGGCCTTATTAAGACAAAAGTAGTGAAGAAAATTATCTTAAGTATGCATCTTATGTGGTAAATATATTTAAAATATTTTTATTTTAATAAGCATTCAATATAAAATATATCATGAGACATTGTTCAGATCTTTTTTTTTTTAACTTGTTTTTGTGTCAGGGTTTCACTATATCACCTTGGCTGGCCTGGAACTCAATACATAGACCAGGCTGACCTTGAATTCACAGAGATCCACCTGCCTCTGCCTCCTGAGGACTAGATGTGAAGGGGTGCACCACCATGCTCTCCTAAGACCTTTCTTCTTTTGTACTAGAATAGCATCCAGCTATATTACATCTATTGTACATCTATAGCACCCAGCATTTTTCTTCCTGCACATCCAGTTTGAGCAAGCTGCATTATAAGTACTCCATCATCACAGAAGTGTCTGGTGGCAACCACATTAGAAGACATGTTGGCAGTGCCACTTCTTTTGAATGTACTTTTAAAAAGTATTTATTGCATTGTATTATATTGTATTACATTATATTGTAATAATATTATAAGGATCATTTTTATAGAAAGTAATCACTCCTTGAGATTTGATTCCTGTCTGTTTTTCTTCCTGCCCATGCCTTTTGTATGATGCATACAGGGTCAGTAGAAAAAAAAAAAACACTGGAAAAAGAATATGCCCATTAACCCTGCAATATTTAATCCTGAAGCTTCCAAACCCTGTGACAAATGAAGCCAGACTGAAAACCACAGATATCATTTGCTGGCTGTGGTCCCCTCTGAATCAAATAAGCGCTGTTGACATTCAGGAAGCATGCTATAGTGGTGAAAGAATCAATCTTGGCAGAGCTGTCATTTATGATTTAATTTTCACAGAACAACTTACTTAAAACTGTTTCTGAAGTCAGGATTGGATTCCAAGTGTGTGTCTAGACTTGGAATTCTATTTGGGTTTTTTTTTCCTTGCTCACTGCCATTTTGGCCAGAAAATGTTTTAAATTCTACAGGGTTCTACTATGAGTAGTATCTTAAAAGCAGTGTAAGAAAGCCAAAAAAGAAAAAAGAAAAAAAAGCTCTCTCCCCCAATTCCATGTTATATGTGGAAATGCTAAAACATTCAAGGATGTATGTATTAGTTCCAGAAAGGCTTTTGCTCCTGAAAATGTGTTTGTGATGGACGTGTTGGAGTGGTGTTGGGTGGAAATGACGAAAGAAGGGGTCCTTGTGCCCACCAAATATCCCACTAAAAGGGGGAATCTGGCAGAATGAATCAGGACTACTACCCTGTGACAACATAGTAAAGGTTGGAAATATGTGTCCTATTCTTTGCAGCATCTCTAGCATTTAACAAATTCCTATTAAAACGCACACACTAAACAGCTATCTACTGAATAAGGGTCCAAGTTCCAGGTCAGCCCATGGCACAGTAAGCTGAGGGCTCTGTACATGAATGCACTTGGGTAGGGGAGGGTAATTTAAGTATTCATTATTACCAATTACTTAGGAGCTGAACACATGTGAATTCAGAACAACAAAAACATATTTATTAGCTGGGCAGTCCTCACGCCTTTAATCCCAGCACTGAGAGAGGGGGAAAGAGGCAGGCGGATCTCTGTGAGTTCAAGACCAGCCTGGGCTACAGAGTGAGTTCCAGGAAAGGCTCCAAAGCTATGCAGAGAAACCCTGTCTCAAAAAAAAAAAAAAAAAAAACTAACAACAACAACAACAAAAACCCTATTTAATCTGGATGTCTCATGAAATTGAACACTGTTCCCATATGTTTTGATTGCTACTGTAACAGATCAACTCAGATATAATGGTTAAAACAACAGGAAGTTATTTTCTTACAGATCTAGAGAGTCATAAATCTGATACAGTTTTCACTGGACAAAAAAATTAAAGTGTCAACACAACTGTTTTCTTCCTTGAGCCTTGGAGAGAATCCATTTCTGTCTTTTCCCATTTTGTCTATTTACCAGTTGCTGCATCTCTAGGGCCTCCTTATTTATTGACAGATGATGCTGCGGGAGGGGAGTATGTATTTTTTGTAGTTATTTTTTATATTCCTAAAATTAGTCCCTTGGCTGATGTGTCATTGGCAAAGCGTTTTCCCTTAATTATTAATTAATCTGTGTAGATACTGACAAGATTTTCAAAATTTCTTAAACTTCAGCATTCTTACAGGTTCATATTGTAGTTGAGGATATTTCCCCTTCCTCCACCACCCTCCCCTTCTTTTCTTATCTCTAGTCTTACCACTGGTTTCTTTGATTCCCCCTAGACAATTTAAGTTCAAAATCTAATCTATACATACATTATTTCATGTGAATACTGAAAATCCAGGAACTATAGATGAGAAAAAACATTGACTCATGACTGCCTTCTTCCATCTTTAAAGTCAACAACACTGAATGCATTCTATAGGGAAACTTCTCTCATTACATTCAGGGGAGGTTCTCTACTTTTAAATACTTATAATAAGACTGGACACACTAGGCTAACCCAGGACAAACCACCCATATTCAGGTCCACATGCTAAATCCCTTCTACAGAGTAAAGTATCCTACACACAGGCTTCAAAGTTGAGGGTGTGTTAGTCATTATTTCCTGTATCTCAGTAACAAAGTTGAATTTTAAAACTGTCTCTATCACTCTATCTCTCTTTATATATATCTATCTATCTGTCTATCTATCTGTCTGTCTATCTATCTGTTTTTCTATCTATCCATCTATCTATCTATCTATCTATCTATCTATCTATGAATGATGCTATTCTTGTTTATCAACTTGACTACATCTAAAATTAACTAAAACCCAAGTGGCTGGATACATCTGTGAGAGACTTTTTCCTTTTTTCTTTTGGTTTTTCAAGACAGGGTTTCTCTTTGTAGCCCAGGCTGTCCTGGAACTTATTCTGTAAACCAGACTGTCCTCAAATTCACAGAGATCTGCCTGCCTCTGCCTCCTGAGTCCTGGGATTAAAGGTATGCATCACCACTGACCCCCTGCTGAGGGATTTTTTTTTCTTAATTAAATCATTTTAAGTGGGAAGACCACCTTTTTAATTGGAATCTTTTGAGTTGGGAGGAACCACCTTTAATCCAGATCTTTTGAGGTGGGAAAATCTACCTTTAATATGGGCCACACCTTCTGGTGGTAGTCTATATAAAGGACATGGAAGAAAGAAGTTTTTGCTCTTTGCCTGCTTGCTCTCTACTTTGCAGACAATTCTATTCCTTCACTGGCATTAGAGCCTACTTCTTCAGGATTCTGCTGTGTACTGAAGAACAGCTGAGACATCCAGCCTCTTGGAATGAACAACTACTGGATTCTTGGAGCTTCTGCTGGTAGACAGCCTTGGTTGGACTGACTAGTTGGACTACATTCTGTAAGCCATCCCCTTTCTCTGTACAGATGGTTGTGAGCCACCATGTGGTTGCTGGGAATTGAACTCAGGACCTTTGGAAGAACAAGCAGTGCTCTTAACCTCTGAGCCATCTCTCCAGCCCCCCTTTCTCTATATATAGATTCATTCTATAAGTTCTGTTCCTCTAAAGAACGCTAATACACTATCATGAGTAAAAGTGATCTCCTGCTTTTTCTATGTCTAGATGGCAGTTAATAGCCATCTTCCTCCATCTTCTAAGCAACCAACATCGCAATTCTCTCTGCCATTTTTTCATCAGCATACACCTTTCTCTCTCTCTCTCTCTCTTCCCCTCTGGAAATATCAGCACCCCCATAGCCTGCCATGCTTCTGAGAAAATTTTATATACATAATAACAATTACAATTTTTTAATTTAATTTAAAAATTAATTTAAAAAAATGTTGCTTTCCTCAGTTCTTTCTTATTATCAGAGGACTCGTCAGCTCAAAAAGCAGTGCATAACCTAAGAAAGCAGTAGCAGTAAGTACCACCCACAAAGCCAATGATAAAATATATCCAAATAATAAAACCCAAAGAGTCGTGGGCAAAAGTTGAACTCAAAACCCTTTTATCCCTATCTCCTTGTCCTGTGGTGCGGCCACCAGAAGTCACACACATTTCCGTTGACAAAACCAGCAGTTCTGTTGGAGGACAGGTGCCACTATGTTAAAAAAAACTATATATAGCTACCTTTATATAGACAAAATATGCAGCCAATGCTCCCTGTCTATCCAGCAAAACTTCTAATATATCAATAAGTTGAATAAGTACTTTTTCAGGGTTTGCTGGGTGGATTTATTTTATATCTCAAAATTTAATGTTCAGATTTCTAACACCCCGGTTTTCTGTGAAAAGGTGTCTTTTCAAAAAGTTAATCTATCTGTTTGCCTAAACGCTTGGTGCTGGGAGGTGTGGGGGAGGGGACCTACACAAATCCCAATACAGATAAAAAAATGTGCTGCCACTGAGGGAAGGGGTGGGAAGAATCTAAAAACAACTGACTCCCATGCAGAGTAGTAAACTCACTCATCCAGTCCTGTGTACATGTCACTTCAGCAGGATATGAGAAGAAGCAGAGATTCGGGGACTTCTCAGGGGGAACAGAATGATACTTCTTTACGTAAGACTAATCATAGCTATCAGGCACCAGGTACCTAGCTAGCACTGAAGAAATCCTTTACATTTGTTATCCTCACAACACGTGATAGTTATTTCTAATGAAAAGATAACCGAGACTCAAAGAAATTGAGCAAGTGCTAGCCCAAAGGAATTCCCCTGATGCATACTATACAAATGTGCCCTTTACAAAGTCTACCTTCACTACAATTAATCACCGAGAGTCCCCCTTGCCCATGAAATACTACCTTCGAATATAGAAACTTGAAAAATTAGTAAAGTCTGTCAATGGCTAAACTACTTGTGGTTAAAGTCATTCAATTAAACAAACTTAATTTAATATGTCTTAAGTTCCCAGACTACAATCTCTTTTCAAAATCTAAATAAGCAAAGTCAAACTTCTGATATCACTGATGCTCATGTACATCATTCACAGTCTTCAAAACTCAGCTCAATTAATACCATCTCTGAGAAGGTAGCCATGACAACCTCAGTCTAAATCAATTTCTATTGTCTCAAATCCCACGGCAGTTTTCAGCACTGTACTACAGAGAGATGAAAATGACTAAGGAGATTGGAGGGGATGGGGATGAAGGAAACATCAACACTGAACAAGGAAGACTGGGGAGGAATACTGGCAGAGGAGACAGCTGAGGGGCACTTGTGGATACTGGATGTTGATGACACACTTTTCAGACCCATGTGGGTCATTCGGGAGTAGCCCACAGGAGAAAGGTAAATGGGTCAACCCTGGTTACAAGTTCACAGTGACATGTAAACAATAGAGTCAGCTTTTGAGAGAAACCAAAGTGTAAGGAAAAAACGAGTGGTTTATTGATGAACTGGGTGAAACTAATTGGCATCATAACACAGATCATAATACTTCCCTAACAACCCTTAAAGTACACAGTGTGGTGGTGTTAATAATAAGAATATGCTGGACAATAGATCTCTACAACTTATTTTAAAATGTCACAGGGTACCAGAACAGTTCCCAAGGTCATGGACACATTCATCATTGTGATAATAGCAGTGATTCTCTGCACATTGTTCAAACACTGTGATATCACACGGAATACAACAAATACCTGCTTTCATTTCATATTCCAATTATCCATCAAAAAAGCTAAATTTAATAGAATCATAATAGATATATTAGCCTGTGTTGCTGCTGAAGCAAATTCATTGGGTCTTTAGGCATCAAAGTACCTATCATTACATGCTGGTAAATGATGATCATATTTGTGTTTTTTCATGAAAAACATGATGATGTTAGAAAGGGACAGAACTCACAAGGTTCAAACCTGAACCCATACAACCTTCTGCCTGCAAGACAGAAGACCCAAGTTCTTACAAATGGAGCCCTGGAGTCAGCAAACTGTTTCATTTGCTTTAGCTCTGAAATCTCCATGTCACATTTCCTTGTCTTTGTTAATTCACAGGGTCAAGTACTCTGTCTAGACTGAATCTCAGTTTATTTTTAATATTTATTTATTTATTTATTTGTTTGTTTGTTTATTTATGGGGTGTGTGTGTGTGTGTGTGTGTGTGTGTGTGTGTGTGTGTGTGTAGGTGTGTAGGTATAGTTGTGCCATGGCACGTGGGTGGAAGTCAGAGAGCAATTTCAGGAATCTGCTTCCACCGTCTGGAAGACGGTCCAACAAGGGTTGTCAGGCTTGGCAGAAAGCACCATTTCCTGAAGACCAGCTTGGGCCTGAATCTCATGTTCAACATTCACCTTCCATATGACCTTGGTTAGATGACTCTATAGCTTCCTCAGTTTGCTCATATCACAACTAGGACATCCTGGGAAATATGTAATTAAGGTACCTACAGCTCCTGGAACATGGCTGGGACTTAGCAGACAGAGCCAGCACATTCACTACTGCAGAACCTAATATCTAAGGATCTGAAAGTGAAGACAATGAGCTCGGCTTGGCAGGGTTACCGTGAGGCTTAGAGAGTCTTGTTAGTGTGTGGTAAGAGAAACGTGATGTTTGTTCAACAAACATTTAATATGCTTACATAAGAGCATTTACACAAACTCCAGATAGAAAAATATGAAGATATTTGTAGAAACAGAAACAAAAAAAGACTCAACTTTTTAAATATCTGCTAAGGGAGAAGGGGAAAATACCCAGGCCATATACTGTGTGACATATTTGGCAGGAAATATATAGTCCTCCCACACTATAGAAGCTAAAATGGGCTAAAAAAAAAACAATAGAAACATTTTTCTAGACTGCACTATCCCAATGGCACTTCATTGAGTCTCTTGCCTAAGAAAGACTGAATGCACTCCTTACGTTCCTAGGGAAGAAAGTACCAATGTGACAATGTTGTCCCCCAGAACCTCCTGGACACTCAGAGAAAGCCTGGCTCACACTAGCTTCATCCTGGAGAACTGCTTAGTGTCACAGGATTCAGAAAGTACCTTCTCATTTGACACATTGGAAGCACAGTTACACAGTGACAGAATTACTGTAACTTGCATATCCGTTTTTATGTCACCCCACACACACACCACACTCCTCATTGCATCTCTGACAGGATTTCACAGTTCTAGGAAACAGCTGTGTCTGAGGGATATGAGGCAGTAAACTGGATTAAAGAAACAGAGGAGGAAGGAGTAGAGAAGAAAGGCGGATTCGGGGGGGGGGGGGGGTGATTCCTTGACTCATAAAGTCCAAGTCCTTTAACACATAAAGTCAAAGAACAAATATTAGGTCTTCCTGTGTTCTAGTCCCTAGCACAACCCTACCTGAGTCCTTTTAATGCTCTGAGTTCTAACTTTTTCAATTATATGACTGTGTTTCATGGGATTTGGGGTATCTCCATAAACCTTGTGATTACAGGTAGCATCTCAAAAGCCCCGTGTGTAGAATGTGAGCAAACATGTTTATTAGCATTTCTTCCTTTACAAATTCTTAAAGAGTGGTGTAGACAGGTTGAGGTCCTGCTTATGTTTGAAAATTGACTTTGTGGATATTTCAAATAGGAAAAATATATTCATCCACATAAGAGTGTCCTTGCAAATGCCGGGCGGTGGTGGCGCACGCCTTTAATCCCAGCACTCGGGAGGCGGATCTCTGAGAGTTCGAGGCCAGCCTGGGCTACCAAGTGAGTTCCAGGACAGGCGCAAAGCTACACAGAGAAACCCTGTCTCGAAAAAAAAAAAAAAAAAAAGAGTGTCCTTGCAATAAAAAGTCCACTGTGTCCTCCCAAATTCCAATTCTAAACAAAAGTTCGTCATGCAGGATGTTTGTTAAGTAGATTGGTGGTCAGATCATGTGGAAGAAGTGAGCTCTTCCACAAATGTCAGGAGAAAGAGAACTATGATGGAAGCCCTATCGGCACCTAGGAGACCAACACCACAGACCCTCAGCATCAGTCCACTTTTATAGCTCACCTCTGGCAGCCATAAAAGCAGCTGCTCTAAGGCAAAGAATCAGGTGCTGGAGCAACTGAGTCCTTGAAGAGCTGTGTTCTCTGTGTCAGAGTACACAAAGATGTTTGTGGGTAAGTGGGTCTAGAAAATATTGAATTTTATAAAACCATTACCTTTTATATTCTAGAAATGGCAGGAAGAGGTGATTAAAAATAAAACATTACATCAGTGACTTATCCTTACTGGATAATGACTGAATAATATCAAAGTTATCAAGGTCTTTTTAAAAACTCAGATGCAATAGTTTAATCGTATTTTACCCATTTATTTTGGAAGTTATCGTCTATTGATATAAATTATGTGTATAATAAGTTTTTTCTGCCTCAATCATGTCTTAAAACAAAATAAACAAATTGTTTTCTTCTTATTCAGGGGAAGCCAGAAGAAAAATCTGCTGTTTCCTTTTCCTCCTAGTCGTCAAATGTGAAAATGAGTGGTTTTATCCCCTATTCCATTACCCATTTTCCTTCAAGTAGAAAAGTCCACTGCGCAGGGCAGAGCTTTAATCTGGCTCTCTCACATTCATTAAGCCAACAACTGAAACTGCTGTCATTCCCCTGTTTTAAACTTAGGCTAGGCAGATTGTTCAAAATTCTAAGACTCAGAGACCAAGTGCATAGATAACCTCACAAAACTTCCTTTTCCTTGCTTTGTATTTTCAAGTTTAATTTTGAAGACAGACTTCAGGATTTAAAACTGGGTCTAAAGGCAATGAGATAAGAATTCCTACTTTACAGGAAACACAACTTTCAAAAGCAGAGAAGCCATCATTTCTTTGTGGCCACCCATGTGTGCTACCATTTGCCACCTCTCCTCTGGGCTTTGAGAATCTCCAGGTTGACGTTGTGCTGTTTCTCTCAGTGCAGGGCCGATGCACAACATCTCCCCGTCTCCTCCTTGACACTGCTTTCTCTTCTTGCTTTTCCTCGCCTCGGTTTTCAGATTGTCCTTTGTGTGGTCATGACTAGAGCAGCACCAGTTGCCATAGGAACAGCAATGCTCCCCTCATGGGTCTCCAACATCACAGACTGACACAGCTATGCAGGACAGCCCACCCCCCCTTTCATCATTTTTAGTCAGTGAACTTGAAACAAAGAAGAAAAAAAAGAAGCAATCTTTTTTAACAAAGGGTTTTCTCTCAGTTGGAATCAATGTTATGTTTCTTGGTCCGGCTAAGACCATATGCTGTATTATGTGAAGGCAACACCTTCAAAGCCGAGCACAGTTCCACAATTTAGGATCAGTACACGTTCCAGAATCTATAGGATGTTATGAATCTCATACATTGGTGAGAACATCTAAATAAAATATGTGTGTGTACACAGATACACAATTGCTAAATATACATGAAAAAAACACAGCCCATTACTCTGTCTTAATATTAGATATGTATTAGATACTCACAGAGTCAATATAGAAGGCACATTTTGTTTTTTAAATTTTCCTAACTCTGTTCCTACCGAATGATGTCATGGTTCCAACAGTGCTTTGCAGAGCCTTAATCCTGCCCCTGGCCGTGGATACAATAGATCACTCAAGCTGCTGACTCTTAGTAACAAGCAATAGATCTCTAATACTGACTTAGATGTGTGCTGTAAATTGAACATAGCAGATATGAAACCATAAAATATTCAGTTTGGTATCTTTGTATAAACCACATTCTTTAATTCCTTGAGGCTATATCAGTCTCATAAGTCTTTCTGATGAATCTCAGAATCAAGGACTTTGTCTACCCTCTAAAACCTCTACTGCCTTTTCAAACTATACAGCAAGAAGGATTTTAATATATATTCTTAGTTGTTGCTGTTGATTGAGGTACTGGAGATCAAACCTAGAGCCTGACAAACTCTTAACTACTAATGGTCAGGCCCACAACCCTTTGTTATTGAGACAGTCTCACTGTACAGCCTAGGTTTGCTTTGAACTCATGACCTCTTGGCCTCTACCTGCCAAGTAATTTGACTGAAGGTGTATGCCACCACCATACTCAATCATTTCTTTTCTTTAATACTAAGCATCAATGTGGGGATTTTGGATATAGTTTCCATCTTTAAGGTTATAAATGAATCAGGATTTGACTTCTATTTTTATAAAACTAAAGGGAAAGGAAGGCATTTGAAAGAGATACATGACAGTCATTAAGCCCAAGAAATGCCAGAGGAAAAAATCTCTTGGTAGTAGCAACATCCAAACCTACCCTGCTGCCTTCCAGATTTCATGGTGCAGAAGGACTCACACCACCATGCAGTAAGTGCCAATAAAACTCTATAATTCTAAGAGCTGAGGTGGTCACTGAAGGGTTGTGAGGAATTATATTCTTTGACGATCATCTTAGGACAAGTGCTTGTTAACACGCTGATTTTGATTGAAGTCAGCCAAAAATATGTCCAGGCGCTCCTTCTCAAAAGAATCCTCTTTACCTACTTCTTCTTTTGAGATTTAGTGTGTGTGTGTCGGGGGGGGGGGGAGTGTTCTGCTGTTAAATTCATATTACCCCTACTTGAAGCTGTGAGCTGGCTATACTAACACAGATTCACAGCTTCCACCCTTATCCCTCATTGGCAATCAGGCTGTGGAAATGCAGAAAATATGTAAGGTCAAATGAGCTGATGGTCATTATGCTCTGGAGTAGTAGCTTTTTATTCATACTAACGGCGATAAAATTCAGATGAGTCATTAAGAGCAACACCTCAGTTACACACAGGAGGAAACTGAGGCAGAGAGTGAAGTGATTTTTGATTGGCTGGCCTTCGGGTTCACAGTAGAACTGGATGCAAAACCTAATCCCTGATCCTTGGTTGATCCTCCTACTTTCAATAGTCAGTGAACACTCTGTCTTTAGATTACTTCACGTATGGAGAATCTAGTAAATGCTCGTAGTTCAGGCGGCCAATAGACTACTGTACTGATCAGCACATATAACAAAAGAGCCACAGTTCATTTGTTGAGGTTTGCTATCTTTTCTACTACTGGTGTGACTTGGAGATGAAAGACTCCATACTTACCACTGATGGGCTAAAGTGATCTTTTTGTAAGTCTGTTGACATATCAGGTGAAAAGTGGTCATGGGGAGTTCTCAATCAAAAATATTTGATTTTCAAGCAAGCAAACAAAACCCCACCAGAGTGTGACTGAGAAGACCCTGTGCCAGTCCACTGCCGCTCCTGAGTGCACCTTTGACCAAGTCTGCTCACTGGCTCACCTTCCCAGATACACAGTAAAGAACCTAGGAGCCACATTGCTCCTTTTATTACTAAGCAACCACACACTCCATGGGGTCTTCCCTCTCTAACTTCTTCCTTTGTCACATGTATAACACCAAAGGTAATGGTTACACCATCCAGATAATCATCTAAAAGCATACTGATTATCATATACACATTATTCTACTCTCCCAAATCAAACAGCTTCTGGCCAAGATTCATTATGATCATCCTCAAGTCATAAGAGGATACCGTGGTAGGAGCTATTGACTGCAAGGATTATTCATTGCTATGTAGGAGGAGAGTGGAGCTGATTGCCCCTTAGCTGTCAGGAAACAGCTCATCCAGAGAAACCTTGGAGTATGGGGGCGGCTGTGAAGTACAAGTTTACTCATAAATAAAGCGATGCTTGGATGATGAAAGTTTAGTGATCAAAAGCCAATGGAAGTGACAGTGGCAGTCACCTACACATTGTGTTCAGAGGATAGTATAAAAGGTGCACTGAGAGAGCACTGAGCTTTCTGCCCGAAGGGACAAGTTGTTGGGATTCGACCAATAAATGAGGACACTGGGAGCAAGTTTGAAGCCAAGGACAGCACCAGTCACGATCCAAAGAACAGAATTTATGTGCTCGATGGAAATGACTCATCTGTCACTGAGCTGCCCATTAGCCATGTTTACACCCACAGGTGGCCATCACCAGTATTAACAAGATCACAATGGCTAAGGAAACAAGCAATACTTCCCTTTTGCAGGACAGGATAGCCAACCCAGGGGTAAAACGCACTTAATGTTCTCTATCTACTTCTTCAAAGAATCTGAACTTGTCTCACAGAGAGGCCAGTCTTAACTCAGTTGATGTGTTCAGTCTCTCAAACCAGGTTCAAAAGTTTCATAAAGGGCTTATTTCACTAAATCTTGTCCCATTTCCTCCTGGAATGATGGTGGTCACAGGAATTAATACCACAATGCTAATATCTGTTATTCTTAAAGCGCTTTTAAATACCTGTCTACTCTTAGTTTTGCTAGCTTTGTTCTTCCTCATAAATACCCCAAATTAGATAAAAATGTAATTTAATTTCAGAGGAACATGGACTCATTACTGGCTTCAAGATAGTTTTTGTTCTTTCAGAGTTCACTATGTCTGAACAATGGCATGGGGTTGAGGTGGTTTACTCAGCAAGGTTTAAAACAAAGAAAACATAATAAACACTTTAGCTACAATGAATTGGTGTGTGAAGAAAGGTTCCAAACACTCCCTCATTGAATAGCTTCCCTCACTCATATTATTAATAGTTATAGTCGTTATCCTATTCTTAGGTCCAAATATCCTGTCATTTGAATCTTCTTAATGAAAATATTTCATGTAGATATGAACAAAGCCAAATTTGCAGTAGGTGTCCACAAGACATGATTCCTCGACTGATCACCAAGTACAAGAGCTTCTGGGCTGTACCCTTCTCTCTGAACTCAGATTTTGTCTCATCTATGCCACATTTCTTCATGTTAGAAGATATTAGAACAGACACCTAAGGTGCTCAACTGTGGCAAAAGGGGAATTGAGAGAGTTTGTGTCTACTGAGATGGATTGCTTGTCTTGGCTTTTTGTGTGTGTGAGATTTGTAGCTTTTGCCATCTTTTTAAAAATCTATAACTTCCCAGGCGGTGGTGGTGCACGCCTTTAGTTCCAGCACTCAGGAGGCAGAGCCAGGCAGATCTCTGTGAGTTTGAGGCCAGCCTGGACTACCAAGTGAGCTCCAGGAAAGGCGCAAAGCTACACATAGAAACCCTGTCTCTAAAAACCAAAAAAAAAAAAAAAAAAAAAAAATCTATAACTTGGTGATTTCTTTGCTTATTTCAAATAAATATTGAATCTCATGTCTAATTTTGGACTGGTAATATCATTCTTTTTAAAAAAAATAGATCACGTTCAGAGCCTTATAAAAATCTGGATTTCTGTCTACTGTTCACAGTCCACTGAAGATTCTGATGCTATGGAGTTCATTCAATATTCCTCTGACCTGTGTCCTACCCCATCTCCACCACCATCGCCCTGTTCTAAGTGTTTAGCATATCCAGTCCTATTTACAGTCACTTCCTCACTGCTCTCTCTGCCCCCAGGATCGATCCTTTCAAATGCGTGCTCTGGACTACTGTGCAGATTACAGTTTAGCTGGGAGACAGACCAGAGGTCCCACCATGGATCCAACCAAGGCTAGTTCCCCAGTTAATGTCAATTCTCAACTATGTAAGATTTGAAATCACCTGGCAAGGGAGTCTTAATGAAGGGTTTGTTTAGATTAGGCTGACCAGTGAGTATGCCTGTGAGGATTATCTTAGTTGGGTTGAGTGGGAAGACTTACATGGAATGTAGGGGGTTCCATTTCATGAGCTGAGCCTAGATGGGATAAAAAGAAAAGCAGACAATTGCTGCTTCTTGATGACCAATGCAATGTAACCAGCTCCCTGAAGCTTCTGCTACTGTGACCTTCCTGATAAATGGACTATAGCCAGCAACTTTAAGCTAAATAAACCCTCTTTCCCTTGAGTTGCTTTTGTTGGAATGTTTTCTCACAGCAACAGGAAATGAAACTAAGACATTGGCACAAACTCATTTGGGATCTCAGCCCTAAAACAAAACAAAAACAAACAAACAAAAAACAAACAAATGAGGTATACTGTCTCAAGAGCATAAGGCAGAGCGCACCAGAGGCTAATACCTTCTGGCCTCCATGTGCATACACACACATCATACATTGCATACTCCTGAGACACATAGAGACTCTCCTTCCATGTCCTTCACCTGTACAGTCCACATTACCTAACTGTGCACAGTCATAAAACACAGTATCTATTTCCATTCTGCTCTTTTACACGCATGCTAGTCATGCTCATTCAGATTCTAATTTACTCTTCAAAGCTTATTTTTCAAGAATATCTCTTTGATCAGAACTTATACATGTATTTCCAATAATAATTCACTCATGTTATATCCTCATGTCTCTGTCCCCTGTATTAATATGAATGTCTTGGGGGTTGAGCAGGTGTCGTAGACAATCTGTGTGCCGAACACTAAAAATGTACATCCTGTCGAGTAGGCACCTCATCAATGCTTCATGAACTTCTGGTTACATTATTGACTAAAAATAGGAGATAGACGTCAGGGAAATATATTATCAGGAGAAACTGGTGCTAAGAATAATTTCAGTAATGCATACTAGGAGGAGACATTTCAGAGTGTCTTACAGACTTTGACCACAGAATTTGACATAAGAATGACTTCTTTTAGGAAATAAGTGTCACCTTTGAGCAGTTAGAAGACTTGGGTTAGGCTTGAAATGGTAGTAAAAGATACACAGAAGTCTAGCACTGCCTTGAGACTTTACAACAAAGAAAAAGAATCAAGGGAGAAAAGAACCAGCCTGAGTAGATGATGAGTCTTGACAAGCTCTGATGCAAGACCAAGACACTTAGAAGATTCAGTGTGCCATGTAACTGAAACTGGAATTCAAGTAGGCCCAGTGTACATATTGGCTGGTTACTTTATTACAGTCATAGGGAACTTTTTAAAAAAAAAAAGTGATGTCATTAAGAAGCTGGGAAGAAGTTCATTGGGTTAAGAATGCTTAGTCTTTAAGCATGAGGACCTGACTTCTGATCCTCAGCATTCATGTCAAAAGCTGGGTGTGGCCAATGAACACTTGTGAATCCACTGTTGGGGCTGGGATACCAAACAGATGAGACTTGATGGGGCTTGCTGACCAGCCAGCCTAACCAAAACAGCAATAACACCCCAAAAACAAGACCATGAGTTCTAGGCTCTGTGAGAGACCTTGTCTCAAGGGAATAAGGCAGAGAACAACAGAGGATGATACCCAGTGGCCCCTTCTGGGCTCCATGTGCATACATACCCATCACACATGTACATACTCCAGACACACACACACACACACACACACACACACACACACACACACACATACACACACGCAATAAGAAATTTTAAACTTTTATAATTAGTTATAGAAAATTGGGTAGGTTAGTTTTAGTTTTCAAAGCTAACAACACTCAGTACCAGCTTTATATTTCATACAAATTGCATCAATACCAGTTAACAGAATAATTCAGTAACTCATGTTTGTGGTAATTCTCCTGTGTTCCAAGAAAAGTAAATTCGTTACTAAGGAAATAATAACTTAAGGCTGGGTAATAGAGAATGTTTTAGGGATGTATTTATTCAATGTTCTAAAAATAAAATTTTTCCCTCAGTGTTAAAGCTCTGTTTTGGTTAGATGCATTATTCATTTACATATCATGAAGTATAAAAGAAATGTAATGCAACTCTGCTGGACATAGGACTTTTCACTATACTAATTTCCAAAATTCTTCTTCTCATTATGAATCCAAGAAGTAGTATCTAATAAAGACAGCCAGTGTTTCCCATGCATACTGAAAAAATAAGTTTGTGATCAGTCCACTAAAGCCATCCAAATAGCAAGCCTTACCTGTTCTAAGTCACCAGATGGAAACACTGGAAAATCTCCACAAACTTGATTCTTTTTCTCTTTTAAGACATTTTTTTTTTATCACAAAATGGATATCTAGTTACACAGAAACTTACTCAAAGGAATAATCAAAATATTTAGACATATAAAGACTTTTGCAATAATTTGTTTTGAAAAACAATCTACTAATATTTTGAAGATGGTTCAACCTATTCATACTCTTTGTAAAGCCACACAACTGAAAGATAAATTAGTACTCAAATGTAGTATGGTATATTCAAAACAAATAAAAACATGCCTGGTTTTGATTTTGGATCCACCCCTTCTTAGTCATGGGACCTTCAGGAACTAAAGAAAGGTTAGAATAAGTACTAGGCATGGGGGCCTAGAGAAAATTTAAAAATGACCACCAGTAACTTAGTAAGACATTTGCTAGATCCTCAGTGATGCTCAATGCTTCCTCATAATCAAGTGAGAGGCAAGTTTTCTGTTAGTTTTTAGGTTGTTTTTTTTTTTTTTTTTTTTTTTTTTGGTCTTTTGAGACAGGGTTTCTCTGTGTAGCTTTGTGCCTTTCCTGAAACTCGCTTTGGAGACCAGGCTGGCCTCAAACTCACAGAGATCCGCCTGCCTCTGCCTCCCGAGTGCTGGGATTAAAAGTGTGTGCCACCACCGCCCGGCAGTTTTTAGTTTTAAAAGTGCCCCACCATCGAGGAAGAGCCACAGGCAATTAATGACTGCCGAGAGAAGGCGAATTAGTCTTCCCCAGGAATAAGCCTCCTGATTATTCAATACCTAGTGGTTAGTCCTAAAAACATATACACATGGGAAATACTAAATGGACTCAGCAGTTTACAAAATTATATTCTCTTTCTCTTTTTCACACACACACACACACACACACACACACACACACACACACAATTGAAAAGAAACAGAAGTCATGAATATGAGAGGGAGTAATGAGGATAAGGGTATGGGAAGGCTTGGAGGGAAGTAAGGAAGAGGATAAATGATGGAATTATATTTAAAAAAAAATTTCGTTTTTGAGTCTCTACCAATCACTGGCCCTAGCTATCTGTAGTTTACAATGGTCCACCTTATTGTTTTATTTGTCTCAGAGTTTATTTCCGAAGGAAAACAAGATTCTTGGGCCGTCCATGGTTCCCTTCAGGATGCAGTTCCATTGCCTACGTGGTATGCATTCTGCCTAGGCTCGATGCTAATGTGTAGGTGAAGCGTGCCAAATACCACTGCACATTAAACAGGAGATTAAACTGGATTTCCTGTTCTCACACCCATTAAAAATCAGTTTTCACAAATCTGACTTTCATCATTTTTTGTTGGTGTTGGGTAAGAAATCCAAATTTTCAGGGGAAAGAAAATTCTTCAGGATTGTGGGCAAGTCACTAGAGATCCTTGAAATGTCAGCAGCTCTCAGGTGGGACAATAAGAGGCTTGCATTCTGTGTTCCCCTTCAAGGCTCCATATGGAAGTTATGTAAGCTGAAACCACTAAACCAGTTCAATGAAACCCAAACTGCTGAGTTCTGCACTCCTTTAAAAGAGGCCTCTGTTTCTGAGCCAGCAGGAGCTTGGGAAATTTTCCATTTGCTTGAATAACTGTCATGTAAGCTGCTTGACCAGTTTAGCTCCAAGATTCAACAGAGATTGATGGAGTTAGGGAAACAAATCCAATCACTGCCTTCTACATTCTACTTTATTTTATTTCATAACTGATCAAAAATTCACAGGAACTTTCTTTCCTTCTTCTGAGGGCTCCAAAAGAACCCAGTCTATTCATCTTTTTGTTCCCAAAGCACCCAGTGTAGCACACTGATTAACCTGTCCCTTGGTTTCCTTCAGGAGACATCCTCAAAGTTGGGTTTAGCCTTAACCATCAAATGGCATCAGACTTTTTGCACTTCCCCTGAAGAATTTCACCCAAAAAAACAGTCAGCATAGCACATGATACTGGGCAGAACTAAGTCACTGCTTGAGTACAGTTTGATTTCCTTCACTGCTTCTGGGCCCATCCTACTTTCCACATTCGAAAAATTAGAAAAGGGATTAGATAGTCATTGATTTTAGGTAATGTATGACAAAATTTATTTTATATTGAAGACAAGTGCATCTACTTTCATGATCAAAATCCCCAGGTTTTTTTTTTTAATAAAAACAAAATCAAAAACCACTTCCTGCCAGGCAGTGGTGGCGCACGCCTTTAATCCCAGCACTTGGGAGGCAGAGCCAGGCGGATCTCTGTGAGTTCGAGGCCAGCTTGGGCTACCAAGTGAGTTCCAGGAAAGGCGCAAAGCTACACAGAGAAACCCTGTCTCGAAAAACCAAAAAAACAAAAAAAAACAAAAAAAAAAACCACTTCCTATGTGGATGAGGGTGGCCTGGAACTCACTATGTAGATGAAGCTGGCCTAGAACTCATGAAGAACTACCTGCTTCAGTCTCCCAAGTGCTTAGATTAAAGGTGTGTGCCACCATGCCCAGCATTAATTAGACATTCAGAAGAAACTGCTGTAAGTAGAGATCAGGTCACTAACCATGGTGTAGATCCTTTTAAATGAACTTCTGGTGATGATTTCCTCCAAAATCCTCAGTGAATCTTCACTCCCATTAACATATCAGATACTTTCCAATGTCAGTAAAATGTCTTGCTAAAGCCAGACTCACCCAAAATCCTTGCGAGGTACTACCTTCAGAACTATGCCTTGAAAGAAATGATGCTTCAGTGGCTAATTAGATATTTGAAATTCTGTGGCTAAAATTGAAAATCTTTGACACTTATGTATTAGGCAAAACATTTGAACCACTTGAGTCAGACATTATATCTAATTAGACATTTTTTCTTTCTTTCTTTCTTTCTTTCTTTCTTTCTTTCTTTCTTTCTTTCTTCCTTCCTTCCTTCCTTCCTTTCTTTCTTTCTTTCTTTCTTTCTTTCTTTCTTTCTTTCTTTCTTTCTTTCTTTTTTGAGACAGGATCTCACTGTATAGCCTTGGCTGGACTAGAACTCATAGAGAACTGCCTGCCTTGGTCTCCCAAGTGCTGAGATTAAAGGTGTGTGCCACCATGCCCAGCATTAGTTAATTAAGCAACTGCTATAAGTAGAGGTTGGGCCACTAACCATAGTATAGTTCTTTTTTTTAATCAACTTCTGATGATGATTTTCCTCAAATCTTTACTTTAAACAGATAAAGTTATTTGCATGCACTTTATAATGATTGGAGAACCAAAACGTCTATCTCTATGCTAAGGTATTTTTGAAACTCTGTGTTCATGTACATGTGCATACATGTATGTGTATGAATGTGTGTGTGTGTCCTTGTGGAAACTAAAGTTTAACTTTGGGTGTTTTCCTCGATTACTCACCTTTAGTTTTGAGGCAGGTTCTCTCACTGAGCCTGGAGCATCCTGTTTTCTACTATGCTGGCTGAGAAGCGAAGTTCAATAAACCTGTTTTCCACCTCCCTAGCCCAACAGTAGAGTCACATGAGCAAACGACCATCCCCAGCATTTTACATGTCTAGACATCTGACCTTAGGTCCTCTGCTTGCATGGCAAGTTGCTTTGCCAACCCAGTCACCTCCTCATCCTTTAAATCTGAATAACAACATTTTAAGAACCAAGTAGCATGTTTTCTTTATACATATTTTCCAAAAATAATGAAGTCACACTACTGTGACTTAATTTATGTATTTTTAACATTAATGAATTTTAACATTAATGAATATTTGTTTACTTATCTAAACAAAGGAAATGATGAAGCCTAGAATACATGCATATGTTGGCTCATTAATTCATGCAGATTGTCAATAATTCTTCTAATGTTTATGAAATAAATTTCCCAATGAGCAACTTGCTTACTAGATTTGAGAGACAAAATAACTAATTAAGTACACGGCATGGTCAGAACAAAACCGAGACATAACTGAGGAAAAGGATTTGGCAGCTGAAGCAAGCAGAGGCTATATAGGAACACCAGACTGTTAGGTACAGCACCAGCTACTACCATGACTTCATGCTAAATGGTGTTTCATGGATACTCAGTCAAAGTGGAACACCTTTCAGGAGGGAAGCCTACATTTACCTTTAGGCTATTGTGGTCACCAAGTCTATACAGGAAATATTTAACATCATCAGTTCAGTTCCTCTTGTTTACAACACTCTAACATGGGTCACTTCTAGAGAAGGGGTTAGTGTGTCCAACAAGAGATAATTGGAGAATATAGTCAGTCTCTGTCTGCTTCAAGTCTCACCGCTTCCAGAAGAGATGAGTTGAAATTCTTGAAAGAGGAGAGGAATGTTAAAGCAGGAAGGGGTAAACAATGTCATCAAGTGAGCGAGGGTCGACTTCTCCTGCTCTAACCTTTTCTTGTTCTCTTCTTCCTCTGCTTCCCCAACACGTTGGGTTCCAAATTAACTTCCCAAAGGGACCCTACAAAATATCCTGAGGTCCCCCCTATAAATAGACTCATACTGAAAACTCCTTCTTTTCTTGGGCTCTCCCAAGAAAAATTGTCAAAATTATTGTTTCCTAAGTAAAGTTGCTTCCTTAAAACTGAATCTAAAAATGTTTCAGACACTAGAGGAGTATTTTTTTGTGTGTGTGTGGCGTATTAAAAATGCAGCTACTTTTGTTCTCAGCTTTTTATCAATTCTCTTACCCACTCTTTATTTTCCAACACTCTGTACCTCAGCGTTTCTTAATATTAAAAAGAAATCCAAAGCAAGCAACTTCCTTCCTGATGCCTGGCTTTTAAAAAAGAAGTGTCACCTGTCATTTTAATTTCTTAAAGCAGCACTGAGTTGAAACAGCCAGCCTACTCCCCTCTTTGGGAATGGAAAGAGACATCCATTTGGTCTCGAGCCTCCTGTACCTTTTGAGCTGAGAAAGGAGGGAGAATTGATTATCATTGTAAGAGACCCTAATGTTCCTCTAAAAAAAAAATAATAATAAAACTGTGCTAAGTTTCCTCATTCAATGATAGTCTGGGCTGGAGTACCCTGGATGCCCTCTGCTAAAGGTTTATGTATTAGCTATTGGTCTTAGATACAAACATATCAAAAGCACTCTTCCTCCACAATAGTCAACTAAACTGAAATAGATCAATATACAGTCCCTGGGACAATCTGAGGCAAACTGGTGCTGATACTTTCCCTATCAGCAGGATCCATTCCACGTTCTACTGTGAAAATACCACTATCCTTAGATGCTCAGAAGAGGAGAGAAGTTTAGAATTCCAGTGTCTTCCTCACAACCCTCCACTCATAAAGGGGCAGAGTCAGAATCAGACAATTTTCTCAGCGGTTTACCAGATTGCTCAGAAAACATTAAGTCAGGTATGGAAAGCAACCGCCATTTATACCTACTAACTACTATACAACAAAGGCATAAGCATTCACAAAACAGTCACTTTGAGTTGTATATAAATTGTTAAACACTTAACAGATGTGGTTTCAATGCCTGTCATAAACTTTATGAGACAAGGTGTGCTGGCTAGTTTTTTTGGTCACTTGACACAAGCTAGAGTATTATGAGAAGAGGGATAAAGAGAGAAAATGCCTCTATCACATTGGTTTGGAGGCAAGCCTGTGGGACATTTTCTTGATTAATGATTTATGTGGGAGGGCCCAGCCCACCATGGGCAGTACCAGCCATGGGCAGGTAGTCCTGGAGTATATAAAAGAGCAAGCTGAGCAAGCCATGGAGAAGAAGCCTGTAAGTAGTATTCCCCCGTGGTCTCTGCTTCAGTTCCTGCTTCCTGGTTCCTGCCCTGTCTTCCCTTCATCATGAACTGGAGTGTGCTAGAAGAAGCAGAGCCTTTCCTCCACAAGCTGTTCTTCGTCAATGTTTTAGCACATCAACAGAAAGCAAATTAGGACAAGAGAAAAATGATTTAAAATTTTCAGGTACAGAAATGGCAGTTCGGTGACACTGACCTATGACACTTTCTGATCACAGCTAAGTGACGCAAACAACATTTAAACCAATCTTTTCTGGCTTCAGAGAGCAAAAATGCATATGTTTGAGTGTGGTTAAAGAGACAGAGGGAAGGAGATAGATAGATAGGTAGATAGATAGATAGATAGATCGATAGATAGATAGATAGATAGATAGATAGACAGACAGACAGGTAGATAGATAGATAGATAGATAGATAGATAGATAGATAGATAGATAGATAGATGATAGATAGATAGATAGATAGATAGATAGATAGATAGATAGATAGATAGATAGATAAACAGACAGACAGAGAGACAAACAGACAAACAGACAGGGAGAGCCAGCCCCTCTCTGCATTGGGGAACTTCTGAAACTAAGAATGAAATAACAACAAATGTCTTGGTATGCATCACACTGAAAAACTAAACCTATTCTTCAGTCTATATCATATAAAGCTTTTTGCTTTAGACATGCAGCTGATAGCAACAAAATACATATTGGCTTTTTACAGATCATGAAATCTTTTCTTGATGACACAGGAAGAGGCTAAGCGACACAGAAGATAACATGTAGAAAAAAACATTTTAAAACATTTTAAAATTAAATATCTATTAATGTAGATAATGAGCGAATAACAATATCCGCACACAGCCACTGTTTCCCGAAGTCTGCCTTAGGTGCTCTGTGCAAAATAAACAACAACCCTCACAGCTGTGGAGAGTCAACAGTTTTATACAGCTAACAAGGACATACATAAATAATTAATTGTTTTATAGAGAGCACTCTAACAGCAGTAGAAATAGGATTCTGTGGGACTCTGGGGGAACATCAATAACTCCTCCCAAGAAAACACAGCAAGATATTACTTTTGGGATGCTCACATACTCCATTAAACGTACATGGGGCGAGGGGTGGGGGCGCAGATAAGAAAAGAATAAAAAGATGTAGCAGACCAGACCCACAAGTAGGACATTTTTGCATATGTGCATGAGCATCAAGCTACCTTGATTTGTGGCATCCTCATTCCATGGCTGCTTGTATGTCACAGTCTTCCACCTGCCCTTGTCTTTAGCCCTTTCTCACTGCAGTCCAGCACACTGCCACCATTCTCAAAAGACTCCCTGTTCAGGAGGCTCTCTACAGAACAGCCCCAACTATCTCTGTTTCCTTTCCTTCAATGCACCACCAAACTGTGCAGCACCCACATCCTCTCACTTAGTTTCCTCTTTCTACCATCGCAGGCATCACCCAAAGCCCATCCTTTCCTCTATTTCAAATGCTTTCTGGGAACTGAGCACTTCTGCTTAAAGATGTCAGTGGCTCCCAAACTTCAGTATACACAAAAGGGAAGCATGTCTCCTCACTCACACTTGGAATTTTATGCAATATCACATCATTTCATCATGGATGCCATCTCTGATTCCTTACTCCAGCAATATAATTTCGTAGCTTAATTTCCACCTGTAAAACATGTGTTGCATAGCTTATTATTAAATTATTCTGTGAATATTCAATTAATGCCTATTTAGGAACACACTTCTCTGTTTTCAATCCAGCACAGTAACTCCCAGTGCATTGATGGGGAGAACGTAGAATAAAAGTAATTTCTGAATGTGTGAATGGCTGATGATTGGGTAAATAAACGGAGTCTACAGCACACATCTCGCTGTAGTCATGCCAACATACCCCAATTATGTTCCACCTCAATGCCCCTTTCTAATGTCATTTTAGAATGCTGGGAGACTCCTCAATTATTCTCTATTTGAATTTTATGTCTTTGAAATTTTTAGAGAAGTTCTATAAGTCCTTTTAATTTGTTGATTTCTTCTTTCCGATTTATTTTATAATTTAGATGAAATAAAGATAACAGGAAGATGTTTCCTTTTCAGCAACATCTTTTTTTTTCTTACCTACCATTTTTTACCTAGTGATTAAAAACAATTTTTAACTGAAACTCAAATGTTTAAAAAAAGGCCCAAGTAGATCAGAAAACTACCCCTAGGGGCAGAAGACTTATGCCGAGCTGATGACATGACAGCCTGAAAGGGGAAGGATTTAACCACCCACCCCCCTTTGCCCGTTACATCAGGGTACAGAACAGGATGCTTTCAAGACAGAAAAGACAAAGCTGGTCCAGTCCGGGGCTTCCTGGGAGAAGATGAATACTATGGTCATGGTCAGAACTTGACAGATAGATAGGAAAATCTAAAATGCAGGGAGCTGAACAGAGGTAGAAACAAAAAGGAAAGACTGTCTCTTTCCAGGTTTAGCAACACAGTGCAAGCTTCTAGCCATGTTACCATCTGTACAGACAAACATGGAGGGAAAAAGAACTAGGTTGTGAGAATTGACGGGAGAGGTTAGAGCAGGACTTCAGAGCAAGCGGCTAGATGCTTTGCCCTTTTTCCACTCTTTCAGTGCTTGGTATATATCTCTATAGTTACGTCAGCTCATGCAACTTGGTGGCACACAGTATGGGGCCAGCCAAACCCTGCAATATTCCATGATATTATGTATAAATACAATTTGTTGTTGAATAATACTAAAATAACAGCTTAGATTAGAGTTGATGATTCTTCATCTGCTGAAATGCTCTGAATTAGATCCAACTGGGTAACCTTTACCTTTCTTAACCAACACACACACACTTATGCACACTCACACACTCACTCTCATACACACACACACACATGCACAGAGAGAAACAGAAGCAAGAAAAGGAAACCCTTTTTCCCCTCTTTTTGAAATATGAAATAATTATCTTTCCAGGTTTCTTGTTAAAAGAAAATTAAGATATTAGATCTTCACTAAATAACTGCAACTAATATTTTAAGCATATAATTCAAAATCCATGGCCTATGTAGGTAAGACTTTAAAGAATGTAAAATAAGACAGAAAGTTACTTCACATAAAAAAGGGAAAAGCCAACATCCAAACACAGAAAGAGACAGGAGGGAGGTTAGGAAACAGAAGGCAGGTTGCAAAGGAGATTCATAACCCAGGATGAGGGATTCATAGGCAGATCAAGATCCCAGAGCGGGGCTGGAACCTGTGTCACTAGGTTAATGCAGCTGCCACTCATCTGAGCAAGTGACTCACAAGCATCACCCATTGTCTCTATCCCTTTGAAATGCTAATTAACCAAACTCTAACATTAAAAGCGAATCCAAGATGAACAGGATGATTTGAATGGAAACCTTAAGACAAAATCATAGGGGTGGACAAGGTGGGGGGAGACAGGGGGGAGGGGGAAGAGAGGGAGAGATAGAGCGAGAGAACAGCCTCTCCTGTTTCCCTGGGGTCTCTTGGCTACTGTGTGACACGTCTGTCCTTTCTCTGGCTTCTTTCCTGATTTAGTCTTGCTTTCAACTGGCTACTAACACATCCAAGCTGTTTCAAATGGAACTAAAGTAGTGTGTTTTCAAGTATACTACTTCCCAGCAGCACCTACCTCTCCCTCTCTCTCTCTCTCTCTCTCTCTCTCTCTCTCTCTCTCTCTCTCTCTCTCTCTCTCAGAAACCTTTAAATGAATTCAATAAATTGAAGCATCTTACATAACATGCCGGAGATTTTGTTCAGCAAAGCCATTACCCTCCCGGATCTTAGGGGACTGCTCAGGGAAGAAGGCATCTGTGTGGCAAGGTAAAAAGCTGAAGTAGCTGGGAAGATGGCAGATGTGCAAGATGGCTTGGCAGATACATGACTGAGAGAGTGTGTCCTTTTCTCACACTGCTCACACTGTCTACCACCTTCCCTTACACTTTTTACCTGGAATGTCGACCAAAAAAAAAAAAAAAAAAAAAAAAACTGAGTTGTTTGATGTTGAAATTGAAGTGATGGAAGGCATGTTATTAGTGGCCACTCAGCACATTAGAGCCTGGGACACTCCATTTACTTTTTATAGCCCCAATAAAGCATAGCATTTGACAACAAGTAAAGGAAGCAGGAAAAAAAAAGGTAGAAAGAATGAAAATAACTTCTGATTAGGAATTAAATTAACAATACCATGACATTACAAAGCTCTGCTTTAGAGACTCTGCCCTGAATGAAAAATTTTTATTTTTTGCAACATGCAAGGATTAGATTTGTTGATTTGTAAAATTATTTTAACTTCTTCAGCTGGTTGCCAAAGGCAACTGTACAGAATCCTAAGGATTTTTAGCAGTCTGCACACCTTATGGAACCATTTGCAATTTATTACTATAAGATGTTTTCTTTATCTTTACAAAAATATTATCAATGAAACAAAACTGTGCTTTGTGCCCTATATCTGGAAATATTCAGGTTTTCCATCAAGAACATCACACACACACACACACACACACACACACACACACACACACACACAAACACACACTCTGTAAGTGGTGTCCTGTCTACTATCACACTGCCAGCATCGTATCACTATGGCTATAAGGAGTACATACGGCTCAAAAGAGATTGTTAAATAGTGATATCAATAACAATAAAGCCAAACATAGTTCATGGATTACTTCAGTCCCCAGATCAGCTTTCTGGGGTAGGCACTACTTAATCCCATGTTTGCTGAGATGGAGACTAATATCAGGAAGATGACCTTCTTCCCAGAGGTAACAGGGCCAGTGACAGTGAAGGCAGAGTTGATATGCAAATCAGACCTTACTCATTCAGTAGCCCATTTCCTACTCTATCTAGGGTCATTTTGCCACCCACATCTGAATTCTATTGGGGGAGCCACAGAATTATTCTTTTAGATTTATTTATTTTTATTTTATGTGTATGGGTGTTTTTACCTGCATGTATGTCTGCTCACCATGTGTGTGTGCACAGTAGTGCCCTTGGAGGTGTCAGATCCTCTGGAACTGTAGTTACAGACAGCTGTAGGATACCATGTGGGTGCTGGGAACAGAACCTGGGTCTTCTTACAAGAGCAGCAAGTGCTCTTCACTATGTCATCACCTCCCCAGCATCATGTCAAGGGTTATTAGAGTCTGATGAGTGATAGGGAAACATTTCTTCCTATATGCAAATCAGGCAGCCTGCTTGTAAACATTTTAAAACTTGAGTCTAGATGATAATTAGAAAAGAAATTCCTACTGTTAAAAGGGAAGAAGGAACCTTTGTGAACAACTCATCTAGGTTCCCAAAACTTAATGACTTTTTTCCGTGATGGGTTTGAATTATTGAAGAGCTTTGAGCACCAAAACCATATGGGGTTCATCAAGAGCTAAAGAGCAAGAAAAAAAAACACAATTCTACCTCTGCATTAATAGCAAATGAACCTTACAGGCAGCTGATCAATAATTAAAAATGAAAACAAGTGTTCTCTAATTTACTTGCAAGCTGCAGCCCAAATCGGTAATAAAAGAAGGAAGAAAACACACCACACAGACACTCATAAAAATAAATATGAGTCATTTGAATATTTCATTTTCTTTCTAATTTATTAATTCAGTTTTTATTTAAAATATATGAATTTGATTTTTTGTGGTAGGGGTATGACAAATCTTGACCAATGAGAATTAATTACCCTCCCAGGAAAATTGTCCATCAACTCAATCTTTTTCCTTCCTTGATCACATCTCCCTGTCCTCTGACCCACTCTACAATCTACGTCTCAAATATAATGTCAGGCAGTTTTTTAAAAGGAGTGCTAATTCATTTCCACTAGTCCAGGGATAAAGAATTCTATACTTTCACCTACAATTTTCCAATTCTTTGTCTAGTTACATACCTCCCACTGTAGCATGTGGCATCGAAATTCCAATCTGAAAACCAGTTATGGTATAATGTTAGGTTCTGTCTCTCGGTGTTTCAGAAATCTTCTGAAATTGGGCTTAATATTTTGTGATAAGCAATAGGAACAAAACTGCTCCATGGCATTTTTGTTTGTTGAGCTGATATTTCCCATCATGCTCAGTGGGGAAGGAACTGGAAAGAGGGTGTTTCAGATTTAAGATAATATGTTGTCAAAGGTATCGTAAAGGAAATTTAAAGTGGTTCATGATTCCATGATGGAAGGAATTTATTTCATTGTGTTGTAGTGAACCCAATTAAGATGGACTCTTATTATGGCAGTAATACATTTGTACTTCACAGTAATATATGGTTTGTACCTCACATTGTAAAGCAAAGGCAGCATTCACGAATATTGCATGTAGGTCAATATTGGACTTCCATGCTTTTTGAAAGAAGAAACAAAGAACTTTACATCTTAAATCTAAAAAGCTTTTTAAAACAATGCATAGTTAGAAAAATATTCATTATTGTGATTTTTATAGTATAATTGTACTTATCTCAAAATGCTGCCACTCAAACCCTGTGGCATCAAATTGCATTCACCAATTCAGAGCTGGCTTACTACCAGATCACATAGTCTTCAATTGGGAGGGGACTGTAATACTAAAATGGGAAAGGCATTCAAACTAACAGGTAAAGTAAGGGCCAACAACTTGACTGCATTTTCACAGTAACACTAAGCGCATGGTAATAGGATTACTCAGTGCTAATCTGATCTGCAGCTGTGAGAAGGAAAAGTAAGTTTCCTCTGCCATGCATCATATAGTAATGTCAACGGCTTCACAAGGTGGAACACACAGCCTTCCCAGAGAGGCCGTTTGCCAAACCTGTTTGGTTGTTTTGTTCATTGGCGTGAATAACATGGGATTATGTTAAGTGGATGTTTGTCTATTGGTTTTGCTTTGCAACCAATGTCTGTATTAGGGGGTTACGCAATTTGGAATGCAGTTCCTGTCAGAAAGAATAACAGCTAATACTTAATGAACACATATTATCTGCCAGGCATATGCTAAGTATTTATATGAGCGTCAATAATAGCAAACTTGTAATAATAGTATGTTCACTGAGGTCTGAATTACTGTGTAAATAGTAACTGGAGATATTCATCCTTTGTGCTTTTAGTAACCCCATTTTACATACCAAGAAACAAAAGAGAGAAATGGAATCCTTGTTCCCTGTTGTCACAGTAGAAACATTATGTATGCCCAGGTCATCTGACTACAAGCTGGAGAGCTCAGTTTTGACTCTGTGGTGCAGGTTGTAGATTCAGCTAAACAGGACTGCAGGACAAAAGAGAGGACTCGGGACATGATGTTAGATCTGAAAAAATTTGGTTGACATTATCAAGTTCTGACAGTACTCTGAGGTGATCATGTACCCACAATCTGAAGCCAGGTTAGATCAAAGCAGACAGTGTATTCATTCCTAAGTCCGACCTTGGGCCCTCCTACTGTAATATGATATTAAGCCCTTAAGGAAACACTGCCATTGATATTTCAAGGTCATTTTCTAGCCCTGTAAAAGTGATGAACTAGACCTGTGTTTATGCCTTGTTTATAAAGCAATAGTAACTAGCTGTTGTGTTAAAATTCTAAGAGTTGTAAGCCTAAGAAGGGCGATGAAAAGAAGACGTTTTACTGATCATTAAGACCAAAAAGAACTTTCTTCAATGATTATATTCAGAGACATGAATATCTGATAAGATCCTTCAAAACAAAATTAAAGATTAAAATAAATGTATCCTAACCTTGAGGTTTTACACTATAGGACTTCTCAGAGCTTGGAAGTGGGGTAGAAGTGTACACCATAAAGCGGGCAGAAGACCTAAGAGTTTATTGAACTGAGCAGACAGGATAATCTATGTAGAAGATACTACAGAGGATCAAAACATTTTATAACCAATTTATTGTAGCCTCTGGAAAAGGGGAGTTGAGTCAAATGCTGGGGCCTGGGAAACTGAGAGGATAGTGACATCATAAACAGAACTAGGAAACCTGTCCACAGCAGCAGTGTGAGGAGTGATGGGTTGGGCCGACTTTGGACCTATGCAGTTTACTGTGTGGTAATTGGCCTAGCAGACAGTAAGGAAGTGGGGGGGGAGCCTTATTTTCCCTATGTGGTTTAACATTTTCCTCTTTATGTATAACTGGGTTCTTTGGAAACTAATTATTTTCAATAAAATTGTAGTAGAGAGTATTTCCACAGAGTGAATTGGCTTATGTGGCTCTGTTTTAAACATGTACTCCTGTACCACTGTGGTGGACTTTTTTCATACAGTCCTTCTATTTTGAAAGTACACAGCCTTCTTTTAAACGACTTGTTTTTCAGACATTACTTACATCATGCCCTTCCTAAAAGTACTTGAAGTTTTTCAATGTTGTCTCAAAGCCTATTTTTTTTTAATTTGGTAAGTTTTAATATGTTCCTGAGCCAAATCTTAAATGCTACCATATTGCAATAACTTGACTCCAGATAGAAAGAACAAAGTCACAGCGGACAATTAAAATCCTAGCTCCCAAGACAGTCTATGGGAGCTAACCAAGATAGGAGTTTCACTTTCTTTTATGTGGTCTTTAAAACGTATGTTCAATACACGAAGTATTAGAGTAAGCTATTACAATATATGCACAAAATATGTTAAAATATATCTAGCTTATAATAATTTCAGTTCAGTAATTCGCATTTATACTTTAAAAGATATGTTTTATAAGGATTGGAGATGACTCAGTTTTTTCCCAATAATAGAGTATTTAATAAAACTTATATTAATATTCTTGAGATCATTAAGATACAAATATGCTCCAGTTCACATTTTGTTTTTATTAAGGAATTCATCTGTATATCAAGTTTACCCACTAATGATTGCTGTGGAATGCTGTCTTCTGTGTAGGACGTGAGAGCTGCCATTTTGAAATCAGAGCAGCTGTGACTATATTCATGAGAGCATCTCAAAACTGGCCCACTAATATCCCCTTGTGGAAGGAGGGATGGGCTCATGAAGCAAGGCAATGCATGAGGGGCTTAAGAAATGCACAAAGCCCCACTCCACTCTGAAGATATATAATTAGTTACAGTTGCTGGGTAGGAAACTCTTCTTGAGTGGTATAGTGGGCTGTGAGTCATCCATGTGCCATGGATGAGTAACCCCACACCAATACTCCTGTAAGTAACCCCACAAATTCAAGTGTTCCCCAGAGAGTACTTTCTTTGATCTATCTTTAGTAGACCCTCTGAGTTGAATACACATTTGTCACATCTCCCCTGAAAAAGCCATGCAACTATAATGAAAATGAGAATCATTTTCTATCCAGCATCTGCACATACAAAAATATTTATTAAGAACATGTCTTCCCACAGAGGGCAAATATATTCTTATTCTGTGTGGCCTAGAAAATTTCTTATGCAAATCATATGCCCGATAAATTTTGTTGACTAAATTTGTGAGTTTACCTAGTTGGGATAGCCTCCCTATAAAGAAACTGTAACAATAGATTTTGAGTTACAAAGGCAGATTCTAGCTTAATGTAAAACTTCCTCAGTATTAAAAATCAGTCAAGAGTGAAGTTGGTTCCTTGGGGGCAGTGGGCCTCCTGTGTTTGAAAATGGTCAAAAAGAGACTAATGACCAAGTGTCAAGTTATGATGCAGCTTGGTGGCTACCTGTAGCAGGAATCTTAACAGGTCTTATTAATAAGATCAAACCTGGGGCCAGTTATTGTGGTGAATGCTGGAAGATTAGAGAAGCAGAACAAGCCACAGCTACCTCGCCTCTCCAGTTCCTCAGCTGATCCTGTTTCCTCAGACTGGGAAGCCTCTCAGTCTTCATCCAGAATGAATCTCAGCTGAACTGTGCTGCTCAAAAGCCTAAAAGCTTAACCAGCCAAATGCTTCTAGTTTCTGGTCTTCATGCCTTATATATCTTTCTGCTTTCTGCCATCATTCCCTGGGATTAAAGGCTCATTTCTTGGGATTAAAGGCGTGTGTCACCATGCCTAGCTGTTTCCAATGTGGCCTTGAACTCACAGAAATCCAGAGGGATTTCTGCCTCCGGAATGCTAGGATTAAAGGCGTGTGCTACCACTGCCTATCCTCTATGTTTAATATTGTGGCTGTTCTGTTCTGTGACCCCAGATAAGTTTATTAGCATGCACAATATTTTGGGGAACACAATACCACCACAGCTACCTGATTAGCGAGGTGCAAATAAGATTCTCTCTGAAGTGTGTCCAACTCCAAGGTATGGCTATGGCAGATGCATACTTGTAGAGACATCCTGAAAATGCATCAGCAAAAGATACAATTAAATATTATTGAAAATAATTTTTATCTATATTTGTAACCAGTGTCATTTTTTTGTTGTCTAAGTTTCTTTATGAGCAGAATCAACTATTATACACAGTCTGTGTTAATGGAAGATACTTGGAGAGTCTCTCACTCAGTATTAAACAATGAAGCATTAGGCAAAAACATGAGCAGTAGTACATAGGCAGCCCAAGAGATAAAAAGAAACTCAGCCTCACAGAATCCCTATAGTTAACTATCAAAATATGTATATGAGGTCTTCTTGTACCAAGCACTTTTCCTCTTTATGGGATCTCCCCCTGAGTTCAAGTCTTCAGTTAAGCATAGATGAAATGTACTCTCTTGAAGTACTAAGATAAGAAACAGAACATAGGAAATCATGTTGGAAGGCAAAACTCCACACAGTGCCTAACCAGCCCCATCCAATTATGATGCACTATTGCTAAGACTTCATTTCCTAAGCATCATTATTAAGTTTATACTATGCCTCATTACTCCTATTACTACATAACTGGCAATTATTCTAATGTTGGCTGTGTTTGCATGTTTCTTCCCTCCTTTAGGTGGATTATGGGCTATTTAAAGACAGAGGCAGTGTCTTATAATTGTCTTCCTCTGAAGTCAATGGGATGTTGATCCTACCCATTCTCCACCTGGAATTCCCTCTCCCTTCTCTGTCTGCTGCCTTTGTCACGGTAGGGCCAGTTACTGAGTGAAGCCTTTATTTCTGCAGCCTTCAGTAACAACTTCCTTCTTTCAACTTTTATGAATTGCACTAATTGGAACTGAGCATATGCCAACTTATCCTTGGCAACATTTCTCCTGTCTCAGCCAGAAACTCTTTCTTCCCTAGAAAGAGAGATTATGCCAGTATGTGAACTCTCCAGGAGCCTATGTGTCTTCATCAGTGCATAAGAGCCTCTCAAAACTACCACCCGTGATCCAGTATGAAGGCAGAAGTGTACACCAGGATGAAGATGATGTCTAGTACCACAATCTAGTGGGGGTAGACTGCTCTAGTGGTTTTCTATTTCCACCAGAGTGATAGGGGTCGTCATGAAGGCCTAGGCCAGGAAGACAAAGGTCCCAACAGAACTTTAAAGATAGCAAACTCTGACATCATTGGGAGCTCTCCAATGTACCACTACTCAGTCTCCCCATTCAATAGTAAGTGTGTTTCTAAGTGTTCTTTAAATGACACCATGCACTTGAAATCCTATCTCCCCGACATCCACTGTTATGCTTCCCAGACACCTGCCTTAACACAAATCCCTGTTGACCAGTAGCAACATTTTCAAATGAAATTTTAAAGTATACATACCTAGTATTCTCAACACTTACTGAAAATGTCAGAGAAATTAGATCTCTGTGTATCAATAAATACTTGCTTCTGATGATCATTTTTGCTTATCTTTGATATTCAAGTATAAGTCTTTTATGAGTGACCATTCAATAAATCTCTGTTTACTTGACAGCCTAAAATGAAAATCCACCCACACTGCTTGAAGAATACCTGGAAATGAAGCAGAAGTACATACTAAGCTCATGCATTTCTCTGAGGGCAGAGTCTATTTCCATAGTCCTCCAAACTAATTTAGACAGGCTTTCATCTTTAACATCAGTATCGTGTAAAGGACGAAACAAGAAAGAATATAGTTAGAGGTACAAACCACTGTTTTCTTGGCTGCAAAGGAATGCCATGATATACTGGCTTGCTATACTGTGGAGAGGGCAGGATCTGTTAAAATTAATTTTTTCATTAAAAAGCTGACCTTATAAATTTGCATGGGCCATTTTAGTAAACTATGTGAACTCCAAATCTATTCTACAATACCAGAGAGTTAACCTCTAGCCTTCTTACTCCACCCCAAATTTATCCCTCTCAGATTTCTCTCTTCCCTTTGGAATATCATCCCCCTAAGCACCTCCTATCTCAAGTCTGAGAGTAAGATGTGTTTCCTATACCTCATCTTTTCAGTGTTCAACAGGCACAAAGCCCATTTGGTGCATTTCATTGTCAGACTTAGAAGAAGATAAATATGTGAAACATGGGAAAATGAGCAAGTCTGCAGCAGTATCAACTATCCCATTTCTTTGTGTGGTGTCCTATAATTCCTATCTCTCTTATACCTCTCAGCTAGAACACGTAATGCTCCTTTCTTTCATTCCTTGCATCATTCCTTTCACTAGTTGTATTATTCTTGGTATTCATTGTTCACAATTATGACTAAATGATTATCTGTGTAGTTTATATCTGACTTATGTGCTCTTTCTGCACTGAAGGGAAAGGAATCTAAGCTTGACAGCAGAATGGTGAGGTTGAGTGTAATCCAGGGACCAAATAGGAAATGTACACACATGCAGAAGATCAGTACCAGGGAAAGAGTACTTGCTCAGTATAGAGCAGTGGTTCTCAACCTCCCTAATGCTGTGACTCTTTAATACAGTTCCTCATGCTGTGGTGACTCCAACCATAAAAATATTTTCATTGCTACTTCATAATTATAATTTTGCTACTGTTATGAATCATAATGTAAATATCTATGTTTTCTGATGGTCTTAAGTGACCCCTGTGAAAGGGTTGTTCGGACCCCCAAAGGGTCACAACTCACAGGTTGAGAACCACTGCTATATGTCATTAACAATGACAACAAGGGGCTGTGCCCAAGCTTCCCCTTCTGAAGCCTTGTTTCTGAATGAACTAGTATTTTGTCCCTATATAAAATAAGCAATGATAGTTAACATGGCTTCACCATGGCTCAAGTTCTGCTTTCAGGAGCTTCCCTTCCTTAATCCTCACTAGTCCATGAGGAAGCTACAAAGAATCCTTCATTTCATAGGCAAGTATACCCAGACACAGAGAGGTTAAGTAATATACCAGTAGTCATACAGCCATTAAGAGGAGTTCAGACAATTACACTTCTATAAACACTGAGCTCCTTGATGGAAACAGTTTTTTTTTTTTATTATCTCCATTTCTCTACCCTGAGAATGATGCATGGGATATAGAAAGGACTTGGCAATTAAGGGTAAGTGAATGAAAATGTCAAAAATAATATGAGTAAATCTTAAATACAAAGGCCAATTCTTTACACACCTGCTGTTGTAATGTGGATCTGGACTCTACCCCAAAGGCTATATGATAAATGCTTGTTCCTCAGTTTTGAGAGGTGGTAGAAGTTTTGGGTTGGGGTAACTATTGGGAGGTTTTGAGTCAAAGAGGACAGGCCTTTGACGGAAACTGTGGGAGCTCTATTTTTCCCTTGTTTTCTTTTGCTTTTCCTCATAAAGGTGATAGATTCCCAGGCCATATCCTCCTGCCATAATGCTCTATACCATCACAGAATCAAAGCAAGGAAGTCAGTGAGTCATGAACTGAAGTCTCTAAAACTAAGACCAGATGAGCCTTTCCTTTTCAGAAGTGGATTGTCCAAGTCTCTGTGTCACAGCAGAATTCAGATGAACACAGCTGCCAACTGGAGAGCTTGAGGCTGACTGATCTCTTAGGTATTCTATGCCAGAGGAAATTTTCTTCACTGTTTCTCTTTTTCCTTCTGAAACAAGAAATGCTGCCTTGGTCTCTGTTACATATATATATATATATATATATATATATATATATATATATATATATATATATATATATACATTGCTTATACTCTGTAACTCAGATGGTCAGTCATGCTGGCTCCATTTCCATTTCTAGAGCATGTCAAGCCCACTCTCTCCTTAAGACTCTTTGGTTTACAGTTTTCTATCGTTACAGGTGGAAATAGTCATTTTAAAAGATTGGGGCTTGGGGGAGGTGCTTTCAGTGGCCAGACAAGGGCATTGGATTCCTTGGACCTGGAGTTGTAGGTTGCTGTGAATCAATCACCTGACCTAGGTGTTGGAAGCCAATGTTGGGTCCTAAGGAAGAACAAGCAAATGCTCTCAACAGCTGAGTCCTCTCTCCACCCCAAAACAGGGATAGTATTTCATAGTTTATGTTTTTTAATGGCTAAAAACTTTAGCCAGGCAAGTCTCAGCTTAGTCACAGCATGTTTAATAAAGTTTCCTAGACCATGATCAACCAATTTTAGAATGACTCTGTGTTCCTGCTCAGCTCAGGAGCTGGAAAATGAAGGTCCAACTAAAATAAATTCATATACTATTGTCAAATAATGTTTTTCCTGTTTATCTTGCTCTTTGGGAATTTTTATCCTGAGTAGCTCAGAGCTAGAAGTAGTTAGTAGAGGGGCAAAGCAGATTGTGGACATTCTTGTAATCCATGGCCATTATAAAATGCAATGGGATCTACAAGTCCATGATCAACTTGGTAATTATTTATCTGCTTCCTGACTAAAAACAGAAAATGAAAGTATACATGGGAAGTCATGGTAAGAGGCTGAGAAAGTACAGGCCAGAAAGCAAAAATAAGTGCCAAGAAACATTCTGTTGTTAAAACCCAACAGAATGTTATAGAGTTGGGGATCTCTTTAAAAACACTTAAGCATATGACTGGGCCCTTGGGTAGTCACCACCACAGTCACCATTGGCAAGCCTTCAAGTAGCAAAACTAAAAGCACCACCAAAGAAGATGAGCAGGCTTCTCGGTATTTCAGTCCTACAGTATCACTCTGACTCTACTTAAGGCCACAGTTCCCCAGCCCTAGCAATACTGGGCCAAAGGGCACAGGAGACTCCTCACTGTGAGAGCTGCCCTGTGCACTGTAGGCATTTTATCAGCATCTCCATCCTCAGCCCACTGGCTACTAACAGCTAGGACCACTTCTGCTCATCCCCCCCACAATAGAGCAATCAAGACTGAGTCCAGGAGTTGCCAGTTGTCCTTAGGGGCACAAAAGCACTCCAAGTTCGGAACTCTAGGAATGATTCCTTTAAATCTATTACAGTCTGTACCCAAGTGGAAAAGGAACTGGAGACTTTTAGCTATATAGTTTGAATTTCATTTAAACGTATATCCAACTTTTCAACAAATAGTGTTGTGAAAGCTGGCTGTCAATGGGAAGAAAACAAAAGTGACTTTTACACTGTATGCACAGCTTTGGATTATGTTGTGTTGCGGTGCTTGATTTTTGAAACTTCTGTTTGTATTGCTGACTTGAGTTTAAAAAAAAATGATAAATAAATTGTGGGTTGAAATTAGAGCCACAGTTTCTAGATATCAGGTATTGCCCTAAACACACATCTGTAAATTTATTCCACATATTTATGCAAAGCAGAATTCAGGCTTTGATGACTGTAAAATCCAAATAACAAGCAGCTCTGAAACGTGTTGAAGATTGTCTGAATATACTATCATAGCAAATATTCCCTGAAATGTAATTTTTATGCAACAATAAGCATATCCATTTCATTCTACAAGTTCATCCACCAGTTAATTATATTAAATTTCTTTATAGTTTATTGTTTTAAAAAATCAGTTCAAAATGGATAAAAAATAATCCACCCAAAACTATAAATCTTTATAAGGAAACATGGAGGGAAAGCTCCGTGATTTTTGGACTTGACAGTTATTTGTAGATTATGAGTTCAAAGGTAAATACAAATAAAATAGAATACATCTTTGATGGTTAATCATAAGCATCAACTTGAATGACTGAGAAACACCTAAGCTGGTAAAGCACGCCCCTGGGTGTCTGTGAAGGTGTTTCCATACTGCTAGATTGGAGGTCTCTGATTTACCCAGTAAATGGGTGCCTTAAAAAGTACAGTGTGATGGCATTACTGACAGTGAAGAAAGGTAAGAGGTGGGCCACTGGAGGTGTGTTCTTGGTGGTTCTATCCTTCCTGGGCCCTTTCCTACATTCCTCTTTTCTCTGCTTCCTGGACACCACCATCATGTGAACTCTTCTTCTATGCCACGCCCTTCCAGCTGTAATAAACAACATTTCTGAAAGTACAAGGTGTAATAAATCCTCCCTCCCTTAAGATTTTTGTCAGGTTTCTGGTCACAGTGATTACAAAAATAACACAAGTTTAAAACTTCTGTGTGCCAACAGACATAACCAGGAGAGTAAAAATATAACTATAGGCTGGAAAGGTATTTGCAAGTTGTATGTATTAATAGGATTAATGTTTACAATATACAAAGAACTCTCACAATTGAATAACAACAAAAACAGATTAAGAAGCATGTAAAAAAGTGTATAATGTCATGAATGCTTATGGGAATACAAATCAAAACGAAATGCCCTCACATATTTATTAAAACTGTCACAGAAAAAAAGAGGGAGAAAAAATATTGACAAGGACATGGAGAAATCGGAGCCCTGGTGCAATTGTCAATTGTCAATTGTCCCTTGGTGCAGCTGTTATGGAAAACAGTATGCCAGCTCCTCAAAATTAAAAGCAGAATTGTAATATGATCCAGCAATTCTACTTCCAGGCACATGCCCCCGAGAATTGAAAGTAAGATCACAGATATTTGAACATTCACCTTTATAACGGTATTACTCACAAAAGCCAAAAAGATAACAGCAATCCCAATATCCATAGGCAATAATAAGTAAATAAATAAATAAATAAACAAACAAACAAAATGCACTGGTTACCAAGGGTCAGAGAAGAGCACAAAGTGGGAGTTGTATAAATGACACCAAACTTTGGTTCTGAAAGATAAAAAGACTGGACTCAACTGGGGGTTTCCTGCATGAGATTAATGTATGTGACTATCAGCAGGATTGTGTACTTACAGACAGTAATGATAGTGAATTCATATTGTTTGTATTTTACTATAATTATGCCTTTCAAATACCTGTATCACTGAAGAACAATAAATTAAATAAAGACAGTTCTTCCAGGCCTGAAAGTAAAAATTCCACACCATCATCTTGGGAGAAGCTTGGCCTTTCCCTTGGGTCCTAGGACATTCTAGACTTCTGAAGGGAGAGTACCCTCTACATTGACTACTGTTGTGATTCATAAAGTTTGCTTCTGCCTATTTGCACATAATTATTGCACTCATCCTTAATTAAACTGCAAAGTAAGCAAACACTTGAGGAGGGGAAGCTATGAATGAATATGATGCCTAGTGGAGAGAGGGTAACATGTTCTAGAACATGCCTCTCCAAAGAACTGAATAGTTCAAAACTGTTCTAGAATTTAATAATTCCAAAGCTAAGCCTAGACACTTGGTTTAAATTCTGGGGTTTACTGTTTATTAGCTGGGGTCTTTTTGCCTTCTTGTCTCAATTTCCACACCCTCAAATGGGAGTGCTGATAGTATCTAAAATCAACAAATTGGTTTTGGGAAGCTGGTGGCAAACAACCCTGACATAAATGAGGAGCTCACTGATGCTTGCTAACCACAACCATGAGCTGTGCACCTAAGGACATAGCAAAGAACTTCCCAGGAACTATGAACTTTGGATTGCACTGCTCTCAGGGGATCCACCAAACTCAACAGAGAGGATCCCCTTGTTTGGCTACTTCAAGAAAATGTTCAAATCCTTGAAAAATACGCCTCCATGTGTGATCACTGAGAACAGATTGTGAAATGAGGAGAAACTATGATGACTGCTCAGTTCCCTTGGCCTGGGCTCAACGCGGTTGCTTCTCCTGCAGCTTTAAACTGCACCAACGCAAGTGGGAAGTGTGCCTGTTGTCACAGTGTGCATGCGATTATTGTTGTTGAAGGTAAATGCCCCATTTCAATCAAGATTCCTAGATTTAAGAAAGAAAGGAAGGCAGAAGAAAGAGAGAATAGGGAGGGAGGGAGGGAGAGAGGGAGGAAGGAAGGAAGGAAGGAAGGAAGGAAGGAAGGAAGGAAGGAAGGAAGGAAGGAAGGAAGGAAAAAAGAAAGAAGAGAAAGAGGAAAGAAAGGCAAAATCAAACACAAGTCTAAAGTTTAAGAGTATCTGCTCTGTCAAAAACTGGAGTCATGGTTAGAATCACAATGATGCTCTGAGCGGGAGCCTGAGCTGCATTACAAATGTGAAATTTTTTTTATGAGGACCAGATGGAAACAGTAAATGTCCAGAGAACTTGAGAACATGTTAAAAATGAAAAAATCCCATCCACACACAATAACTAAGCCTGATGTGTGCTACTGCAAAACCCAGAAAATATTTAGCACATGAACTCTCCAGGAGATTGTTTTTCATTGAAAACTAAACAGTCCTTAAAGGGTTCCCAACTGGTGACAATTTGGCTACAAATCTCTGGCACAGAAGTTTAGATGACAGCAGTAGCTAAGCAAAAATTGATAAGACATCATACTTGATATTTATCATTGTTTGGATACAAGGAAGAAAACAATGGTGAGTTCCAGGTCTCAAACTTGACCAAGACCTTAGAGGTTTTAATTAGTATAAGCTGGAAAACTACATATAAATTAATTGTGTTCCTATCAGAATTGTTTTTAAATTCGGTTGTTTTTTTATTTGCTAATTTCTATTGTACATCTGCTCACATTTTAGAAATATCCTAATTGTTTGACAAATAGATGTGTGTGGGTTCCCTCACAGCCTATAATTTCTGATGTTATATTATTAGATCCCTCTCCGACTGCCAATATCCGAATGGCAGGATCGGGACCAAAATAAGTATACCCCAGGTGCAAGGAAAATGCAGATATCTCAGCAGTGAGATGCGTAAGAAGCCCAGTTCCATATCTATTTGCCAGTTGTCACAAGATAGGGACAATAAATAGCCTCTGTCCTCAAAGAGGTTAACTTAGTGAGATGATGCCTGCTATTTATTACCACACAATGCCCTTCAAATGACATCTAAACCATGGTAAAGACTACCCAAGCTGTTGCTATTGTTTCAATGACCTGGCTGTAGCCCACAGAATGATATCCATGGTTTTGATTAACGTTTTTAAATGGACAATTCTCTGTACATTTACTCAGTGGGTATTGTTTTCATTACTACGTAGGTAACTTGATAAGAACCACTGTTCCAGTGTGAGTTAAAGAGACATAGCTACAATTTAAGAGCAAATATTCACTTATTCCTGCCCTCCAGTGTAAAAGGCTGACGAAGCTTTCTATTCATAGAAATGAGCTAAAGGACTCTGAGGCTCTTCCAGCACATGATATTATTGAATAAAGGAGAGGGACGGGATTGATCTCTAAGGGATGGTGAGGACAGTTAACAATGTAATGTCAAAGATTCCTATAATGAAAATGTGTCAGAAATCTATCTGCTGATGAATTCCAGAAGATTGTCAAGTTATTATAAAGAAGTAAATAGGCCATAGAAGTTGACCTATCAGTGAAGTTCCAGATGTGTGAAGAAAATAAATCAATGTCTGCTTTGTGCCCTATGTCAGTTATCTAATCTGAGTTTGACAAACACATAGTAAGTTTTATAGCGTAGTGAGTACAGTGGGAGGAAGGGACTTAGCATTTGCCTGAGACCCCACAACTTCCATGAATCATGATCAAAATGTGAAGTCTTCTTCCTAGAAGTGCCTTCCTGTCACTCATATGTATTCATGTGTCTTATATCACATACATGTGCTAATTTTACACAAAAAATCTCCACTTGGGTGGTATAGTGACATTTACCATTTTATCTGTCACATTGTATCTTAAATTCTCATTTTATCTCTCATTCAACTTGGAAAGTCATCACTTAAAAACAGAAGGCACCCAAACAGTAATTTATTTATTTCTTTACTCATTTATTCACTCAACAAACATATACTAAGTGTTACCATGTGGTAGTTCATATTCTTCCCTTGGACACTGAGCAATGAACAAAATAAATGAAGTCTCCATCTTAGGGAGTTTATTGTACAGGTGAGGGAAACAAATGAGATAGATATACATCATATGAAGTGATGTGGAGATGGATATGAATACAATTATTGATACAGATATAGAAATATGTACACCTAAATGTGTAGTTACATATATTAGGTGGTGATTAAAGCTATACAGAAGTTAAACCAGGGTTAAGGACAATCAGAACACTAGGGTGAGAAAGAAGTTTCATATTGTGATTAGAAAAAAACATAACAGAAAGGTTCATGTAGAAATTGCTTCTCAATAACAAGACAAGGCAGATGGCTTGTCTTGGGTGCTGCTAACTAGCAAGCTAACTAGTGTGAGTTAGTGGTGTACAAGGAAAGTTGGTGGGAAGTGATCAGGGGGATCACAGAGGGAGTTGGCAAAAAATAGGTTGAGACCAATGAGGTCACAGAGTCCTTGTACATACACGCAGACCCAAGCTCTGAGACACTGTGCCATAGGTCACTGAAAAGAGGTGGGAGTGGCTATAACTCTTCAATACATAAAGGAGCAGTGTGGCCGCTGGATAGAGAAGTCATTGCGAAAAGCACATTTGAAAGTCGGAGGAGACTTACAACACGGGGACAAAGTACAAGTTGGTGATGAGTGACTAGGGGCTGGGGAGATGGCTCAGTGGTTAAGAGCACTGGCTTCTCTTACAGAGGACCTTGGTTGGATACCCATCACCTACAAGGCTGGTTGCAACCATCTGTAACTCCAGTTCCAGGGATCCAATGTCCTCTTCTGGCCACCACAGGCACTGCACTCTTGCCATGCACAGACATACATACAAGAAAAAAATACCCAAATACATAACAAAATTAAAAATCTTGAAAAACATTTTCAAAAAAGAAATTATCAGATTCTAAATTGGAAAGGTAGAATTAGTAGGATTCATGCAATATTTCAGGATTCCTAGCCTTAGCAATCAGAAAAAAACAGAATTGCATCTCACTGAGATGGAGACCCTGGAACCAAACTGCAACGGAGTTAAGATGTGATGGGCAAAACCTATGCAATGGGTATGAAGTACTGAATTTTAGCTGTGCAGATATATGCTGTACTGGATTCAGAGGACAGATCTGGCAAAAGACAGAACTTTGGGGATCATCAGCATACAGATGATGCTCAAGTCGTGTGTCTGAGTCATGGTCTGAGAAGTGAGTGTAGAAAACAATAAACAAAAACCATGCTCTTCATTCTTCAGAGTGCTCCAGCATTTAGAGCTTTGAGATGAGGGCAAGTCAGATGAGAAAACAGAAATTGCAGCCAGTCAGTTTAGTGTAAACCCTGATGTCCAGGAAAGCAAGGTAGGGCAGTACTCAGCCAAGAGGATGGTCCGTACACCTCAGCTGTGAGTGGAGCTCAGCAGAGCTGGAAAGCTACTCAAGACATCTGGTGCACAGAGACCAAAACCTCCATGCTTGCAATAGCAACAGGAAGGGAGAAAACTGCTGAGGAACTTCTAAAGCACTTACTGTGTGGGAGGGGAGCAGGAGAGCGGTGTGGGAAATTCTGAGGCAAGGAAAAGAAGGTAACAGATGGAGGAGTGCATGGGGCCACAGAGAGTGCTTTACAAAACACAGGGGCAGCAGATCTGCAAACTGAGAAATCAATAGCAGGAAGGGACACTGGAGACGTGGGGACACCAGGGACAAAGGTAAACCTTGTTGGGTGACTTATGTTCTTGAGCAACTGATCACTCCAGAGTCTGGAGTACTAGCAAGAGACAGTAGGCGGCTATTGTGAGCAGATAACAGATACTTTCCAATACAGGGGAACAAGACAACAGTGTGTGATTAGGAGATGAGGTGCTGAGTGTAGTGGGGTGGGGGGTAGACCTTCTCCAGACACGGGAGTCTAAGCTCAGAAGCAGGAGCAAAACCAGAAATCATGCGCATTGAGCAGCTGGGTGGTTGACTTGGTGAATGAATGGGTGAACGGATGACTGTAGAGTCTGCTGACACAGCACCAAGCCTGCAGCAGCCATGTGTCTTCCATTTCCCTCTATAGAAGGGAAAGGCCTGAAAAATGTCCTTTCATCTTCCAACACATCTCCCTTTACTTCTACTTTCCAACCTGTCAGATTCTATAAGTAGATACTAATGTTTCCCCTATAACGTTTAACACCCCCCCATAGACCCATACACCATGCACCAGGAGTCAATTATGCTTAAATAGAACAAGTTTGCCAGGCCTTCACTGTAAGGAGGCTCTTAACAAGAGACAAGTGATGATGCTGGATATTTCCCTATGGGAGCTAGAGTTCAGTTACAAAGGAGGTGAAGCAGGTTGTGATCATTGCCAGAAATGAGTAACTCTAAATCACAACACATGGACTAACTCTGTTTGTTGCTTAGTATCCTGATTCCCTAGTATCAAAAAGCCTCATTTCTCTGTCTGTAAACAGAGGACACAGCTAAAGATAGAGGCATGTGATAGAATTCTTCTACTCTTGCCCCCTTTTGAATGTGAAACAGTTTACATACTGTTATTTTTGTTCTCTGCCTTGGGAAAGATTCCCTATCTACAGTAGCAGACTACCTGGCCTCCTGCTGGTGTTCCAGATTCCACAGTGATTAATTATCCAAGAAAATATTTACCCTAACAGGAGCAGATTCAAACTTAAAAGAAAGAAATGAGAGTGCAAACACCCTTTAAACATATCAAACACACACAAATTCTGCAATCCCATAAGAACATTGAAACAGGACTGAAGAGATGTCTCAATGGTTAAGAGCACTAGTTGTTCTGGCAAAGCACCTGGGTTCAATTCCCAACACCCACATGGCAGCTCACAACCATGCATAACTCCAGTTCCAAGAGGTCTGATGATCTCTTCTCACTTCCACAGGAATCAGGCACACACATGGTGTACAGACATACAGACAAGAAAAGCACTCATATGCACAAAATAAAAAAAAGTAAGAGAGAGAGGAGAGACAGAGACAGAGAGACAGAGAGAGAGACACACACACAAAGAGAGAGAGAGAGAGAGAGAGAGAGAGAGAGAGAGAGAGAGAGAGAGAGAGAGATTCCTAAAACACTAAATTTTTGACAAAAGCGTTTTCAAGCATTGCATAAAATGTGGGTTGGAGAGATGCCTCAGCAGCTGAAAAGTACTTATTGCAGAGGTCCATGGTTTGGTTTCTATTACCTTTACCCACATTGGGCTTCTCACAACTGCCTGTAATGCTAGTTCTAGGAGATCCAATACCCTCTTTTGGTCTCTGTAGGCACTTGCACACAAATAGTGCACATACATACACTGAGACACACACACACACACACACACAAAGATAAAAAATAATTTTAAAATGACATAAAATGTACAATTGACTAATATATTTTAAGTAATATATTTTAAAGCTAAGACATTTTTTTCAAAAATACACTGAGCATAAAACTTTTTGGAAGACTTATATTTTCGTGAATGCTTATCATGTTTTGCAGAAAACTCGACCACTGTGCAGACATTCATATTTAGTGTTTATTTCTTTCTACTTAAGGTAAAGGTGGCAGAGCAAGTACTAATCAGTCCACAACTGGTAAAATTGTACCTAGCACAAAATGTGCACATGTGCCAGCTGAACCTTTGGGATTTAGCCACCTTAAAACTGAAAGCCTTTTAGATGAATCTGTTGGGACTGCGCTCCACAAACTCTACATTTTGATTGGCTATGTTTTTCTGCAAACCAGCACACCTCAGGCTCAGGGAACAGGCCAGAAGAGTGAGTAGACAGACTGTAAAAGCCAGAGAATCAGGGAGTTTGCTGTGAGATTGTATGTCCTAGAACTATTCAGAAGCAACACCCAGAAAGTCTCACCATCATGAGCCTAAACATGAGCTGAACAAGGACAACAACAGACATGCTTACATGGATGAGGAAAGCCTATGAGGTCTCAATTCCACACAAGAACTACAGGCAACTAACCAGTGCTGAGACTGGGAGAAATAGTCTCTGGGGAAAGAGCAGATGGATTGGTTATCAAATTACAAACAGCCCTGAAACTTACATATAGGTAACATTATCCAAGTTGAAAAGGTTGTTTAATGTTTTGTTTTGTGTATATATAGAGGCCATGAATTTGAAAAGAGCAAGGAGAGGTATACAGGAGGGTTTTGAGGGAGGAAAGAAAAGGAGGAAATGATGTACATATATAATAATCTCAAAAAATAAAGGAAATAATATTTTAAATGAAATATAAAAATTCTCAAAGCCTGTAAATCCCAAGCAAGCATCATGCTTACGAAGGCAGTACCTTCAAATTTTTAAGATCTCCACAACTTTATATATATGGACCAGTTGCTTAATTTAATCCATCATTTCCTGATAGACTCCTAAAAATCATACTTTTATTAATTTATATAGAATCAGAAGCTTGGCAAGATTCTGAGAAGCCCCCAAAGTATTTTCTTTTGTTCTATTTTACTTTTCATTGTCACTAAGATTACAATTTATCTGAGTGGCCCCTTTCCAATGATGTATTAGTGCATTTAAATGAACCCTTTGTTCTAACCTTTACCTGTCTTTAAATTGGTAGGAGACAGACCCCACCTGATTAACGATAACGAGAAAAGGAAGTCTTTGTTGGGAGACGTAGTAACCTTTATTTCTGCTTCCTTAAATATTCTTGGAAATGACCAGGAAATAAAGAGCAATTTGATTTAAATGTTGTAAAGTCATCTGGATAAAGGTTAAATACAACTTTTGCTGCAGTACCTATTAGTCACATGAGCTTGTTATTATCTTTCTGCAGGAAGCACGAAAGTGATATGAAGACTCACGGGGTAGATGACATCCAAACATACCATTTACTCCAGTCGCTGTATCCACACCGTCTCTCACCTAGGCAAGTCCATACAACAGCAATCCTACCCATATTTATAAAAAGAGGTCTGGAGCAATGTCTAAGGTTCTAGGGTTTGTTAGCTGAATGTTCTGTACATACAAACCACATATTCCTGCAATGTTGAAGTCAAGCCTGTGGCAAGAGCACTCATTGTTATCTTCTGTCCAGTAAATGTACTTTTCTCCTCCTACTCAATAATGCTCATTTATATTGTAAGTAACTCATTAAAATGGAGATAGTAATTATATTGTATCTATAATTTGTTGATTAGGAAGCTGAGGCTCCTAAAGGTTAATTCACCAAGACACTCAAGACATAAATAAATAGAAAGCAGTTTGTGAGTGGTGTCGCCAGCACCACTTTGAGCTCTGACTCACAATCTTAGGCTCTTTCCCAGTGCCTCTTGGGATAAATGGTCTTGTATAAACAGGTCACCAGGAGATTAGAGTCTACAGACTAGGGAAAACAACCTCAGAGACATTCTTGTACTTTGAAAATAACTTTTCCAACATTTAGAAGAAAGTTCTGCCATCAGTCTAAAGAAATAGTGTTTTGCAGATGTCTATGTTCACTAGTGGAGAAAAATATCAGATTCAAAAAAAGGACAACAGGAATTTTAATATTGGGAGATTATTTATAGTCATCTGTGGGAATAACGAGAATGATTATATCTCAGAACACACATAGTAACATTTTACATTAAAAAAACATTTTATTGTAGTAAAGACAATTAATATGGGCTCTTCCAATAAAGCAATATCACATGAAAATAAGTAATATCTAAGTGATAGGAAAAGTGGGTTTAAGATGCAATACAAGTTGCTAATAAAAACTCACCTAATGAAACTACTGTATAGAATACTCAAATACTTTATATTATGGTAAATATTACATAAACCCAAACCCAAAGTTACACATGCTCTAGACACATGAGTGAACTGATACCTGTTTGCTACTTGTCTTTAGCCCAAGATTATTACTTTATCCACATTATTTCATTGAATTTTCACAGAGTCCTAATGAGATACAAAGAACTTTTTTTTTCAGTTTTGCAGATGTGGAAAGAGAAAAGAAACTAGGTGCAATGACCCCAAACCCAGTGTTTGGTGAAAGATGGGGTTGAATCATGAATGCTATGCCCTTTGAAACTCACCAGCTGATCTCCATGTAATCCTGATAAACAAGAGCATGTTAGAGGAACAATTGTGCTTTATGGATGAGCTTGCCCCATGAACTATAGGCTCTGGGCAAAGCAAAGGACAAAATTATCCACGTGAAGTTAAACTGCATTTATAGGTTTCAATGGTAAAATCCCAGTGGGGTATCTTGGACAGTTACGAGCAAGTGTTGGACCTCATGGATTATTTTTCTCTCCTCTCTGACCTCTCTTCAGGAGGCAAAAATAGATCTGGTGATGAGATAAAAGATTCCTGGATAAAGTACTGAGGTAATTATGGCACAAGTAAGCCACAGAAGCACTCTTGGATGCTCTATATTATGACAAACCGTCTAAGTGTATTAATTTTAGAGAGGAATAGAAAGGGTGGCCAGGAAACATTTTGAAGTAAATGAGTTTTTGATGACACTGGAATTCTTCCCAGGCATTTGCTCAGAGTCCTATATTGGCTTTTTAGATGCAGGATCCTGAAATAGAGAAAGCATCTTCCTATGTCTTGTTTTTCCTTTTTGCTCTCAAGCTTATTGGAGCAAGTGGATGATATTACTTCAAAGTGGTCCTCTCCCTGCCTCACAGTGAATGATACAAATGGCTTTATAAAATATATTGATGAAGCAAATCAAAGCAATAAAATTTCTTGCCAGGGATCTAAGCAATTCACTCTAGGTCTTCAGATAATTAGTTCATTTTAGTGTAATTTAGTTTGGTTCATTAGGATTTTACAATTACATGACAATAAATGAATGTTATTTTATTTTATTTTTCAGTATATTGAATGGTCACAGTGTGGATATTATAATGTATTTCTTTCTAACATCCCTGTGCATTTTAACTCTCGGATTTCATACGTGGAAGTACTATTTGCTTATTTGCTTGTTTTTGTTTGTTGAAACAGAGTCTTACTCTGTAGCCTAAACTGGCCTGGAACTCACTATGTAGCCAAGGCTGTCCTGGAACTAATGGCAATCCTCCTGCCTCTCACCCTTCCAAGATTTGGACTATAAGCATGTGGTACCACACCCCACTCAGAAATGCTTTTGAGATCATGAATTGTGTAGAGCTGAGCCCCAGCTGATACAACACAATTCCTAAGCTAAGGATTAGGGAACATTATAGAAGAAGGCCCGGAAAGATAGTAGGAGCCAGAGGACCAGAAAATCTGCTGTGGAATTGTATCTCCTAGAAATGACAGGAAAGCTACACCATGACACCTCAAGAGTATGACTGCCTAAACAAAACAAACCCTGAATAATGATAGTATCAATAGATGTGCTAAAGCGGGAGGGGAAATATCACAGGGCCTCACCCTAGACAAAGAACTATAGACAATAATGACTGTTGAGAAAGGGCTCCTATGGATGAGTCCCCTATTTGTTATCCAATACAAAGTGGCCATCCCTGAAATCATATGTGCATAAGCCACACCAAATGGACACAGTAGGTTATATTCTCATATATTGATGCATATAAAGAGACTATCAAATTGAGAGAGAGTGAGGGGAGACATAGGATAGGTTAGAAGGAAGACAGGGAAGGGTGTAAGTGATGTAATCATATTTCAATTTTAAAATTGTAATTAAAGAAAAGGAAAGAAAAAATATCTTCTGTTCTACCAATCAAGTCTGACTATAACTTACATGTGTGTGCATGTTTAGAGATTTGGTAAGATAATCAAGTAGAAACATCATATATGTGACATAGTACATGAATTACTACTATGCCACATGCTTTAATGCAATAGATGTCTATTATGTTAGATAGATAGATACATTCTTAAAATTAAATTAAAACTTAAAATTCCCCCCAAAAAATTTAAAATTCCTGAGCATAAGGCTCTGTGTCAAAATTTTCAGAACAAATAATGACACTCACACTAGCTGCTTTGACTTTAGCTGAAGTAGCATACAGCAAAGATTCACTGTAAAAAGTAAGATCAAAAGTTCTCAGTGATTAAGCTCACATGTAGCGTGAGACATCATATAATGTCAGTTCCAATGCTACAAGCTTTACAGTCTTAGCAAAAAGGCTCTGCTGACCTTCTGCAGGAAGGGGAGAAATTTGAATACTGTAAACATCCTCTTAGAAACTGTTTCAAGCACTCCAAACAAACCTTTATCACTAGGAAATGTTATAAAACTATTTCAAATACTTATAACCCTCCATTGCAACTGTTTTACTAGTTTAGCTTTCAAAACTAGAGCTGCAAATGAGTCCATAGTTTGTCAAAATGTTAGCAATATGACCCAATATATTAAGGAGTAGTAGAGAGCTCATCATGCACCCTTTCAACTTTTTGAAATTTAAACTTTCTCCTCCTAGGAGTCTCTCCTTGTCCCAAAGAAGTTTCCATCCTTTCCACTTTTCCTACTGTCATTGCTGCTCATGTTAGATGCATATGGTCCTGATGTTACAAATTATCTAGGCATTTCTAGACCTTTATCAAGCATAGTGACACAGCTTTCTGTCTCTCTCTACTGTCTTATTTTTTACTGGGTTGGGGATGAGATTTGAGGTACTTGGAGGTTATGGCATCTGGTTGAGAATCTTTTCAAGGTTGCCCCCCATACTTATGTTGTTTGCTCGAAATAGAAATAACACCAGGGTAAAAATGGATTATCCTCATTCTCCATCTCAAGAAATCCCCAAATGGCTTCTGGCACACTGACCTTCCAGAAATACAGTGGGCAAGAAAATCTCCCTGACGTCACATCATCTCTCCCTTTGTTTCCAATCTGTATAATTTGCAATAAGTCTGAGCTGTAAGGAGTGCGTTGGGAGGAGGAGGAAGTCAAACTCAACTCTACTGGGGGAACTGGTGTCACAGGCATTCCCTTTTTAACAAGATCTAAAAAGCATTCTTAGCATCCCTCAAAGAGAGGACACCCATGTTCTCAAAAACGGCTACCCTGGGAAGGTCAACAAATGACTTTAAGTTTTTATATAGTATTATTCAAGCTAAACAAATTATTACAAATGACAGATGTCCCCAAGCCCCAGGTCAGGAAAACACAGAGAAAGCTATGTGCAAAGTTTCACTCCTCCTAAGGCATTTTCCAGAGGACAAGGGTTGGCACATTCTTCCCCCTGCAAGTTGTGGGCTCTGACTTCCAAGTTCTTCGGGGAGATCCTATAAAGAGCTCAAACTGCTGTAGCTATTGCCTGAGTGCGGTAAATGTTACTTAAGTACAACATCTAGGTAATTAAAGTTCTCATTACAGAAGATGTAAACACATGGATGACAAGATCACAGAAGACGGTCCCATTCCCACTTCTGGACAGTTCATGATTGGGACCCCCAGCATTCCTAAGCTACAGCACAAATCATACTGTCTGGTGCATGAAAACTAGCCAAGTAAATAAGCATTGATTGTTCAGAGCTACAGAGAAGCATGGCTTTACAGCACTACAGGATGGGTCATGTGACTTGTACCCAGAGGCTTAATGAAATGGTTCACATGTAAAACACTCACCCCACAGTGAGACGTTACACTGAAACTGAAGATTCAATCATAGAGCACAAAGGAGGAAGCAAGACAGAGCTGGGCTGTTGGCAAAAAAGGGATCACAGCTATTCAAAGATGAACAGAGCGCAGATGCTTGTAAGATAACTATCAGCCAAATTCCTGCATCCCACCACCCCTGATTCTAGGCTAAAGGAAACATAATCTATGAATAAAAGCAGGACAGAGGGGTCATATTTACACATTCTTTCATGAAAAATTAGTCTTCCTCGGGCTGTAGAGTGCTTGCCCCGTACACAAGAAGCCCTAGGTTGGATCCCAGGACTGAATGCAAGGGGTATGGCGATACAGTACCTGGAAGTAGAGGGAGGAGGAGGAGGAGAAACTCGAGGTCATCCTTAGCTACATAGCTACAGCTCAAGGCCAAGGTGGGCTACGTGGAGACCCTGTCTCATAAAAGAAAGAAGAAAATGTCTGCCTTTCTTATAAATTTGTGGGGTACAGAAAACAGGGTGGAATTTGTGCCCTCACCCATGTTGGCAGAGATGGGATGGCAGACAATGAAAGGAAAAAGCAGCAATGTAACAAAGAAGCAGTCTGTACTATATGCTCAATTAATGGTAAGTGTCAAGAAGACAAAGCCCAAGGGGAGCCAGAAAGTGGGAAGTGTACAATTTTGGAAGGCAGGTGAGATGTCAAAGCCTTTCTAGGTTGGTTCTTAAGGAGATGTCAGAGTGGAAATAAGCATGAACCACGTCACCATCTCCAGCATTAATTTTCAAGACAGAAGAAAACCAAGTGCAGCTCCTCAGAGTCGGAAACATGGTTGGCATGTCCAAAGATAGAAAGGCTCATCGGCGGGTGAGAGGATGAGAGATGAGGCCATGGTCAATGGAGGCCAGACAGTGTAGACCTTGTAAACCATGCTTAGTCTTCTCAAGTTTTTCCCTAAGAACCATGGAAATCTCCTAGCAGAATGTTGTTGTGGCCTGACTGTGGTCTTACAGAAGGAAACACCACAAACCCTAGTGTGAAAAACTGAGAGGTAATCAAGGAGAGATTAATGAAAGAAGAAAGCCAGTGGGATCCACAGAGGAGGCTTAGGCTTCAGCAGTCAGGCGACGGCCAAATTCCCCAAGGCCCCTTCTAGCAGGGGCACTTAACCACTTCCTTTACGAGCTCTTTTTACAGTAAGCACTTCCAAAGGTCTAATAGATTGAAGTCTTAGAGACAGTGAAAGGACCGGAAGACTCCATTTATAGACTTACTGACAAAATGCTTGCTCTGATTAAAGAAAGAGACTCAGGCTTAGAGGCACGAGTTTCCACCAGCATCTAATTCAAGTTCTAGATCAAGTCAGTTTCTGAAAAGACAAAACAGGAGCTTATACTTACAGGAGAGCACAAAGGCTCCTAGTAAATAAGGACAGAACTAACAGGGTTCACCAGACACGCCATTCTCCCATGCATCTTGGCTGGGATTATTTGATGCATGCCTACCCTGGCCCTCCTCACTTCCCCACGCTTCCCTCTTCCCAGATACCTTCTTTGTTCTTTTTACAACAGCAAGGTTTTTTTTCCCTGCCCCTGCTCTTCTCACTGTCCTCTCTCTTGCTCTCTTTCTCTCTCTCTTATCTCTTGCTGCTTTTCCTTCTTTCACAGATACCCCTGGCCATGTCCAGTCTGTTTCTCTTTCTCTCTGCTCTGGACTCTTGCAGATATCTCTGGATATTTTCTCTCTCCCATGTGCAATAAAAACCTTAATCATGCTATGGAGTGGTCCTGTCAGCAGTTTCTTTACTATGCCCCCTCACATATAAGTACTTCACTATTTGTTTCCTTATTAATGTTTTCTTGGCCAGATAAAAGGCTCTTTCTGCTTATTCTTTTCCTGAAGAGCTCCCATTCATTCCTAAGACCCTACTTTAATGGCATCTATTCTCTACATGAATTCTAACACAGAGAATGTTTTCTAATGATTCTCATGACAATGAGCAGCACATTTCCATGGCATTACTCACACCTCACTGATTATTTACTAATGTATATGTTCATCTTCCGGCTACTACATGAGTCTTTGAAGAAATCTTTCTAAATTTGTGTCCTCTATACTCAGATTAGGGCACTTGGTGAATATTTTTCTCCAATCAACAAACATGTTCAAACTCAAACGTCTCTTAAATGTTTCCAATATTACTATGAAATAACCAAATTAAATAAAATTCTCTATACAGATTCCATTGATTCATTTAAGCAAGTAGGGCTAAACTGCATTCTACAAGACAGCATGTTAGAAGTAGGAGGAAGCAAGACAGAGCTGGGCTGTTGGCAAAAAGTTCAGCGAAAGCCCAGGCATGCATTATATGGTTTTCCTTTTACTCTCCATTTGTCCTAGCTTTATCATTAGAGTGTAAACCTTGGCTTTGAGTACTTTCATATTTATGTATTAGACACAAATTACACATTTCATGAACATTGGTTAAAATAAGTGTTCTGGCTATTGTTTGGTCAATTTGATGCAAGCTAGAGTCATTTGGAAAGAGAAAATTTCAGTTGAGGAAATGTTCCCACCAGACTGGCCCATAGGCAACCCTGTGGAACATGTTCTTGGTTAGTGATTAATGTATGAGTGTCCTGCCCATTGTGGGCAGTATCACCCCTGGGCAGGTGGTCCTGGGTTGTATTTTTAATAAAAAAAAAAAGGCTGAGAAAGATGCATAGAACAAGCCAGTAAGCAGCACTACTCCATAGCCTCTGCATCAGCTCCTGCCTCCAGGTTCCTGCCTTGACTTCCTGCCTTGACTCTTCAGTGATGAAGCATGCCTGAGAGTTGAAAGATGAAGTAAACTCATTATTGAATAATAAGATAATATTCAAGTTCCTTCCAGATTTGGGATTGTGTGAAGATGATGACGATTTGGGTCATGGTGTTTATCACAACAATAGAAACCTTAACTAAGATGATAAGAAAGTCTTTCAATAGATAGGGAAAACTAAATTGAAGAAGAAGAATACAAGATTTTTAGTCTCCAATAACTAAAAGCATACTACTTGTCCTTGTAAGCATGGGCAGATAGGTTGTGGTGCCCATCAATACATTTGCTATTCTAGAAGGTAGTAGTTTAGGAGGTGGCCAGGATTCACTGAAGACAAGCACCAGCACCCTTTTTCCTGAAGGAGAGCTGATGACTGAGGAAAGGCACCAGCCAGGAAGAGAAAGTTGAAAAAGTTAGACAGCATCCAGCAAGTGCCAGGCAAAAGTGAGCAAGTTTTATAGTCAGATACTTTACACAGGAACATTGTGCTTCAGAAACTGTTATCTCATATTTGAAGCCAAGGATGAATAATACACTAACCTGGGAATGATACCATCACATTCTGTACCCAGCAAGGCTGAGCAGTCCCCTAATATACAACACACACACACACACACACACACACACACACACACACACACACACACAAAATCATATCATCCAACAATAATACTGATTTTCATCCATTTAGGGAATCATAATTCAAAAAATTGGAACTTTAGGGTGAGGATCAGAATAAAATAATGAATAATAGAGCAAAAATACTTAGAGTAAGAGAAAGAATTAAAAGCTTATATATGTATAACATGTGACCCTGAAAAGAATGCAAATGAAGAACTTAAATAAGATAATATGTAAACATTACAGTAAAGACTTAAAATACAGTAGAAGAGGAAAAATATAGGTTGAACCAGAACTGTTTTTCTTTTCTCCATAGCTACTTACATATGTTCATTTATATATGTTGAATAAACATGCAAAGAACCACTTGATGATAATCCTCACGTTCAAGCACATTATAGACTTTTCTAAATATCCAAAGAGGGGGAAACAGGATATATACTACATAAATATTAAATCAATGAGTCAGAGGAAGTACTTTTTCAATATCTGTACTATAAAATGGTAAAGTGCTGTTATTGGAATTTTTTCTCTTCAGTCTTAAAAGTAGGCCAGATGCCCATATGTCAAAGATGGAGCAATATGGTTCTGCCCAAGGGCAAGAGAAAGCAGTAAGATAATTATTCAAATTTCTTCCAAATTTGGGATTGTGTAAACATGATGATTAACCATGATAAGACATTGAATATCTACTTTTCTTCAGATATTTTAAAAATAATTCCAGAGTCAGATTTACACAAATGTGTAGTAAATCTGTTGTTAGCCCAACTTCACAATTCGGGTCTCCAAAGCCAGAGCTTAATGTTCATTCCATCAAAGTAGTAAATCTATAAATAACTTTAAAAAGACAAATGTTCAGAGGATTAAGATGTGAACTGCACCCTCTGCATTATTTAGCTTCATCATGAAAATTACTTTAATTTTGTTGCTGGAATCAAAACAACCCAGTCCTCTTGAAAGAAGCCTACTGTCTGTTGTAAAGTAATAACATGTTTTTAGAGACTTCTGAGTGTGTATCTTAGGATTTCTAACTTAAGTGCATGGTCTGGAAAATGCCAATCACTGTTTAGAAAAGGCTAGTTACATTTCATAATGACAAAGAAGCAAGACTAAGGTGCACATGCTTGTGCCTCCTCATGTAACTAGTTCATATATTGAGAAAATGAAGCAGCATGGGGCTTCTAAGTTTGGAGGGAAAGTCATTTAAACATATAAGAGACATGTCTGACTTCCAAGAAGAGATTTTCTTTCCTATTTCATGACAATAAATTTGAAAAATGTGAGGCATCTTACAACAGATACAACAAAAGACATAAGCATCAATGCATATTTAGTCAGGAGCTGAAAACAAGTTGAGAATCAACTTTACTAAGAGACCTAAAAAGAGGACAATATGCATTGAGAGGAAAGAGGGAGAACCGGAGTCACAGTCATACCTAGAGATGTTTCAGAGTCTGATGATTAGTCAATTCTTTATGCCTATACTGTATTACATTATGCCAATGTCTTGTTTCTTTTTTTGGCAATTGTGGCAAATTTTGTTTCAACTCATCTAAAAGATCATTTTATTAGCATAAGTAACCTCACATATCATTAAATTGTTCTTTTTGCAACTTGCTGCAAGAAAATTTGTATAATGCATGAGTAAAACTGGTTCTTTAATCATTCTAAAACTTGATTCTTTTGAAAAGACAAAAACCTCTAGTATTTATAGCTCTATGCTTCTATCGCATCAAGAATCTATTCTAAGAAGAAGAAAGGTCACATTATTATACTCAAGAACCAAAACGCCACATTAATGAAAATATTACCAGAATTTTAAGAAGACTTTCCAGTCTTTGAAAACTGTCTACCTAAAATTAAAGGTCCTTCAGATCAAAACAATAATTTAATATTCCCTTAATTAGAAAGACATATGCATCTATTTATTAATTGACTATTTTCCTACCTGTGTTCCTTTAATGAGAACTATACACATACTTATTACTTATACCACTCAGCATATTAGATGTAAAGCCACATGTGTTGGAGGAGGGACAAAGAATGAGAGGACTTCAAATCACCACATACTTTTACATGAACACTCTCTTTCTACAAATGCTATCACCATGGGCACGTTTTGAAAACTTAATCACATGTACTCTACAAGTAACAGAGTGCAATGAAATAACAGCATGTGATTCATCAAAATGACCAAACAATTCTGCAATAAAGCATGCCACACCACAGTCAGAAGTAAGAATAACTGTGTCATATTTAACTAGGTGAAGTATATGTTGGCTGAACATTAGCTGTTCCTCAAAGTGAGCCACATCTTTCTATGGGCAACTATGATTAACCAACACATTGTACACAGAGCAAGCGTACACTCTTCCAAGCAAGGAAGAAACTACTGAGTGAATATTAATTTTCAAACATTCAGAAGCCTCAGCTTATTACATTAGTTGGCACTCTAGCATGCAGGCACAAAATTGCTGTGGGGATTACCTTAAAAACCACTTCCTGCTCTTATTGCCATGGTCCCTATTAAATAAGGCTGAGGCACAAATACCAATTTGGAAGGATGCCTTAATTTAAAAGAACACATTCCTTCAAAGAAACCTGAAGTGGCCTGGGTTTTACATGTCAAAATGACTTAACGTTGCGAGTGCTTTTCCTTGTGTTTCCTCCCTGTACTGGTTTAAGGAGGCCATTCTAGTGTTTTTACAGCCCATGTAAAAATACATGCCAGAGGTAGGGGGCTCGGTTCAATTTTCACAGAGCTATTTAATTCTTATACATGACATGCCTAAAATATATATAATTTTTAAGTAACTTAAATAATTTGGAATCATAAATATAAGTGCAGCTTTGTAAGCAGGAACTTGGTTTCCCTACCGTTGAGTAGTGTAAAGACAAAAGTTGTTAAGTATAAAGCGCATACCCCATAGACATGAAAGAACAACGCATTAAGTTAGGCTTTTATATGTTAAGAAATAGATTAGAGTTGAGATGAGAATTTTCTATTCTTGTACCAAAAATATACTACTAAAAACAATCTACCACAGAACAGAGACCAAACAAAAAATCTTACTTTTAAAAACTCTCTTATTTCCCCATTTGCCGACGTACATTTTTATAAGCAGTAATTTCAAAGGGTCCTTCCAGCCAGAGGCTGATTTTATCTACAACAGCAGGCAGCACAATCACAGTGACACTTAAGCACACTGTACCTTTGGGTACTCTTAGCTGACCCTGCTGTCTCCCTTCCACTCACACTTGTGGTATGGACTCAGAACAAAACTCAGATGTTCCATTTTCAACCTTTCTAAATCACTGCTGAGCACAGGAGACGCCTTTAAGTCCCCTCTTACCATGTATGAGCCACAGTGAAGCGACGTCGCTGCCGGATGCTTTTATTCACCAGCAACTTTCTGAAAAAGCATGGTGAATTCCTCGGTGAACTGCGTGGAGAAATTTTGGGAGATGTGGGTCTGTTTCCTGGTAGCTTCGGAAGCTCGAGTTCCAAGTGCATCTGCTCCTTGAAAGTCTTTATGCAAACCTCGGGTTCAGAACAAGCAGTAAGTTCCTTGGAAGAATTTTTTGCTGTCATGTCTTATGTGGAGCGCTAGCTTTCACCATCCAAAACAACAGCCTCGAACATAGCAGAGACGCTGCTCAAGGGTAAAGGGCTCCTGAGTCCCAACACTCTTCGCAGGCTAATTTGGGAAGCTGTGGTTCCAATCCTGGAGCTGTTCAGAACAAGAGCAGCATACTGGGAGAATGGCAAGTCAGCCTGTCACAAGGAGCTTTATCAGGCTGCCTTTGCCTCTGAAAATGCGCCAAAGTGCTTTCTCTGTCACTAGCCTCCTTGTGGATGAGGCTTGTCTGCAAGTTACACACTGAGACTCACTGAACTCATTCAGCTGAATATATCAACTCATGAAATATTCATGAGGGCTTTTGATAAATCCTTTACATGTATTTTTTTTTTTTTTAAAGAAAACCTTATCGAACAAGCTGTATTAACCGAGACAGTAAGCAAAGCCTGGCCACCCAGTCACTTTCGTCTGCACAAAGGGCAGAACCAGAGTCCATTCAGCCTGTGCTGGTAAAAGTCTTCATTCAGAATTATCTTGCTCGGCAATGCACACAGCAGTGACTCCGCCTATCAAATGCTATTGGCCCAGGATTCTTTAAACAACTGAGCCGTCTCCCCCCTTAAAAATACCCTCTACTGCTCAGATTTGCGCTGAATTTCTGAGGCTACTGTCTTCGTCACAGTCAAAACTGATTAAGTCAGGGGTTGCCAAAAAGCCTCAATAGAACAGCTTTCCAGATTCCATTTCTGAACCAAAGAGCCAATTTGCTGAAGTTTTTATTCCTCCACTTCCTTCTCTAGAAGATCCAAACAGCATCAGTATAAAAAAAAAAATGATCAGGAAAATATTGGCTTTGGTTCATTCCCCCAAGGAATTTAAAACCTAATTTTTAGTCCAATAAACATTAATCTCATTCTTCTGTTTAAGCCCATTGTTTGGGATCTGCTCACAGAAGCCAATCTATACTGCATACAAAGCCTTTTCTGATGGCCAAAGCATCCCTAATTTGAAATGGAGGCAACAGCCAGGTAAAATATGTACCCCAGTTAGTGGACTTCAAAATTAGGCACTGTGCACGTGTTTGTGTGTGTGCAAAGAGATGCACAATGTGTGCATGTATGTGGCTGTGTGCACCAGAAGAGTGAGTTTTCACATTGTTTGTGAGGAGCACAACTCAGACATGTAGTCAGGGCATGTTGAAAGTGGATTGTTTCAACCTGGCATTTTTTATTTATTTATTTTATTTTGGCATGAGAGCACAGCTTCCATATGTTAAAAGACACATTGAGGTATAAAGAGGGTCGTTGTATATATGTCTCTGAATGCTGTACAATCTGTATTGACAATGACGGTCACTGGAGGCAGGTTGATCTCAAGCAAACGTCACAAAGCAGGCTAGGGCTAATCAGCCAGAGTGATAGAAAGGAAAGGCGCAGACAGCAGGACTTCGCTCGTACTAATGTGCAAGGCCTTCCTGCGCTCTAAAACCCTTCATGTATGTCACACACTAAAGATGTGTTAAAGGCTAAAGGGATAAATAAAAGCAGACCATTGCCTCTATGTGCGAGCAGGGGATCCCACTGTAAGCCTTGGGGAAGTGACTGGAGCTTACTTAAACTACCGACTTCAGAAAACTCGTCAACATTGAAACACCTAACTAAAACGCATTGTGAACAAATGCACAATCATGGAATTTTAGATTGTACTGGATATCCCTTGTTATGAAAATCACTCCCCAAACAAGGAAACAGAGCCAGGGGACTGAAAGGACTCATTCAAGTTCATCCTGGTGATTGACATCACCGCTAAATCCTCAACTCAGGTTTCCTGACTCCTGGCGAGTACTGTTCAGTTCGTTTTAAGATGTGCTTTTGTCTAGGTAGGCCTGAGTGCATGCTCTTGGATGTCTGGAGATATTTTTGAGTGACTTGAAATGACAGATTGTTGATAATACGGAGAAAATGTGGCTAATGCTATCTACTATTTGCTGAATTATGCAACAAATCTGAGACTTTCACCCAGAACAATAGAATTTAAAACTGAGACATGAGATTATATGATTCTACCATGATTCACAGTGACCTATTAGCAAAAAATAAAATAGCAAGTTGGGTTTATTAAAGCTATTTCTCATATTTATTCATTAAAGCTACTTGCTGTATTTATGTTTCTTTTTTTCTTTTCTTTTTTTTTTTTTTCAAGGCAGGGTTTCTCTGTGAAGCCTTGGATGTCCTAAAACTCACTCTGTAGACCAGGCTGGCTTCAAACTCATAGAGATCCACCTGCCTCTGCCTCACAAGTGCTGGGATTAAAAGTGTGCTCCACTACTATCCAGCTCATATTTATTTTTCAAAGCCAACAAAATAAATAAACATTTAGGAACTTCTTCTCAGAAAAGATAATGGCAAATTTCATAGCCCAATATGGCTAAGTATAAATTGAGGTTTTGATAGGAAAATGCTGATCATGTCTTAACTTGATGGCATTCCACACTCCTGCTTTCGCCCTGCCAACAGGATCAAAGACATCCAGACCTGCTAACCTTATCTACCCTAGAAGGAAACCAGGGCCACCAAGAGGGTTAACTGAAATGTAAACATTTAAAGGATAATCAGACTGTTTGAAAGCCTGAATTCCTTAGTGGGTGTTGTAGTTTTCATGTTTATAGTGTTTATAGACAAGTGGAGAGAAAGGAGGGGCTGCGGTCCCAAGGCCATGTCCTCAGTAGCCTAACTTCCTTCCCTTGAACTTCAGTTCCCCAGGACCACCACAAGCTGGAGACCAAGCCTTTTGTGGGGAGTTAGAAGGTCAAACACTAGCATCCTGTGCTTAAGAAGCATCTAATGAATAAAATGGAAACCTTCTTGTCCACCTGTAATTCTTAGCCCTGGGTACCTCAAAAGGAGAAATGAGTAACCCACACACATCAGTTTATAAGTATATATCCTTGTGAATTACTGTAAATTCCATCTATAGTATGTTTCAGTATTAGATAAACAAATCTGTGGCATCAACATCCAGTCAAAGCAATAAAGAATAAAATTAATTAGTCACTAATAGATGAATGATTATTTCTTATAAATGTTGGAGGCAAAAATAACAACAGTTTAGTTTTTTTTCTAAGCTGTAAAAAAAAGACCATGTAATTGCTATCAATAAAATGGTGTTTAGAATATAAATATATACCAGTATTAAATGTTTTAAAAACTTATCACCCTTTTAAGAGCAAAATTTTACTTAAAATAATCTTTTATATTGACAGCAATGTAAAATTTGAACTTCAAAAGTTACCATTGAATAACATTTCTTCGAGTATCATTTTCAGTTGACCTTTGTAAAACTAAACAGTTTTTAAAGACACAAAACTAAACTTTCTGTATTTTAGCACAACATTGAATTCAAAATAACACTGCTATAATTTACTATGAATACAAACTGAAGGTCTGAGATAAAAGAACATATTCAGCATTTTCTTTTTAAAGAGTGTAGTTAAAACCAACAATATTAACAGTTAATTTCTTAATTAAGTCTTTATCTATTTCTCTATCTAGCTCCTTCTTGCCAAAACAATACATTATCTGAGGACTTCCACTAGACTCCATTCAACTAAAGTCACATCAATTCCTTTTCTTCAGTCTAAGGCAAGGTAATGAGAAGGAATAATTGCAACAAAAGACTATAGCCTCTTCTGACCAATAAACAGTCAGTATGCTTTTCTACAACTGTATCGGTACAAATTACAATTTCAATGCCAAGAAATGGAGCTGGAGAATCATTCTAGCATGATTGAAAGAAACATAATGCACAACAGAATACAAAAATATCTTCTATTCATCTTGGTAAAGTACAATTAACTGATACATATAAAGAAACTGCCATTGAAATAGCATCGCAGGAAGCTTCCCGTTCTACTCAAGTGCTGGTATGTTCCATCATAGAAACAGTTTCATGCTTCCCTTTCATGGTAACAGATGACATCAAAACCATTGGCATCCATTATCTCTAGATCTCAGTTTCTTTGTGCTATATTATAAACATTTCCAAATGAAATAATGTAAGTGGGGAAAGAGTGTAAGACTTGCAGGCACTGGAGGTGTTGCTAACAGGTTAAAGACCTTGCTTTGTGTGCTCATGGCCCTGAGTTTGGTACTCAGCACCAAACGAGATATAACTATAATGTGCTGAGCTCCAAATATGGTATTGTGGCTTATTATCCTTCATTTGTAGAATGTTCCATAGAGGGTAGACAATATCTGTCCACTGAATGTACATTATCTTGTCCATTTTTCAAATCAGAGCATCAAGACACAAAATTGCATAATTAAGGAACTGGTCCAGTAGGTAAACCCAGGCTTCACACTCTATAGCATTGATGATTATACTTCATCAATGCTACTAAAGAGATTGGTGAGAATACAATAGAATAGAAGATAGAATGCTTGCTCCCAGGGTAGGTCTCTTCTCAAGCACTAAATGTCTTGAGTCTGAAGTGACCGCAGCATATTATTTTTATAAGATGACATACAGGATTTGTTTTTATCCATAGGGTCTCATTTAATTACTCATCATTAGTAAAGTGGTGTTCAGAAAGATCAGTTTTCACCTTTGTGACCTGCATCTTGAGGAACAATATGGGAGGCTACATCACAGATTATCTGTAGAGGTATATTATTAAGAAACAACTACCTGTTCCAAGCCCTCCAATAGCTTCTCAGATCCCAGAAGAAAACCACAGCAGCCTCAAGGGCCCCATGTGTACCTCTTCCCTCTCGTTGGCAGTTCCTCTCTGGCCTCACCTCTGGATACTGTCCTCCAGCCTCACTCTGCTCCAGATACGTGGTCTCCTTCCTTGTTCATTGACCATGATATGCAAGCTTCCCTTTCCTGACATATCTACATGGTTTACTTCCTCATATCCTAGCATCTGTCTAGACAGCATGTGTCTGAAGGCCTGCCCCGTCATCCCGTTGGACACAAGAATGACAGCCATGCTTCACTTGCCTCTGTTTGTCACTATGTAACATAGTACACACTATTTGCTTGCTGATCTTCCTAGAATTGAAGCTTTATGAAGGAAATGGCTTTATTTTTTTTTTTTTCATCTCTATAATCCCAGTCTGGGAAGAATGCCTACCACATGTCAAGTATTTCATAAATACTAATTGGATGAGGAAATGATTTATCTTTCCAGTACAGAATAAAATAAGGGAAGAACAGTCAAACTAAAATGGGAGAAACTACCTCTCTTACATTTGAGAGAGCTAATGTTTACCATTTTAACGTTTTTTTTTTTGTTTAAACATGTGAGGTTATTATTAACTCATTGAGAAGTGCCTATGATGACCATATTTATTCCTCACCCCTCCAGCTGGTCCCAACACCCGCCTCCCAGCCTCTTGCTCTGTCATTTTTGTTTTATAAGCCACCAAATCCAGTTTGTGCAGCTCATATTCCCATGAGTGCGGGACTATCGACTGGACTGTAGGTAACCTACCAGGAACCACACCACAAAGTTTGTCTCCTTCATTTTCCCAAATTCATAAATCTGACATAAAATTCACAGTTTTTACGTGAGTAAATATTACTTCAAACTGTGGGCCAGTGGCTCTTACATTCTTGCTCATGTGATACTTGTTCCCAAGATGCACTTTTCTTCCAGGCCTAGTCATATGACATCGGGTTGGCCTTGCTTCGTCTTCTTAGACAGTGGTTGGACAATTAGTGGATTGTTTATAATACGACCTTGACAGCAAAAAGTTAGTCCTAGGTATCTCTTTAGTAGATTCTTTGCTGCTGAGGGTTGGAAAATTATTAATATAGTAAATGTAGGGTCAAATTTTTTGAGCAATCTGAGGGAGTTACTATATCGCCCAAGTATTTTATTTTCTGTTGCCTGAGTTGCCTTTTGGTACCTATGGTCCTTCTTTCCAGCTGTTATAATTTCTTTTTTTTAACTATTATTTTCACATTCTCACTTCATTGTAAAGGAAGAATCTCAGTGTGCTGTATCCTCTGCTGGTTGGGTGGTACCCAGTGGTGTAGACTAGCCAAATGCCCTCTGCGCTGTGCTTCCTGGGCTGACGGAGTATGTAAGTACTTCTTGTACTAGGTGTGCTTTCTGTGGTGGTAGATAACATATAAGAAAGATGCTAAGGAAGTTTCTCTCTGTTTCCTAGATCAGTGCACCATCAAGTTATGTTAGCAAGAGTGAGTCAGATATCCAAGATGCAAGAAAAGAGTGTGTTCCCAGGGTAGGTATTTTAGAGCTGTAAGAGAAGAAGGTGTTTAGATCCCTAGGGTCATTCCAGTCTGCCAACAAATGGCCTATAAAAGTGATCTCACATCAGTGTGAGAGACTCAAAGGTATATTTGGGAAGATCCTTTTTCTCTAAAATTAGCTTTTAATTTTTGCTTATGCCCAATCCTGTCAGCCAAATTCGCGACGAGGTAAGAAAAAGTGATATAGACTCAGTGTATATATAAAGAGTTTAAGTATAATAATTACCTCTAAAAGTCCATCTCACTGTGATAGCCTAGAGATCAAAATACGAGCAAAACACAAATAAAAAGGCAACAAAATCAAAGCCACTGCATTTCTCTTAGGAAAAGGATAGCAACAGAAGGGCCATGCCATGCTTGTTTATATTTTCAAGCTATTTCACAAAACAATATTTCTAATCATTGTTCAGTGAGCTTTGAAAGGACACAAGGATACATATCAAGAAAAATGCTTACCAAATGGGGAACTATGGGGCTGGGGTTTTAGCTCAGTCATAGAGGGCTTGGCTAGAATACACAAGGTCCTGCATTAAATACCTAACACCACCAACAAAAACAGAAAAATAAACAATAGGGAGTAACACTGAAACGGCCTCACTTACTTTCGAGATAAGCTTAATCACCACAGACTGTTCATTTTTAATTTGTTCATGTTGAAAATTCTTTAAAATCTACAAATACACTGAGGATTGCTATTTGATGATGAAGAAAATGGAAGCTTGGCTACCAGGACTATGCTATCTTAGAATTTAGAAGTAACTCAAATTTAATGTTGTATTATAAACGTTCATTAGCATATGTAAAAATGAAAGACTTTTCAACTTTCATATGTGAGCACACTGAGCCTGAGAGCAGAGATTCCAAGAGAATCTGCATTCATGCAGTTGCTACAGTCAGGACCCAAAATAGTTCTATCTCTCACCAACTGCTTCATCCTACAGCTTTACATTCACATTGCCCTCACATCTCTAATCCCTGGCATCGCTGATCTGTTCTCCATCATTAAGGTTTTTTTTTTTTTCTCTTCAGCAGTGTTATACAAATGGAATCAGATTCAACCCTTGAGACCAGCTTCCCATGTTTGGCATAGTGTCTACAAAATGGAGCCAAGATTTATTAATAGTCCATTCATTTTTTACTTCCTAATAGGATTCTATTATCTCAAAGCACCATAATTTGTTTATTCATTGTCTACAAAAGATATTTGGGCTCTTTTTTGTTTGAAGCAATTATGGGTAGAATTTCTACAAAGATGCACCTACAAGTTCTACAAGAACACTTGCATTTGATGCTGTGTGGGACACACACAACATACACAAAGTGGGATTCTTTAGTCTGATGGTGAATATAAGTTGATATAACAAAATATCAACTTGCTTTCCAGAATGAGTCTATCACTTTCATGCCCCTGGGCAATGTCTGGCATTCCGGTTGCTCCACATGCTCACCAGCACTTCCTACCAGCGGATATTTGTTTTAGTGACTAGCACCAGGTGTGCAGTTGCTCGAGTTACCGAGTTGAGTTTACATTTCCCTGTACTAGCTGCTCCTTAACCCAGTCTCTTGTGCTTGTGACTTGGGGGACCTCTTTCATTAAGTACTCAAGACCTTTTCTCATTTCCAAATTAGCTTGGATCTTCCTATAGAGATGATCCTTCCTCTGTAATCTGACTCTAGATGTCTTTTCAGAGCTGTCCTTTAGTGTCCACATACATTCTGTCCATAAACAAAAAATAAGTTTCTTTTGTACCCTTTTAAATTATTATTTTAAAAACATTTATAAACTATGTTCTGATCATATTCTTGCCCTTCCTTCAACTCCCACATTCTCCCAACCTCCCTACCACCCTAATTTCATTTAATGTTCTTATAAAAACAGAAAAAAAAATCCTCACAACTCAAAACAAACAAAAAACTAATAAAACAAAAATACCAAAATGAAACAAAACAACAACAAAAACAATCAAACAAAAACCCATGTAGTTTGTCTTGTGTCGACTACTGCCCTGGAGTGTGGTTGACACACCCCGTGTTGCTCCAACTGAGAAAACTGCAAGAAAACAAGAGAGATTTTGCTTCAAGAAGGTACAAGGACAGAACCAATTCCTGAAAGTTGTCCTCAGACACCAGACACATACACTTGCAAGCACAAACACAATAATAACAATAAATACAATTTTTTAAATGATAAACACATATACACACCCCAATTGGCTACCTACCAACAATGGTTTGCTAGGGCAATCACAGAGAAACACAAAAGAAAGCCTATACCACTTTCACAAGCAAAAGTCCCCTGTCTCTGCTGCTGGGTAAGGTGCCATAAAGACCTCCAAACACTAGCTCTAAAAAGAACAAGACCTACTTGCCCCTCTCCATACTTGGTTACGTGGTCTTTAATTTTTATTTTTGAGATTATAATTTAATGACATCATTTCTCCTTCCCCTTTCCTCCCTCCAAGCCCTCACATATTCCCCTTCCCACCCTCCTTCAAATTCATGGCCTCATGTAGTCTCCGACACAAACTTAATCAACAGAAGTTTATTTGTTTCCAGTTCTGGAGGTCAGAAGTACAAATACAGGTGTTAAGGGGTTGGTAACTTTTGTAGATTATGAAGAAATGACGTGTTTTAGGTCTCTCTCTTTGGTTTAGAGATGCTGCATCTGTCCCTTCCTGTTGTCTTTCTTCTATGCATGTCTGCTGCCAAATGACCTCTTGCTACAAGGACATCAGTCACATTAGATTAAGACCAACTACTGTGACTTCATTTCAATTGTATAATCTCTGTGAAGATCTTTTCTCTAAAGTAGGCCACCTTGAGGGTTAGGAGGTGGTCTTACGTTTGTCATATTATAACAAATGACAACAGAGTAGTTACTTGATAGTACATACAAACACTAAAGCTCAGGTGATTTAAACACATAGAAAAGTGATTTAGGCAGACAGTTTCAGAGATACTCATTCGGAATTGATTAGGCCCATTGCTTTGAACTCACAGGGACATGTCATAGCAGGAATATACAGTGGAAAAAAACCATTCACCTTGTGATTAGACAGTAAAAGACAGATGAAGCAACATGGGTTCTCTAGTTCCTTTGAGGACACAACCCTAGTAATATGGGAACCTCTCAGTAAGTTCTTTTTCAAAGACTTACTCACCTCCCAGCAGCATCATGCTAGGAACCAACTTTTACCATATGGAGTTTGGGGGATACTTAAGATCCACATTTTGACAGACTACAACACATGAATCTGAGGACTAAGTGCTTCAAGATGTAACAATCTGTACTTTGATCTCCCCAATTTATATCCTTCTCATTGGCAAACTACAAACTACGTCATCCCATGCCAACATTTTCACATCTATCCATCCCAGCATCAGCTTAAGTCCCAAGTCAAATCTCATTTAAATAAACCAAATAAATTATGCGTGGAACTTGGCAGAAAGTTGTTCTCCATCTATGAATTATAAAAGCAGTTATCTGTTTCCTGAATATAATGATGAGACAGTCATAAAAACGATAATCCGTTTTCCAAAGTGAGATCCTGGAAGAAAAAAAAAAAAGCTCATAGATTGCAAGTTAGTTCAAAACCAACAGGATGAATTCCATCAGATTTTAAGAGGAGTATTCTCTAGTTATTTTTTTAACTCAACGTGTAGCTCTCTGAACCTACTACAGTAATAGTACTGGGCACCTGAGCCTTAGGCAATCACAGACCTGACACCAAAGTAGCAGCTTTGTTTTCCCAGCCTTGTGCCCTCTGGAAAGTGTGGAAATTGGCAACATCACCCATCTATGAGCCACTTTCTGGGTCCTTCTTCCCTTTTCTAAAAGATCGTGCATGTCTGCCGCCAGGTGTTTTCGTTCTCCTCTCTCCTGCCTAGAGTATACAAGAAGTTTGACAGTCTCCATTGTATACTCACTCTCCTTTCCCCTCAGTACAAGCTGGGAGAGTTTCTGTTGATATGTAGCTCACAAAGGTCTTCTCTGCTTTGCAGTTTGCATTGGTCAAGCCATCTGGCAGAGGGTACCCCACAGGTCAGTTTTGTGTAACTGCATCTCAGTGCCTGGCTTTTCCTGGTAGTAGATCACATCCAGGGTACAGGTAGCATCCCATCATATCTCTGTTTTTTTCTACAGGACACAACTTACTATGTTGTTGTGGTTAAACACTACATATATGGCTGAGAAGTTTCTAATTTTTCAAGTTCTGCATCTTCTTTTATTTAACAATTTCTTCTTTAATTTATCTCTCTCCTTTCACATTTCACTATAAACAGCATGGAGAAACTTGGATATTCTTCTAACATTTTGTTTAGAAATTTCAGCTAAATACCAAGTTCATCATTCACAAATTATATTTTCCACGAAGAAAATGTGGAACATAATTATGCCAAGTTCTTCGCCACTTTTTAATAAGGATTATCTTTTCTCTGGTTTCCAATAACATGTTTCTCATTTCCATCTGGAGTGCTGTTGGACGTCACGTTTCTCCCACAGTCGCTTCATGGCAATCTGACCTTCATGTATCAATCACTTCAAATTGAGTCAAACTCCAAAGCTACCTCCACAATCTACAGTACTTGTTACCACACCACCCCACTGCTTCCTGGTAGAACCATAGACTGAGCAACATGAGGAAAAGAGCTTCATTGTCCTACAGTTCCAGAGGCTAGATGCCTCATACCCAATCAAGACTGGTTCTTTCTGAAGTTCATGAGGGAAGGATACATTCAGGCACTTTCCAAAATGTAAGGCAGGAGAGGCAGAAGCCAAAAGAGAGGCAGTTGAAGAAACAAATACATGGTCAAATGTTTACTATGCCTTAGATGCTTTTGTTTATGTTATCATACGTAGCTTTATAACTCTGAAGCATATAATCTGCATCTTATAGATTAAGAAACCAAATTACTGAGAGGATGAATGAATTACCCAAGGAAACACCATTGGTAAAACTTAGAACCAAGCCAGAGGACTTAAAAACTTATCCTTTAATCTACTATTATTTCATTACAAAGGAAAAATGTAAAAGAAATATGGATATGCCCTACATAAAAAAAAATCTAACTTACAGTATAAAAGTTGTTCATCCTAAAAATTTCATAACCTGAAATTAGAATCCTAAATACATCCAGAAATGTCATATTTCAGGACAACACAAAGTAATATGAATGTGACAAAAATGAGTTTTCATGGCTGAAGCTAGGGCTCATTAGCGGAGCACCGGTCTGGGGTGTGCATGGCCCTACATTTAATTCCTAATGCTGTAAAGCAGAGTTCCATTCGTGCAGTAAACATTATACTCTTGAGTTATTTTAAAAGACCATTTTGTTTGGGTGCTTGCCTAAGTCCCAAGTCAGCATGGAAGAAAGCTATGGGATTAACTTGCCTCAGACTGCCTCCATCGGCTGTTCAAAACCAGAACTTCCTTGGCCTTTGTGTGTTATTAAAACTCTAGACATTGTTCTTTTGTATTTCTTTCTCTCCTATCTTAACACTAGATATATAAATAGTGTTCTTTGATTCTATTTCTAGCCTGATTTACCTTCTCAAGACATCCTTAACGTGGATTCTGAGAACATATGTTACTCAATTCTGTGTCTTGATCACGATTATTACAAACAGTGCTGAGGTTTGAGATCAACACTGACTCCACAGGCTCTAACTGAGGTTGGAAACTCCTTTCTGTGTGCTCCATTAACTCCAACCAGTATTTTGATCTTGTTTTAGAGCCAAGAGACTAAATTATTAATATCCCTACCCTACCTTAATTGCTTTACATTTATTTCTCAGTTCTCAAATGTAGGTAAGGTTTTAGAATAGGAATGTAAGATGGTACTTTCTGCCAACCGCCAAAATAACAAACAGGGTCTCTCTTCCTCCTTCCTGTTTCCGCCTACCACGGCTTCTGGGTTCAGTTTCCAGATTTCCTAACATACATGGGGATTTCTTTGTGTGGCATCCATTAAAAGACATGGGCACTGCCCGCCATACAATGCTGCCAAAGAAATGTCATCTTTATCAAATGTGAACAAACCCAGAATAGGGTATATTCAAAGGAAAAAGAAAAACACCAGCCCCTCCCCCCTTTATTCCCGACCACAGCCTCTGATTACAGTTGTAGATTCCAGCAGATTCTTTACAGCTAAGAAAATGTGTCTTTTGAGGCAGAGATCCAAATTTCTGAATCGTGACAGCAACAGCTGAACACTAAAGATAGACAGTCAAAACACCATTTTCTGTACATTTTCAGTTGTTAAAAAGCAGTTACAGTACATTATGTCTGAGATATATTGTTTTAACCCTGTGAGGCTCTGCTAAGAGAATATTTATAATAAAAAAAACTGTTAATTTACACCTTTGTTGTATACATATAGCTTTAAAGGTGTCTTTGCTTTTTTTTCCTCAGTGTGACATTTTTAAATGGTGTGTGTGTGTGTGTGTGTGTCTGTCTGTCTGTCTGTCTGTCTGTGTATATTTTATGTTTATGTATTCATTACAGTAGACTTCATTTTAAATACACAAAACTCAACAAATGGCACCCCCAACCCCTGCCTGGCTAGCATCTCCCTAGATATTTCTAAGGTTCCCTTTCTTATTTCCTTCAGAAATCGGTTCAAGTCTTGCCAATCCCCTTACATGAATCAGCACCCTTCCCCTCCACACTGTCTCAGTTCTGTTCATTTTCTACCACTCCTGGAGTTACCATTGCCTGACACCCCCCACTAGAATAAATATACTGTGAGGGCAGAGATCCTGAATGTTTTACTTGCCACATTGACCCCAGTCCCTGTAGCAGTACTGGGCATATGGTAGATACTCAATAAATGTCTGTTTGATAAAGAAAATAGCATAGTAAAACTGCAAAAGTATTCACTCTGGGCTCCCATGAAGCACCATCTGCCCCATCTTCAGTTGCTTCAATCAAGTACTTAGGCAATTTCATCTTTATAATCACCGAGGAGAGATGCTCAAAGAGAGTCGGAAGGACCAGCCACAGGCATAAGCCTTGACTTAAATTTCAAGGCTCGTTGGGGGCCTTTGAGCCATGACCGCTGAGGTTCCTTTGAATCCTGACCCTCCATACACAGAGATACAACATAGTTCTCTCTTCCTTAGTAGGAACACTTCTTGTGAGAGGGAAGACAGAGAAAATGTGAACTTGTGACCTTCCCAGAAGAGTAGCTGCACCACCACCCAGCAGGCTTTGCTTTCAGATGGCACAATGGTAACACTGTGTGCTGAGCAGTGATTCACCGCAAAGCTGGAGCTCCGCCAAAGGCAGGAAGGCGATCTGTACAGAATACTCCATGCTGACATGGCTTTCTTTTGATTTCAGAATGAGAGCAACGGTTCAGGGAAAGGTAAATGCCCAAGTGACACATATCCCTCAGGCAGAAGACCCACCATCTTTGAATTTGTTTTTATAGTTCTTAATACTGGAGTTCCCAAAAGAGGCTTCATTTTAGTAAATTAATCAAAATTTTATTTGAATTTAATTTTTACTTGTTGAAAGTAGATGGTAAAGACAATAATAAAAAAGATTACAATGATGATGATAAAAACTAGAGAAACAGTCCAAACACAATTACATTATCAGATGGCAAAAAAAAAAAATGTAGTAATAATGTTTAATGGGATTTTGAAAAATGCCTGCTAAAATCCCAGCTGGATAAAAAGGGAATGAGATGCCAAGGTGCGAGACCTTTACATCTGTATAAAATTCTAAGTGATTCAATATTCAAAACATCGAGCCTGTTGTCAAGGAGACTATGGGAAGCACAGTAATTCTGTTCCTAATTCTAAGCTATCATTTATACAGTCCAAAACCACAGCATTATAATTAAGAACTATTTTGCCATAGATAACGTTATATTTTCTAAAGAGAAGTTCGGATGTTTTTATTAATATTGCTAAGCACGAAAAATACAGCAATCTCTAAAGAATCTGCATGTAAAAAATACTTATGTGAACGCAAATTAAACCCTGATAAACTGAAGCACAATCAAGAAAAAAACATGGTCTTAATGAATGATTTATCAGGTGTCTGTGCATTAAAATCAGACCTAAGCCACCTTCTTCATCACCCTTGGGCAACATCTTTAAGCTTTCTGTTTCTGAGTTTCTCAGCCATAGACATAAATGTTCATATCAAGTATTCTACAGAGTAATTTATGCAAATGAACTAATTATAATTTAAATTTTAAATTGCACTTCATTTTCAATTGCAATCTGGTACATATATCTGCACAGTATACTGCTTGCAATGTCTACAGTTTTATAGACATTATCACATTCATTTTCAAGTATTATCTGTAAAGGAAGACAGTCCGGCACACGGCTCCTGACTCTCATAGTTATCTGTTGGATTTCCATTTGTCAACTTTCCCAAATTTATTTTTCCCCTCCAGGACTAAAGCTTTTTAGGACAGAGGTAAATACCTTAATTTTATGAAAATTTGAATATATAATAGTTTTTGAAAGAGTGAGAAACTATGTCCCAATAGTAGAAAGGGTAATATCCAACCTTGTTTTTTATTAAAAGTAGAAAAAAGGGACAAAAACGGAACAAATATTTGCTAAGGGTTTATTTTTATTAAAAGTTTGAAGTACATTCTTAGGTTGTGGTGTAATAATTATGGCATATCAGCTTTCTTATAGAGAAAATTTTGCAGGAAAAGTTTGAGGACCATGAAATTTGGAGTCAAAATGCCCTAACAATGCTCCAATGCCTTTCTGTCCTGATTCTACAGTCTTTATTCATGCCAGTGGTTCACCCAGTGTGATTCTGGCTGACAGAGTTCTATTTCCCTAGGTATTCTCAGTCTGTCCTTAAAGTTTATTGGAAGAAAGAACCTAGAAGTCTTTTTTTCTGATAAGCTTTTATGTCATTCTGGTAGATGCAATATCTGTGAACCAGTGTGCCACACCATGCTTCCAGAGTTGATTTTATGAAATTCCAGTGTGTATTGAAAGAAGGAGAAAAATGTGCAGTTACTGAAAGGAAATGATTAAGATTCCTAAATATAGATTCACTGGACTAAAGGTAGCTTCAGTTACATAGTGAACATGGACTTTTTCAAGCTCAAAAATGAAGATGAGAAAATGGGTGTTATCTCATGCCAAGTGAAATAATTGGTTTTGAAACATGGAAATAATTGTTAGGTGTTCTACACAGCATTACCACTGACCAAAAAACTCACTCAAAGCTAAGGAAAGTCAACAGAAACCAAGAAGAAATGCTCCTTTATGAGTTGTAAACTTATCCTCAGCTAGCTTCCTTATATAGCCCAAGACCACCTGCCTGGAGAATGGTGCTGCCCACCATTGGCTGAACCCTCCTACATCAATTAATTATCAAGACAGTTGTCCCCCACAGACATGCAACAGGCCAATTTGATCTAGCCAATAACTAAATGGCACCTTTCCTCTCAGGCTGTTCTGAAATGGAGATAACGGTTTGTGGGGTTGCAAAATGATTATTGTGATCAATATGATTGCCAGGGAAATTAATGGTGGCACCAAAGCAACATGGAGTGGCCCATTATGGTCATGTTAACATGTATATATTTTCTATACAAGAAGCTGACTTAAAAGATGCAGTTTTAGTGTTGAGTGACTTGTTGGAAATACCAGTGAGGCTTTAATACGGAATTGTGTTCAAGCACCTTGTGATAATCACATGCACAGCCCCATATATTATTGTTACGTACACCATAGTTACCAGTACAAGTCCTCTAAAACATCTCAGAGTTCCTTAAAAAACATCCTATTATGGACACTTCTGGAGAGGAGCTCTCTAAAGAAGGATTAGAATAGTAGATAAAAATGATCTAGAATTTTCAGCTAGATGGCATAAATATCTCCTCTCTAAATGTCTTCCTTCTACAGTTATTGCATTGTTTTGTATGTTTTGCATGATATTGGTCACATCCATTTGATATGTGATTAAGTCTGCCTCCTCACTCAAACTGTGGTCATCTCCTCAAGATACAAATGTCTTAAATCTTGGAGGTCCTTCCACAAAAACTTTCTGTAATCTTTTACTCTTAACAGGACAGCACTATGTTAAAAATGAATTAACAACCGCAACAAGCTGCTAATTCCAGGGTGTCTACCATGTTCTAGCAGCTTTCCAAATATACTAATCTCACACAAGGCATGTTTTTACCTCCCACTGAACACTTAGCTCTCTTGCTCTGAGACTCAAACCCCAAAACTAGTAAGAACTAAGGATTTAACCAAACCCATCTCTGTCTCTTGTAAATTCTTTCTCCAACTAGTACACTATCTCTATAAAGCAATTGCTTTATGGAAGAGCATCTATAAATATACGACTTGTCGTTGAGGTTGACTAACATAGTAAATCTACAGGCATTCTTAGATGCCCGTGAATTGCAGCATGTCTCTGTCATCATTTCCCTTTAGTTCAGCTTTGTGTAAATGGGACTCCATTAAGGAATATTTCTGTGTAACATCCAGTTAATGAGGAAAGGGTGCAGGAGCTGAGCTTTTTTTTTCCTAATATAGTCAACTAGCTAATGCTCAGAGTTGGCCAATGATTTTCCTGATAAAAAGCAGATCATCGGCAACACAGCACTTTGCTCCTGCAATGTCACTTAAATGTCATCAAAAGAATATTTAAGACACAGTTGTCACTAATCCAGATTCTTCTAAGGCAACAATGCATGCTGCATAAACATGATCATTTTAAAAATACCTTCTCCCCTCTACTGAAAAGGCTGCTTTGTGTGCAGTGGTTCTCAACCTGTGGGTCACAACCCCTTTGCAGATCAAATAACCCTTTTGCAGGGATTGTCTAAGACCACTGGGAAACACAGATATTTACATTACGATCATAACAGTAGCAAAATTACAGTTTTGAGTAGCATTGAAATAATTTTATGGTTGGGGTCACCACAACATGAGGAATGCTGTATTAAAGGGTCACAGCATTAGGAAGGTTGAGAACCACTGAGGTAGAGGATGGCTACATCTAAGCAGGGAATAAGACTAATTCCCCCAAACAGCCAAGCAGAGACTCTACATCAGAGCATATCGCACAGGATAAAATTCCCTGCAGAATTTTCTTCAACTCTGTCTGCTTTTTAGTAAAGAGTCAAGAGCTTTGGATGATTCTATCGCTCACAAATTCCACATTGAACAACTTGGCCAAAGCCACTTCCACACCGAGGTGGCTGATCTACATTATCCTTTTTTGGGGAAACAGTCAACTTTACTACAGCTGTTTCCAAATAACTAGGACTATAAAAAGTTACAGGGGGTAAAAAAGCCTGATTGTAAAGGCTAAGATAAGTGAATGTTTAAAGTATTTAGCAGTTCCAACAAATACATGACCCAAATGATAAATCATAATCAGGAATACAGCAAGCTAGAGAACTGAAAAATCCTGCTTAGTGGGCCACTCACTGAAGGAATGATCTCTTGGCCTTTGGGAAACTGGTTATTTAAATGGCAAACTGGTACCCAAAGCAAATAGCTATCCAACTACACTTCTCCCTCTAAACACAGATGTAAGTGGAGGTGCAAGAAACTTTAAAAATAGCTGCATCTATTAAAATGAGACAGAAAATCCAACAAACACCCAGTATAATAAACTAATAAAGCTAATAGAGTCTCTTCTCAATCTAACCGGCCATACCAGCATGATTTCATAACAAAGATAAGGAACCCTGTGGAGTAAGGCAGATACTTAACGTTTCTGAGCTATAAGACCTGACATTTGGAAGCACAGAAGAGGGAAAAAGAAACTATGACCTACTTTGTTTTTATTATTCATAACAATGCTCATTTCAGAATCCTCTCAAATTACATATTGTTTTCATTATAGGCCTATAGCAAAATGTCTGCTGTCAAGATAGTAAGGAGAGTTAATCAAATTGGGTGCTAATAATTAATTGCAGTTCATTTTTGGTTTTTGGTTTTGTTTTGTTTTGTTTTGTTTTCAAAAACTACTGCTGCTGCAAAGAGCGTCCTCATTGAACACTGTCAAAAACCATCATGCTCCACATTATAACTACATATCAGTCGGACTACATATCAGTCTCAGCACTTTCATTTCACTTTGGCTACACATCATTCTTCAAACTATGCCAAGGCTACACAGGTAGCATGACCCTATGTCCACTAACAAATGATTCAGGTCACAGAAGATTCTGCATGAAATGGTACCTTTGGCATCTCCCCAGTATATACATTACTGTTTATCAGTAGAAAACTCTGAATAGGTGCTTCACACTGCATAGAGTTTTGTAGCTCAGAGAGGCATGACTATAGTCAACATGTCTGATGCTTTCTAATAAATCCAAAGACAGTGTGATGGCGATATTGTATGCAGAAAAAGCAATTAAGTCACTAAAGAGCCAGCTGCCATTTTCCAAATAACATAGTTACAACGCTATGAATTAAAGAAAAAAATCACCTATCTCAATTGGCCAGATGTTAGTCATTGAGGTATTAAGCTGAACATGGCAGGCTTAACTGAGAAGTACTGCCAGATCTCAGTTTTTACTTTCCTCTCATCCGCTAGCCTCCTGCTTTGTAAGACTCACTGACCTCAGGTACCCACAAGGTGAGTTGCAACCTTTATCCAATGCCTCTTTAGAAACTCTTTAGCCCTCCCCCCTCTCTCCCTCCCTTCACCAACTTGACAATGATCTTATGAACCAAAGATCTATTCTGTCGGGTCTAGAATCTTTTTTCAGCATCATCTGCTATTTCTCTATTCCCCTTATATAAACAGCCCATAGCAACTAGTATGAGTGATTACATAAATACAAGTGTGACACCATGTGTACTGTGTAACTCTTCTACAAACAGCCCCTGATGCGCATATTAAACAACAGCATATTTAATCACTTTGTGCATTTAACCATTCTTGCTAGTTTGTACATTCCCCTCTGCTTCACGCTAATGAATTCTTCCTCAGTCCAATGTCATTTGATTTCCTACTCTTGGAAGAACTCACTGATACCTCAAGGTTGGTTTTCCACAACCTTTTTGTATTTCCATTGTACAAAATTGGTACCTTTATCACATAGTAATTATATTATATTACATATTAACAGATGTAAACAAGACCTGCTTTGTCCTAATGAATTTTTTGCTCTATGTCATGCATACTCAAGAAGATGTGCAGTGTGAGCAAAACGAAAATCTACCGTGTCCTTAAGTGTCTTGGAGACTGGAATTGTCTGTTACAGCATTTGGAAGCTTCCAAAGGGGACATTTACTCTGCCCAATAATCTCTCTATTAAGAACTCTAGCTGACTGCCTCAACAGAACTACCCTAATTGATTTCTTTTGGATGTTTTGTGCATCCAGTTTGATGATTTTTTTTATAATATCTATCTATCCATCCATCCATCTATTTGCTACTTTTTTAAATTCTGACTTGATATTTGCTTAATAAACTCGCTCATTAAAATTTGAAAGTATAGCTAATATAGACAAGTCTTTGGAGACATTGCTCAGATAAAACTAGATGGGGTATTTGAATATGTTTTATCTTGTCCACACTACAAGATCAATGTAATAAAAGCAGTCATACTGTGACAAAGTCTAACTATAAATATGTTCACATAATTATCTTCTTTGAATTAAAAATTGGTGATGGTCAGCATTTAGAAATCTCACATAGAAGGTAAATATATGTTGGATAATAACTGCATCAAATCTGACTCATTACATGTTATCAAAATATTCTTTCAAATGTCACTTTACTCTAATACACTAAAAATTGTAATTGTTTATAAAAATATGTCATATAAATGGAATGTTAAATAAATATCTACCATGTAATGTAAAGTGTACTTACGGTGCCATTAAAATTTGGGGGGAAAAACAATTTTATACCATTTAAAAGCCACAGTGTGTTTTAATTGCAAATTATCACTTCTCCCTCCAGCTAGTGAGCACCTCCCAAAGCTTCCACAATCTCCCAAATCAGTGATAGTCAGGGACCAATAGTCACTGCAAGAGTCTGTGATGAGCATTTCATACTCAGACCATAACAACAAAGAAATGCAAATAATTATTTCAGTCATTCTAAATCCCACTGTCATATATAAGAATGCTCAATGGTGACAAGTAGCTTCTTTAACAAGAGCAACTTCCCATACCGCAAAGATCTTACTCTAGGCAATGAGTAAAATTGTGTGTGCGCCTGTTTGTGTGTGAGAGAGAGACAAACAGACAGACAAAGACAGAGGCATACATTTATGCAGGTGTTTGTGTGTGTGTGTGTGTGTGTGTGTGTGTGTGTGTGTGTGTGTGTGTGCAATTGAGAAGAAGGATCATAACTCCTTCCAAGGCCACGTCTGTATTTACTTTGCTTGTTGACCTATTTCCAGCGACAGAACAATGCTGGACATACAGAGCAGATATTCAATAATCCTCTGTGTAATACCTTAGTAAAAAAATGAGCTTTGAGAATTAGACGAGAAAAAGAAAGAAACCATGAGGGACCCTCTGGAAATGTAGATACTTCTTATTGGTCTGAGAGAAATGCCCATTGGAGTTACTCCAGTCTGATTTCTCTTGTAAAATGTATATATGGGCTGGCAAGATTGCTCAGTAGGTAAAGGTGCTTGCTATCAAGCCCAATGACCTGAGTTCAATCCCAGGGGCCCAAATGGTAGAAGGAGAAAACCAATTCCCCAAAGTTGTCTTCTGCCATTTGCCTATGTGCCATGGTATGTGTGTACACACAATAAATAAACAAATAAATACACAAACAAATACATTTGTAAAAAAGTGTGTAAATGGAGCCACATAAAGTGGAAGCCATACACTGTTAACAAAACAACTGTGGCTAGAGCCACAGTCTCGCGGGCCATTTTTCATTCCATCAGGTCTTTCTGTCCACAAGCAAACATAGATAGACCAGAGACTCCCAGGCAAGAAAAGTTCTATCCCCAACAAGTGTGTGTTCTCCTGATAAATGACTGCTGTGTCAGGAACTGTGCTAAACAAGGGAATTAACAAGTACATTAGATATAATTGTTGCTTAGTTTGTGGAAAGCTTGATACAGTAATTGGGAACCATCATAATTCACAATTTTTGTTGTTAGAATTTTTCTTGCTGGATAAACTATTTAAAAATATTAAGCTTTACACTTTTGGGAGAAATGGGCATTCACTTAAAAAAAAGAAAGAAAGAAAAGAAAAGGGGACCTGATAACTTCCTTAGAACTATGCACCACTATTTTGTTTTTTAAGCCTATGAAAGTGGCTAATGGGATTTGCTCTTTATAAAATGTGTCTGTGTTTATTCCAAGGAGGCATCCCTCTGTACTGGGTTTATTTTGACAACAGTATGTGCTTTGTGGCTCTTTGAGAAAAGAATCCTGCGCCATTCTCTCTTAGGTCTGGTAACCACAGATTAGCCAAAGCTGAATTCTAATTAATCAGACAGTCAAAGCTTTGTTCTCCCTGTTCCGCAGAGGGATATGATGCCCTCGCTCTCTGAGCAGGCATCAATTCACGTTGCCCAGGGCATTCTCCTTCTTCCAGTTTTCCCTGCTTACCTTTCCACAGCCTATCCCTAAATAAAAGTATAGGAACTTCTATGTCCCTGTTCCACAAACATAGCACATATACCCACAATTTTGTAGAAAGTTATTTAAGACAGTCCCTTTAAAATCCAGTAAGCTCTTGTGAATGAAGAATACAACTGACAATGTAGATGGAATAATGTAACTTAAGTCATTCAACCAAGATACAAAAATCCTGCATAACAACCATTTACAGACCATATTTTTCTATTCTTATATCTAATATGCACAATGCATTCAAACATAATATTTAAAACATTTTATATTTTTTTATTTTATGAGTATTTTGCCTTTATTTATGTATGTGTACCATCTACATGCCTGGTGCCCTTGGAAGTCAGAAGAGGCATTGGATCCACTGGAACTGGACTCACAGATGGTATGAGCCATTAAATGGGTGCTGGGAACTGAACCCAGGTCTTTTGCAAGCACTACAAGTATTCTTAACCTCTGAGTCATCTCTCCAGCCCCACATTAGTTTTTTCTAACCTTAATAATGTACAAAATTGGCCGGGCAGTAGTGGTACACACCTTTAATCTCAGCACTCAGGAGGCAGAGCCAGGCCGATCTCTGTGAGTTCAAGGCCAGCCTGGTCTTCAGAGTGAGATCCAGAACAGGCACCAAAACTACACAGAGAAACCCTGTCTTGAAAAAAATTAATAATAATAATAATAATAATAATGTACAAAATCTTTATTCATTAAACCATTTCTTCATAAATATTACCAAGTACCCATCAATATTTTAAGAAAGCCTTGCCATTTTATATAGAGAGTGGGTTCTAGTTTCACAACACACTAAATTTAAAACAGGATTTTCTCTTTCATTCTTCAGAAATATTGTAAATGTATACAATGTATTTTTATCATATCCACACATATGCCTCCCTATAGCTCTATCCAAGATGCCCCCAAATGTGACCCTCTCAACTTCATGTCCTCTTTTTTAAAAATTAATTACCCACTGAGTCCAATTAGTGCTGTCCAAATGCACATGGTTGTGGGGCCATCTACAGGAGCATGCGCAGCCTCCCACTGGCCACACTCTCAAAGAAAATGACCACCTGCTAATGACCCCTCAGCTATGGGTGGGGCCTCAGGAGTGGTACTTTTGTTTTGTTTTTGCTGTTGTTTTGTAGTTTGTTTGTTTGGCTTGTTCAGTGTTTCATCATCTTTTCAGCTTGGCCTTTCTTCAGCAACTTCAACCCTTCATTAAATTCTATTTTCATGTCATAGATTGACTTGCTTATTTTATTCAACTCTTGGTTGTTGTTCTCTTGGAATGTAGTCATAGCTTCCTCAAGTTGCTTGAACATAGTTATAAACATTTTGAACTCTATGTCTGGGAGTTCTTGCAGGTTGTTCCCATTGGAGCTATTACTGTGTGGCTAGTAATTTTTGGAAAAGCCTCAGCTTGGTTTTCCCTGTTGTTTTTTATTTTGATGCACACCTCAAGTAAGTTTGTTTGTTGAGGTTTGGGGGATGTTGTTGTTTGAGCCACTTTTCTGTGCATGATGTTAAGGAGATGACTAAGTTGTAGGAGGGTTGAAATGTCATTTTCCTCAGCAAGAATGACATTTATGGCCACAAGTTCCATCTCTTGACTTCCTCTGAGGGTCCAATACTGTCTGTAACAACAACCACTACTCTAAGGTCAACATACCTCTGACTGGTCCCTCCCTGTTGCTGTCTGGTATGACTATCCATGCTTTGATACCTTACCCTGAGCTGCCTCTGGCCCTGCTCTGGGTCCCCAGCTTACATGCCAAGTTTTATAGTTCCACATGCCTCTGTGTCTTACCCTCTCTGGGCTCTAGAATGTCTCCCCTGAATTTTGAAATTCTTGGCCTTATCATAACATTTTACAGCTTGTCTTATCTAAGTAGCAATATATTTTTAGTATCTTTTCATAGTAGCAAATATTCTAAGATGTGGCTTTAAATGCTTGACTAGCTGATTATGTGGCTTCAAATTAAATCCTGGTCATTTATTGGAGATGTACAGCTCAATTAAAAACTGGGCTGAGGCCAAAAGAAGTGGAATGAGATAGAGCCTATGAACCTCTGGCCCCAGTTTCTTTGGACCCAGTAGAGCCCCATTCTTGCTCTTCTCTTCACTTGCTTCATCAATTTCAATGGAGGCCTCCTACTCAGTTTTCAGTGGGTCTTGAATACCCACTCTGGATAGCCTGCTGGGTTTGAGGACTGCATGGAACAACAAATCTCAGTATCCTTGTTACAAACTTGAAAGAGAGGATGCTATTCAGCCAAGTCCTATGTTTAGGATAACGTCCACAAGTCAGACATCCCTTACTACATTTGGGTCCAGGTTCCACCTCTACCCAATCAGGCATGCATGGAGAAGGTGTCTTACATTACAGCAGCAGACCTCCCTAGACAGTAGGCAAGGGGGCATGCTATGATATTGGCTGTTACAGATTTTGTCACAATTGACTACTTGCCATCTCACCAGTACTTCATGCTTTTCCACGTTTCTGGGCCTTTTTTTCTTTGCTTCTCTTTCTGCCTCCATTGCCATCCTCCTCCCTAAATGAAACCAAGCCTCTCCTCCATGGTGCATAATGCGTAGCACCTCTGCTGTAGATTTTAGGAACCCCATCACATGATTACTAATTTTTCAATTCTGGGTTGACCTGCACTTGGAAATGTAAGTGCTGTATAACCAACTCACTGTTGTGTATCGCTGAAAGAAAGTAGCTGTTAAACTCTCTGAATGATAGCAAGCAATTACATTCATTTGTCAAGGTTGTAGGGTCTAACCTAGCAGACAGCAAGTACTCAGGAAACATAAATTACTATCATTATTCCAATTACGGTTGTCTATTAAAGAAGAACTATAAACTTGTAAATTTATAATAAATATTATCTCTCAAAGAGACAATGAATTGCATAGAGACCCCTACAGTTAGCATGGCTCATCCTGACCTCCTCTCTGGGTCATAAACATGCCAAGCACACTCTTCATTCCAAGGCCCTTGACTTTCTGGCCCCTTTTGCTTTCCTGAGTCTCTTGGTGGCTCATTAATTACCTCGTCCAGATCTTTGCTCAGGGCTTACCTGCTCAAAAGCAGCTTTCTGAACCTCTCTAGAAAGCTGCCCTCCCCAGTCTGTAACCCACAGGCTTATTTTTCTCTGGCAATCATCAAACTTTCTCCATATGGCTGGTGTGTTCTGCATATGCCATCTTGGCAAAGGGAAGCTTCAGGGGCAAAACATTCGTCTCCCTTTTTCTCATCATTTGGTCTGTAGTGCCTGCAACAGCGCATTCTGTATGCTCTTAACCACAGTGCTTATCTCCGTAGCACAAGCAAATACTCAGAGGCTTACTGACTTGCACAAACTAGGTAAATGCATGAAGGCAGCTCTGAACCCGAAGCCTCACTCAGAGTGAGGAGCGGCTCTGATGGCTTTATGTTTTCAGTGTGTGATGCCCGTTCACTAGCAATTTTTTTCTTCCTTCTAAACTTCAAGCTTTCTAGAGACACCTAGTGGCCTCCAGGGATACTGCTTAAAATTGCAGAAAGCTTTTGAGTGGAGTTTGGGACCCTTTGTTGAAAAATACAGTAGATCACAAAATATGGCCCTTTATTTCTTTCTGTGTGTGTGTGTCTGTCTGTCTGTGTGTCTGTCTGTCTGTCTGTGTAGGTGTGTATGAAATATATGCATATATATATATATATATATATATATATATATATATATATATATATATATATATACAAAAAAAAAATACACCCTACATCCTTCACAGTTCTGAGAAACAGCATTTATTTTACCTCTATTTCTCTTACAGGTGACAATTCTGTGTTCTGGGAAGTTTGTTCAATGCAGCAAACCAGAAAACAGTACAGTGGAACTAAATTCAAGCCTGCATGACTCCTACAGTGATTCAGAACCTGAGGCATGCAGGCCTATGGCCAGAGTCAGGCACTGGCTCAGCATGGCACTAGCGGCCATAGGCAATGATGTCCATGGTAGTAGTAACCATTTTACCCTCTCTTTCTCAAGACTTAGGATGAGATTCTAGCTTACATATCTGTCACTGGGCTTTAATTTCCTCAGGCTATATGAATCTACTCTGTTACCCAATGGAAGCAAATACCTCCCTCAAGTTCTCGATTCGTGGGTAAAGTGAAATAACAGCTCTAAAAGGTACAGAAGTCTTCTGGAATCACGTGCCAAGTTTTCCTCTTGCGATCAAGATTCTGGGACCCAGGGCATAGACGTAAAGCACTAACACATCCAATAATAAAATATGGACATGCTATGGGATAATGCTTTTGTACACTGGTTTAAAATGCTGATTCCAGGCAGGAAGCATAGGAGGCACAAGCAGATGAGAAGAATTCTGGGAAGAGGAAGGCTGAGTCAGGAGACACCAGCCCGCCATCCAGGGAGCAGCATGTAATGGCACACAAATTAAGCCATGGAACACGTGGCAACATATAGATTAACAGAAATGGGCTGAGTTTAAGTGTAAAAGCTCGTCAGTAGTAAGCCTGAGCTAATGGCTGAGCAGTTTTAATTATTATAAGCCTCTGTGTGGTTTATTTGGGTCCAAGCAGGTGCTCAACTGGCAGGTGAGAGAGATTTGTCCTGACCATGAGCTGGGCGGAACTAGGAAAGCTTTTAGCTACATGGATATATGTGATGCATTATGTTGTGCCTAGGACACCCTAATACATGAACTGGATATAGTCGGAGGTGAGAACTTTTGAATGAGTCAAATTGCTGTTTTGTTCAGTTGCTGCATTCAAACTGTAACTGATGGTGGAGAGGCAGTGTGAGCAGCGGGGGAAACCTGGCTTTGGGTCAACATTGCTGCCTGTTGCAGGCTTTGTGATCAAGGGCCGAATGAACTGAACCAAGTTTCTGCCTCCCCATCCCTAAAAACGGGGAAAATAATATCTACTTTGCAAGACTTTTCAAATGCAAATAAAGCTAAAGCTTCCAGGAGAAGAGTAACCCACAGCAGTACTTATTATTACTAATCTGAATTCCCCACCCCACACCGTCAAGTGAAGTATTTCCTTGGAACGTGCCAAAACAAATGACTTCAGTTTTCAGCTCTTGCAGACACTTGTGCCATATCTGATGGGAAGCTCGCCTGCTTTGTGGGTTACTCATCCTTGATGTTAAGCAGGCCTATCTCCTCTCTATTTCCCAGCAACATGATGGAAAAAAAAATCACAATATAAAGGAATTTGCATTTGTAGAAATGGTCATTCTGTAAGTGAATACTGTAAAGCACAGGAGGTTGTTACAGAGTCAGAAACAATGAAGCAAATCTGAAATGTGAATGGGAGCTCATCTGAGGGTAATGCTTTTAAAATTCGTATGCAAATGAAAATTATTTATCACATAAGTGATAAATAGCCTGTGCATTTAAAGCCACACAACAGTAGTTGGTAGGACTATAGGAGATAAACAGTGCGACCATGCTGCCCCCTAGTGTTGGAAAATAAAACAGGAGACACTCTGCTTATCCTAACTACACTTATATATAATTACAAACTTAACTTTTCCCAAATGAAGTACTGAACAGCATTCTCACAATCAGAAGTGAGATTCGTAAATTAAACACATCAGTAATACAAACATCACTTGAGTTATCTGCCTTTCGTTTGTATAGCTCACCCCACGCCTAGACAACCTCTCCTATAACCATCTAATTAATTAACCACAGGCTTGGCTTTATAATGCTTTTGAAAACAAGTAGCTTGAAATTACCTCATGTCCATCATAAGTACACATGCACAGCTTATTTATTGATGCTGCAGATGCGGTAAGTTTAGTTGAAAGAGGGAAGAGTGCATAAAGGCCAGAAGGATAGGGAGTGTCTGCTGCATGGACCCTGTGCCCACTGCAATGCTCCTCTCTACACTATCTCTGAGACTAGAGGAGCAGTCTGTTGATCTCACTCATTTACTCTGAGAGTCATGCTACCGATGGCAGTCACTGACAGAAGACACTGAAGGCAAACGTAAGATACTGCTTGAATGGAAAGGGGGTGTCTATTTGTTTTCTAACCCTGCCAAAGTGTCACAAATGAAGAGCTGGAAACAACAATGTATTCTCTCACAGCTCCAGAAAACAGCTATCTGAAATCAAAGCATCCAAAGGTCCCAGCCTCCCCAGAAATTCTGTAGAATCCTTTATTGCCTCCGCCTACCTTCTGGTCATACCTATGGACCTTCGGTACTACTTCAGCAGCTCTGTTACTTAGTCTCTGCCTTCATCATAAGAACATATGCTTCCTGGTATCTGACCCTCCACATGGCATTTTCCTCTCTCTGTTCAGACACTTGTCTCATCAGATTAGGGAATCCACCCTACTCCAGAACAATCTCAATGTGGTTACTGTTATGATATGGTGAAATAAATGATGGCACATGTTTGATAAATAAGATATTTGATAAACAAGATATATATCAGAGTTGGGCCACACTCTAACTCACAAGCTCCTTTTCTCCTATTCCGATTTGGCCATGGGATCTTTCCCCTGTCACTTTTCTTTGCCTTCTCAAGACAGAGTAAGTCCTTGCCTTGTAGAAGCTGCTAAGATATTGGAGACTTAGAGAATACTAGCTGAAAGTCAGTCAGTCATACCTAATAGACAGGCAATTCTCAAATGGAGTCAGAGATCTGAGAAGGATAAATCATATCTGAGTGCAGATCAAGCAGCTTTCGATTCTATTAAAAATGACAGGGACCAGTCCATACCCAGGTCTCCACATCATTGTAAACAGACATATCAGAACAGTGTCAATCTTCAGCTGCCAGACCCATAAGATGGGAGTTTTTCCTGTTGAAGAGGGACATAAAGAAGACTGGTCTTACTTTGTCTAGGCAAAAGGGGGCAATCAATTCCCCGATGTCCTGCTGTTTGTCCACAGTCTGGCCCGGGTCCTGGTGGCAGAAGTCACATTGGTGCATCTTGCCCAGAGGTCAGGGTTGCCATCATCCAGGTGGAGACACCATGGTGCCTTGTATTCCTCTTTGGGGACCTTGGGTCACTGCTAGATCTGGGAGTCTCTGTCTAATATAATAAGCTTTGGATCAACATTTTAAATGCCATATTCTGCAGATCTCTGAGCATTTGAGGACTGCCTATCTATTAAATATGAGTGGCTGACTAGCAGCTAGTATTCCCTAAGTCTCCAATATCTTAGCAGCTTCCATAAGGCTAGGACTTACTGTGTCCTGAGAAGGCAAAGATAAGTGACAGGGGAAAGATCCCAGGGCTGAATGGCAATAGGAGAAAAGGGGCTCGTGAGTGAGGGTGTAGCCCAACTCTGATATATATCTTGTTTATCAAATATCTTATTTATCAAATATAAGCCATCATTTATTTAAATTCTTTAGAGGTATAAATCACTAGGTAGCTTTTGTTAATTAGTACAGATAAATGTAGCAAGGACAAGGAGGCTTACATTTTTAAGTCTGAATAGACCTTGAGTAAGGAGAGTCATTTTTAAGCCATTGGCAGTGATGTCTGTATCTATTACCATTTTTGAGGCCCTATAGTTCTGATCTTTGAGTACAGCCAGATTATAATCCTGAATAATTTATATAGAAATAATAATTTCTTAAGGTTATATAATACCTCTTTGGTTCTGCATAAAGAAGGTCAAGTGTCTTATCCTATTGCAGAACCATCTTAGTTAACAAATCTATTAATTGCCAATATTGGGTCCAGTTTCCTGGTATATCAATGGGCATTAGGTAGCCAATTTGTCCCCTATGCCAGGAGTTTTACCTTTAACTTAGCCTTCTAGCCTGTTTTGGGAACAAGGAGCACAGGATGACATATTTTCTTCCATGACTGCTTCAAGCTGAAACAGGGTGCAGACAGGCAGAGTCCAACAAGGCTGAAGGGCTAGTCAAAGGTAAGGAGGGAATTTAGGCAATGGAGCATTAACCAGAAGCATCTGATTTGATCCAGCTGGAAACAAAGAGCATTCGTATCGGCTGACTTGGTCCATATCAGCTTTCACTAAGTCCATGTCTCACAGGTTGAAGTCAGTAAGTAGCCAATGCCTGGATGCGTCAGTCAACCAACTGGAAGCCCACTGAAACAGATATAAACTGGAGACAAGAGTTAAAATTTATGAATTTATTTGGAACTTTTAGGCCCACAGTCTTAGTAATTGGGAAAGACAGACCAGGAGAGAGAAAAGTACCATCCTCAGGAATAGATAGGTAAGGAAAACTCATTTATCTGGAGTTCTTTTGACCTCTGTAAAGTGAATCTAAGTTTTATTATTTCTTTCGATCCTTTGAAGCTTATATGAATTTTTATTTTATAAAAGGACATAAAAGTTTAAGATATATTAGTATTATCAATCAGTATTGAAATCCATATTATAGAAAAGCAGACAATGAGTATCTAGGATCATACTTTTGAGTCCTAGCAAGATTACAGATTTGGGTTAAAGGATATGTACCTTTTTTTTTGTTTGTTTAGAGAGAGCCAGGTACAGATTGGACAGAAATGTCTTTGGCCTGATGAGAAGTTTAAGTTTACATTTAGAAGACAACCAAGGAAAATGTAAAATCCTGAGCTTGTGACCCAAACAGTGTCAGAATTGTATTAATGTTAAAATCTGAAATTTTAAAATCTTAATATAACAATATCATAGAAGGGGAAAGTAATCTGAAGCATTTAAATCATTTATTTATGTTAAGAGACCTAGTAGCTTTAGGAAAAGTAAGGCTTGATTTTTTTTTTAAATCTATAATATGAGCTGGCAAGTTGGCCATATCACCAGCCTGTAGCACTGCTGATGCCCTAGAGCCTGGAAGGGGAAAGGATAGGTCTCCAGGCCCCCACCCACACGAGTGCTCTAACAGCAGTGGAGGAATGCCAGGCTATGACCAGAGACTCCAGTCCTCCCTCCCCTCCCCACGCCCTCCTAGAGAAGGCCGGAGCACCAGGCACCCTGCCCATGCTTGAGCCACTGACAGAAAGTGACTTTTTTGCTGCTCTTAGTAGAGATGGTGGTGAGATCATATGACCTGTCCGTCTTTGACCTTACCCAAGATGGCACCTGCCTGACCATGTGTTCACAGGGTTTTTCTTTTCTTTTCTTTCTTTCTTTTTTCTTTTTCTTTTTCTTTTTCTTTTTTTTTTTTTTGAAGACATAGTAAACAAATATGGGACACATAAATTCAAGCACTCAAAAGTTAGTCAGAAACACATTCATGTGGCCACCTCAATCATACATTTCCATCCACATATACGAAGTAAACTTTTTTCACAGAATGACAGACAAAACTCTGGGAAACTCTCAGCTGACCAACTTAAAAAGCCAGAGATAAGAATTTACAGTATAAAGAACAAGCTGTAGGACTGCAGGCTGAGAGGCAGCAGGGTGGGAGAAAGCCAGGAAGAAGCAGAAGATATGGGAGGCATCCTGGGTCCCCTGACCAACAGCAGAGGGAGCAGGGACTACATTCCTCACAGCTCACCCCAGTGCTATGAGGAGCAGCTGCCATGGGCGGGAGAGAGAAAGGAAGGGACTGGAGTGTATAGCCCAAGAATCCTTGGATCTGGCTAATTTCCCATAAGTGAGGCAGAGGGCACAGACTGATGAGCAATTCATCAATCACAGAGCAGGGCCCTGAAGGACACCCAAGGTCCAAGCAAGATGGCACAGACTATTGCAATGTTTCATTAGAGAACAGGGCCGGAGGGCAGCTAAGCCTAAGGGACATGTGGTTGCCAGTACTGAAACTTGAACAGGACCAAGAAGTGACAGACCACAGTCAAGAAGAGATGAATCCTCACTCATGGGAAATGGCCAGTGTTGGATGAAGTGAGTGTTGAAGGTTCCAGGGCTCCTGGCGTGTCTCAAACTGCCAGCAGGCAGGAGTAATGCACCAGGAGGGCTTCTGCTGAGCACTAGCACCAATATTATGATATGGTGTGCAGGAGGCCCTGGCAGGTGGAGGTAAGGTGCCCTGTGGTGGGTGAGAGAGAGAGATGCCATGCAGACAGTGCTCAGTGAAGAGTTTCATTTGGTGGGGGTAAGAGATGGGGGAGAGGGAAAGAAAGGGAGAGAAAGAGAGAGAGAGATGTACACCTCGTGGGAATAAAGAGAAAGAGAGGGAGGGGGGAGGAGTTGTCTCTTAAAGTGGGCACAGGGCAGGTACACAAGGGGTGGGCCAGAATGCCAACAGTTACATTTTCAGGCTTTCTAAATCAGATCACATTTGTGATATCAGAAATCAAACTTGGATATTTCTTTTAAAGAGACACAATTCAACTCACAATAGCAAGGAAATATTCAACCCCTCTACTGTAAAGTAAAAATTCACTGTTTTATGGGAGAACCCCTTCTATTTTTACCTAAATCTTTCTCATAATCAAGCTCCTGGTGATCACAGAATATCATTCTAAATAAGGAGCTACCTGGTAGGACACCATCAACATGGGTAGTCTAACCTAAGGTTAGCCTAATAAAGAAACATACCCTAGGCAGCTCAAAACAGAAATTGTTTTTTTTCTGTAGTTTCATAGCCTGGAAGCTTGAGAAGAAAGGGCCAGTGTGTGTGGTTGGTTTTGGTGAGGGTTTTCTTCCTGGCTTGGTGATGGCTGTCTTGTTACCCTATCTGCATCTAAACTTTTTCCAATGAATATGTAAATGGAGAGAAAGACAGCTCCTCCACACAACCTCCTTTTCTCATCAAGAGGTCTCTACCTTCATGATCTAACGAACCTCTTATTACCTTCCCAAAGTCTCACTTGCATAATCATCACACTAAGGGTTAGTCCTTCAATATTAAAAGAACATAATTCATTCCACATCAGGAATGGAGTAATCAAAAGGAAAAACAAAGATGATTTCTTTTTTTTTGGGGGGGGGGGTTCGAGACAGGGTTTCTCTGTGTGGGTTTGTGCCTTTCCTGGAACTCACCCCGTAGACCAGGCTGGCCTTGAAGTCACAAAGATCCACCTGCCTCTGCCTACCGAGTGCTGGGATTAAAGGTATGCACCACCACCACCAGGCTTCACAAAGATTATTATTGTTTTTAAAGGACCTTATTGGGTTTGACTTTGCTACTATATTCTACACTGGATCCATATGAGAAAATTTACAAGACTGTAGAATTTCTTTTCAGTGTTATCCTCTTACTGATTGTGTGTGACTAATACCATAAATTATGACTGGAAGGATAACCATACTCCAAGACAGTACCAAGCATATCAAACTGAGGACACTGAACATACAAACACTATGGGGAATTATGCTAAATCACATAAAACTACATACATGAAGTATCTATTTAGAGCATGTTGACAAAAGAGTCCCCTCTTCAAGGACACACTGATGGGTCCAGAAGGGCATTTGAAGAGGCTTCTGTCTTGTAAGGACAAAGTTCTCCTTGGTTTTTTCTAGCCATCCTGGTCTGTGTTCTAATGTTGTTCACATATGTTCCCAACCCTTTCTTAGCTGTAACTTTATTTTCAGAGGACAGTGCGCCTTTCCTAAAAACAGCAAGTGTTAACATGTAAATGGATGCTATTGTTGAGTGTGGTGGTATTGTGTTCCCCCAAAATATTGTGTACCCTAATAAACTTATCTGGGGTCAAAGACAGAACAGTCACTAGATACAAAGGCTAGAAAATGGTGGCACTCACACCTTTAATCCTAGCACTGCTGTGGGATGTTCTGTATGGCAAATGTGTTGCTGATTAGTCAATAAATAAAACACTGATTGGCCATTGGCTAGGCAGGAAGTGTAGGTGGGACAAGGAGGAGAATAAAGCTGGGAAGTGGAAGGCTGAGTCAGAGAGACACTGCCAGCCACCACTATGACAAACAGCATGTGAAGATGCCGGTAAGCCACGAGCCATGTGGCAAGGTATAGATTTATAGAAATGGATTAATTTAAGCTATAAGAACAGTTAGCAAGAAGCCTGCCATGGCCATACAGTTTGTAACCAATATAAGTCTCTGTGTTTACTTGGTCGAGTCTGAGCAGCTGTGGGACTGGCAGGTGAGAGAGATTTGTCCTGACTGTGGGCAAGGCAGGAAAACTCTAGCTACAAATCCCTCTGGATCTCTGTGAGTTCAAGGCCACATTGGAAACTGCCAGGTATGGTGACACACGCCTTTAATCCCAGGGAGTGGTGGTAGAAAGCAGAAAGGTATATAAGGCATGAGGACCAGAAACTAGAAGCATTTGGCTGGTTAAGCTTTCAGGCTTCTAGCAGCACAGTTCTGCTGAGAGCCATTCGGATATGAGGACACGGAGGCTTCCAGTCTGAGGAAATAAGACCAGCTGAGAAGTTGGCCAGGTGAGGTTATCTGTGGTTGTTCTGTCTCTCTGACCATCCAGCATTTCACCCCAATAACTGGCCCCAGGCTTGATTTAATTAATAAGACTCGCTAAGATTCATGCTACAGTTGAGTAGCTGCTCCTTCCATATTGAAGCATCCCCTAAGATTAGGAAGGAGTAAACAGTGTCTGAGAGTAAGGAGATTCCAGTGTATCAGCCACCCACAAGTTCTGTAAGGAACTCTCATGATATAGCTTTCACGGTCTCTCATGTTGGATGGGATTCTCAGTGATGCCACTGCATTTGAGTTACTTATCCTCCTTTAGGCAACCCCCATATACTCACTGGTTCACTAAGGTGGACTTGAGTGGAAGCATTTCTCTTATCTGTCAGTGTCCTCTCTATCTGGAAAAGTTATATGACCTATGTAGGCTCTGTGCCAAGAACTTAGTTAAATCACTCAACATTCATGAGTCTCAGATTTTCAGATGGGGCACAAAGAATGCACAAGAAACATGGTCAATGTGTCACTGTTGGTTAATGACAGAGGTCAGGGTCTCAATGTAGGCATTTGATTCCAGAACTCATTGTCTGAATCATCCTTCTTCTTGTTGGTTCATAAGGTGGTAATTGTACTTAGATTTGTTATTTAGTTTTTAACCCCAAGTTTTCAAATACTTATAGGTCCTATATTTTTCAGTGAGAAGAGAAGTTCATATATAAAATGGGCATAGGCAGGATTTGGTGCCACATTTTTGAAACTACTGAGTTTAGACTACATAACTCCACATGAATCTACATCCCCTAACCAGCTGTACCTCTGATGAAGTTAATGTTAAAAAACAAATGTGGGCCCTCTTGCTTAAAAAGACTGAATTTTAATGTGCAACAAAGCATTCAGTGTAAATCTGGAACCTCCTGAATGCCTTGGTCCTGCCTGGAAACATTCCTAGACCTACCTTATGTCTAGTGGTTTAAAGAGCTTTGGGGAGAAGAAGCAAGACACATTAAACTTCTCTGTTTCAGCATCTTTGGTGTTCCTTTCCATGGCCATTTTTATGACCCCACTTCAAAAATATCTGGCAAGAACAAAAATACATAGCGAAGAGTTGGGGAGAGAATCCAGCACCCCATCTGGAAAGTGCTGTGAGACACAGGTCCATAGATAACTTACATGAAAATGTATATGACCTGAAACATCAGAGTTCAGTCCCTGTCCCTTTGAAGAAATGATGAGACCAGAGGGCAAGTGGATAACTTTTTCTGTATTACTGCAGCTTTTTTTTAGACTGAAATTATACTAGGCTATTTCTAAATGACTAAAACTTGTGACACAGTATAAATGTCTGAAGTGTAATTCTTGGTGTAAAGTGTAAAGCAGAAAAGAACCATGTTGATTCTGGGTGTTTGTGGCATTTGTTTGGTTTGTTTGCTTGTTTTCTTGTTTGTTTAATAAGACTGATTTAGGTCAAGCTCTTCCAGGAAATCTCTGACATAGATCTACATGTGGGGAGAAGGGGGTCCATGAAATCCAATCTGCACAGAACTGAGGGAAGCAGGATTTTCAGAGCCAGTGAACTCTGGCAGTCACAAGAATGGCTTCTGTCAGCTCTACAGGAAACATACACTAAGATGGTCTTTGAGAAATATCCAGACTCACAGGCACAGAAGCAGAGATGCTAATGGTCACTGAATAGAAACTGCCCTTTGGGATGTTGGCCTCTTTAAACAAAAGCAAGCCAGAGAAGGTAGCTATGATCTATGAATACTCCCAGCTAGAGAAAAGAGTGCTTCCCTCCTGGAAGGTCCAGTGGAATGGTAGCAATTCCACAAGGTACACTTCAGAGACTATACACTTTTTAGAACTCGATGTAAGGAATTATAACAAGTGTCACTTCCTCCCCAAAACTTCTGCTTCCCTCAGTATGGAGGCTGGGGCTTCATCAACCTCCTACTACACAGCAGCCATTTCCTGGTACATTGTGGAGCTTGCAAAGCCTGTCTTGCACTATAAGACAAAAAATCATATATAGGCAGCAACTGAACCCATGAATAGTGGAAGTGAAGAGAGGCAAAGTGTTTCTTAGGGCTATCACAGTAGCATGTCCACTGGCTACTGACAGGTAGGACCAAGAAATGACCACATACAAAGGTGTCAAAAATTCCAGCACCAAGGTAAGGGATTTTAAAAGCAGTTGAGGAAACAATATGCATAATAAGAGCTGAATGGGGGCTTAATAACCTACACAAGTTATTTATACTACCCTACTCTAAGGGAACATTGCAGAAGAGGGTACAGAGTAAGAGTAAAACAGTCCAGTGAAATCCCATTCTCAAGACAGGATGTAACCAATGTAATCAGAAAACCAGAGCACCTGCAATTAATTGTACATAAGGCAGACCCTCTCAACATTCAGTCATGGAGAGAGGAGGGGGGCCTCACAGGACTCTCTCTCTTACTGGTGAACTATAGACCACTTATAGGACTCTGGGAGATAGAGAATCTCTCTCTTCAATTTTATAACCACTGGTATAACCAACAGATTCCAATGGATAGTTCCAGGCTGGAGGCCACAGGGGCAGCCCTGGTCAAATCCAAGCAACAAAAAGACATAAATGTGGGATGAGATGAACAGAGAAGAGAGGAGGTGAAGAGGTGAGGTGGGGTGTTGTGAAATATTATTTTAAAATGTGCTGCATTTGCTTATGCGGTGGAACATTTGTTTTAATGATGCAACGATGTGTTGCATTCTTTCATGTTGCATTTGTTTAACTCTGTGAAGTTGTGTTACTTTTCCTGTCTAAAACACCTGATGGTCTAATAAAGAGCTGAATGGCCAATGGTGAGGCAGGAGACAGAATAGGTGGGGCTGGCAGGCAGGGAGAATAAATAGAAGGAGAAATCTGGGAGGAGAAGAAGAAAGGAGAAGTGAAAGAAGGAGGATGGCACAAGGGGCCCAGCCACCCAGCCACACAGCCAGCCATGGAGTAAAAGTGAAAGGAAGAATTACAGAAGTAAGAGGAAGGTAAAAGCCCAGAGGCAAAAGGTAGATGGGATAATTTAAAGTTAAGAAAAGCTGGCAAGAAACAAGCCAAGCTATGGCCAGGCATTTATAAGTAATAATAAGTCTGTGTATGTGATAATTTGAGAGCTGGTGGTGGGCCCCCCAAAAGAGCAAAAACAACTAACAGCAGTGGGGAGATGAGAGATGATGAAGGTGACAACATTCAGGAAGCATTATATGTGTGCGACAAAAATAAGAGTCAGCAAACAAAAAGAGAAATATGTATAATAATCACAATAAGACTGCAGAAAATAATTCAATCAAAAGATTATAGTCATTATTTAAAAAATAAGACAGATGAGATTGCATATGCATCAACTGATACTCTGAAGCCTTTTCAGGGGACAATTATTTAAAAGTAATCACTAGGGAAAAGTGAAAAGCAAACAATAAAATTGAGAAAAATTTTAACCAGTTAAAAAACATCAAAGGAAAGGAACATACACAAGAAAATAAAAACAGAAATACAACAAAAGTAATATATTAGCAGCAAGGCCAAAGATTACCAACAATCACGATGAATATGAATGGATTATGATTATGAATATGAAAGACAGAGGGTGAGATTGATTGAAAAATTCATTCCAGCTCTACACTATGGACAACAGACATGTCTGAAGCATAAGGATATGAAAGCTTGGAAAGTAAATACTACACTGTCAAAGCATCCTAAAGAAATATGAGTTGGAAAAAAAACAGAAATAATGGAGTTAAAAATAGCAGTGTTATCATTACAATGACTGTATAATGATGAAAGCCCAATATATCAAGAAATGCAATAATTTTAGGTTTATATTCAAGTAACAAATTGATGTTAAATTTTACTAACTAAAATTGATAGAATTACAAAGACTATTTGTCAACAGAAATGGTGATTCCAACATACCCCTATCAATTATTATTGATCAAGAAAAAAAGTAGAAATGTTGAAGGAAATACACACACACATTCTCTCTCTCTCTCTCTCTCTCTCTCTCTCTCTCTCTCTCTCTCTCTCATACACACACATACACACAAGCATGTATAGCATTATAAAAGTAGCTAAAGAAACGGTCTTCACACACATACAAATTTGTTAAAAGCATTCATAGTAGTAATAAGCAAATCTTGAGAGAAATTGTAAATATAATATAGAACTTGCTTACTAAAAACAATGAAGACAAGGTAGACTCAATAAGAGGAAATATAAAAACCTGATATATTTGAAAGTTGAAAAACAGTTTTGGTAACTTATAAGGCAAAGAAAGAAATTGATAAAAAAAAAATTCTTAAATACTCAAAATTGGATTTTACTGAAAACACACAATAGGAGATGTAGTAGAAAACATTCTCTGAGAGACAGTTAAAGCCTTGAACACAGACATAACAAGAGGTAGATGGCTGGATACACATGAGCCAAATATCTAATGTACAGTCTATAAAGGAGCAAAGTTAGTTAACTAACATAAATAAACTGAAATGGTGATTACAAAGACAAAGACCCAGATCAATGAAACAGAAAACAAAGATACAGTACGGAGGCTCAATAAAGGCAAGACAGTTTTACTGGAAGACTAGTAAATAAAGTTCTGACATGATTGACAGAGCACATAAAGAAACAAGGTCATAAATGGGGACGACAGGAGCATGGCTACAGATACAACAGAGAGTGAACAGATGGGGGCCAACCATGGATGTAATTCTTAATACTGAAGGCAATCTTCTGTACAAAGAAAACATCATATTGATCAACCAATGCAATCAAAAGAAAAATAAATTAAAAGAGTGAAGATCAGAAAAAGAATATTAATATTAATATTTACAGAAAAAATAGCCTTCTGCAAAGTGCAAGGGCAACTTTAGACACATTGTTGTAAATAATTAAAAGGCAGCAAAGAGGAGATGGATATTTGATTAAAATATAAACCTACTTTCATTATTGCCATAGTCTGCAACTAGAAAGGTGTCCCTTAAAAGAACAGTAAAAGCCAGAGTGTAGAGAAGCAGATGTTACAAAAGGCGTGTAAGGTATAATAGTAAAAATTGTAAATGTTTTTTTAAAACCTAAATAAGTAAAGAAATACACATGTCAATGGATAGAAGGTACAAAAACCATTAAATTTCCAGCTCTCCACCATGACTCCACAGAGTCAATATGATCACAATCCTCATAAGTTTTCACAAAATGTAATTGATTTCATACTGTGTGGGAGTCAACAGTGGACCAAGAAGAACTCATATCTGGAGAACAGCAGAGTGAAGGAACTGCTTACAGGTGTAAATTATTAGTTATGTGCACAGACAGACACACAGACCCAACAGGCAGGAGAGGGGGTACAGCACTGGACTGCTGGGTGCCCAGAAGCCTTCTGTGCCACAGAGAGGGCACTTTGAATGGTTGAGTGGAGAGTGGGCCAATAACAAAACCTTAAACTCTCAAAACATTTCTGGAAATATGGAATAAGACTTTTCACACAGATTTGAACAGTATTTCTAAAACACTAAGCATCGACCACAACAGACTGAAAAGATACAGCTGCATCCAGATAAGACCATTATTCATTGACACAGCCATGAAAAGAATAAAAAGAAGCCTGTGAAGAACAGGATATGTTCAGTACATATGTATGAAAACTATTAGCTTTTAAATATGTTCTTTAAATGCTGCAAATCACTCATAAAGAAGGAATACATGGGAATCTGAACAAAACACCCAAATAGCTTGGTCACAGAAAATGAAAGAAAAACGGCAAGTGAACCTTTGAAAACTGATGAAATTCATTAGTAAGTATGTAAGCACAAATTAAAGCCGCCAGATGATTCTAATATACAATGGCTAGATCGGCGAACATTAAGAAGTCTAGCAATGTCAAGAGATAGAGTGCACCGAGCAATGGGCAGTTCTGTACAGTGTTGAGTAATTTCCAATCACTTGGAAAAATAACTTGTTTACTATGAGCTTCAATGTGTGTTTATCCTGTGAGGCAGCAACAGACACACCAACATTTACCTCTTAGAGAAAAGTTTGTGCATGTGTGCATGCCAGCAGACATCTCAGGTGGCAGAAATGGGAGTTAGATATAACGTCACAGTCATATAAACAAAGGTAAGGACAGCCTCTCAAAGCTCCACCGCACTTTCTGGCAATAATGACTCACAGTTCACACTTTTGCTGGCAAGCTGCTGGTATTAGAAAGAAACAAGGAAGAAATCCTCCCAAAAAAACCTGTGACCTATACCTTTCCCGATATTTATATCTAAAATACGGTCATAATGGGAGTGTGTGTGTGTGTGTGTGTGTGTGTGTGTGTGTGTGTGTTGTGCATGTGTGTGTGCACGTGTGTGTGTTGTGCATGTGTGTGTGTGTATGCACATGTGTGTGTATGTGTGTGTGCACATGTGTGTGTGTGTGTGTGTGTGTGTGTGTGTCCATGCATGCACCTGTGGGCAAGTTTGTGTGTTCACAAACCTGCAGGAATACATGTGTGTTACATCAGCTTTGAGAACATGGAGTGATTTACTCTGAGGAGAATGATGGAAAAGCTCCTTGCAACAGTAACCAGAGTGCTGTCAAACTGTTACTTAAGCCAATACCTTTTGCTTCCTAAACTAAATCAGAACCATGTTCCCAAGAAACTAAAAATAGTGTCCTATAGAATATGCTGAGTTCAGTCTTTCCCGACCCTTAACTGCTCTGGGAAGTAGGTGTGACACTGGCAAAAACAGCTCCTCTCTTGGGGCTCAGTGCATCATTTATAGCTTCTGCTTCAGGTTAAATACAGGATGAATCTGCTGACAGGTTGGAATGGTCCCTATATGAGTAAATCACTGAAGAAAACTGTAGAATCTTTTCAGGTCTCCTCTTAGAATACCCCACTGGCTATGAGCTAGGGCTGAATGGCCTGTGAATGACAATTGAATGCCATTCCAACACTTATGGTTTACATTTGCTAACTTAGTAACAGTAGCAGATTCCTCACCTAAAATCAAGAGCTTTCCTAACATACTGTGCTCAGCTCCGAATACACTCCCTGTACTCTGTTAGGCCTCAGCAATTAGTGAAACAGGTCTTATCCTCAAGACTCCTGTGTAATCCAATGAATTATTAAATCAGATGTTGCTCGTAATGTCAGAATTATGCACACGAAGTTCAAGTGAGAGTCAGGAGGCCTTTCCAAAAGAAGTCAGGCCTGTGTCAGTTTTGAGAGACACGCAGTTAAAATGCTTCCTAATTAAACCACAGAAAGGATAAAACCCTGCTCATGAGGAGACAAGCTGCTGTACCAGACTACCGATGTGAGGCAAACTTAGTCTGAATCCAAGATCTGAGTACTGCAGTGCAATTTGGGTATGTCAGGTCCAAGGGAAACTCCAATTCCCGAAACCATAGGAGAATTTCTGGCAGGTACATAAAAGCCAGCATTCCTCAGGAACTTTTGAAACCAGCAGCCATCTATCAAAAAGTGGTATTTCCCTCATCACTGGATAAAGGACAAATGGCTACCTGTGGTGCCTATTAACATCCCAAAGTGCATGATGGTCTCTTGCTCCTTCAGTATCATAAGTACCTGTTACACATCTCAAAATCCATGTTAGCATCCTAACCCTTCTCACCTGCTCCCCTCCCCTAAGCCCCCTCCAGCCCACTGCCCCCCCCAACACCACAACTACTCCTTCTTGTAAGCCTGCTGTCTTGGCTGTGCTATGTGCAAGCCCTCCCCCCACCTCCTCTGCTCTGCTCTGCTTCTCTCATGGCCAGGACTAGTCCACGGGCCTTGTTCAGGCTACCTCTTTCTCCCTCTGCTCTGGACTCTTCTAGATGCCTCTGACTATTGTCTCTCTCATATCTACAATAAACTGACCCCTTAACAATACCATGGAGTGGTCATCAGTTTATACAAGTGACTATTCAAATTCTTTGTGTGTGCACATGTGTGGGTCTGTAACCAAACACTACTCTGCCCCTTGTATTATCTTGTAGTCACAATACACCTTGTGGTAGCCATCTTTTAAGGCAACAGGAGGCAGACACATTTCTGGAGACAGTATACTGTCCTATAAAAAGATTGACACTTTCCCCAGGATCACGTTTCACATCAGAACACATATCATAAACTCTCTACACTCCAGGGAAATACTTCTCTACAAACTGTTTATCCTGGGTGTCAGCACAAAAGGTCATCGAATGTCAATGCTGGAAGGTTTATGGGCTGTGCTGAAAAAAAAAAAAAAAAAACGACTCTGAGACAGACATGGCTTCAAAGCCTAGATAAGGTAGGACGAAGGTAGAAGGAAAGACAAATGAGCTTAATTTGTCCTCTCAGGAAAAAAAAAAAAAAGCAAAAACTAAATAAACCCAGAAGCAATGCAGCCTCATGTGATAACATACCTCTTCTTCCAGTGGTGTCAATCATTGTTTTTTTTACATTTCTCTATGTTCTTGTTCATGGCTCTCAATGTACTCATGAGTTGGAGCGATGTGAATTGACTGGCTGTTACTTTAGTGACAGTTAAATAAATCTAGATCTGGCTACTTTAAAAGAACAATAGAGGCAAGGGAAATGGTGTAGTTAGTAAACTGATCGTCTTGTAAGCAGGGGGAGGGGGCAATTTGGATCCCCAGGACTCACATATGGTAGTACGTGCTGGTCCTCCCAGGCTGAGAAACAGGATGATTTCTGGGAATCTCAGACTGGTCATTGTGTCTAGACTAATTGTTTCATCAGAGACTGTCTCAAGGGCAGTGATTGGCCTTCCTGAGGAGGACATGCAGGGTTGTTCCCACATGCATGCACACATGTGCACATGTACCCCCACATGTGAACACACACACATACATCTACATCCATTAAAAGAATAATAAAAAATTGTTTTAATTTTTTGAAGTATTTGCTGAATTATATAATCTGCAGGTGAAATATACAACCAAATTGCTTTCAAATAAAAAATCAGTTAGAAAAAGAAAGTGGAAAATCTTTACATAAGCATGAAAGAGAAGGTACATATATAATTGCACCCAGGACTCCCCTCTGGCCACTGTAGACTCAGTTCTAGTTTCACATTGAGTCAAAGAATAGAAAAAATTAAATGCCATACCTCTACTTTTAAAATTGTATCTTGACATCTCATATTTTTAAAAAACTGAGGAAACCACAATTTAAAGTATTTATCAAGTATTTATCAAGACACTAGTTGTGCTGGATAGTTTTATGTCAAGGGCTATCAGAGAAGAGAGAACCTCAACTGAGAAAATGCCTCCATAAGATTGGGTTGCAGGCAAGCCTCTAAAACATTTTCTTAATTAGTGATTAATGGGCGAGGACCCAGCCCATTGTGGGTGGGGCCACATGGGCCTTGTAGTCCTGGGTTCTATAAGAAAGCAAGCCATGGAAAGCAAGCCAAGAAGCAACACCTCCCCATAGCTTCTGTATCAGGTTTGTCTCCAAGTTCCTGCCCTATTTAAATTTTTGTCCTGACTTCCTTGGATGATGAAAGTGATAAGGAAGTATAAGTCAAATAAACCCTTTTCTGCCCAAATTGCTTTGGTCATGGTGTTTCATCACATCAATAGTAACCTTAAGACACTATCTTAATGGGTTTTTTAAGTAGCAATATATTTGTTTGGTATGTTCAAGTTAAATGTTTGATGATTTTCTGGGAGATCATAATGATTTGTTTTTCATGGTCTCTTAAAAATGTGGCTATGGTTCATAAACTAATAATTTATTTATATATCCAGATGTTGTGTAGTTACATTTTATGACAGTTTAGTTGCTACTGATTCGATGGGATGATTTCTTCAACTTGAAAATACTTGAAAAAAAATTGTTCGAGAATGAAAATAACTGAAGAATGATGATGAACTAATCAGCAAACAGTCTATAAAAATGCTTTCTTAATAACATAACTCATGATTGTGCTGAAATGAAGGCAAGAAAAATACATGTTCTGGAACAAAAATAACAATCTTTTTTTATTACTCATTCAAGCATCACTGACCATCCAAACAGCTTCCTGAACAAAATAATCATTAAACTCAATCATCATTGACACTCTGTTAACTCATCAAAAACACATTCATGTATATTTGAAATAGTGTTATTAACCTAGGGGACTTGGATTTTTTATTGCTAGAGTGATAAACTATACACATTTAATAGCTTAAAACAATAAATACAGATATCATGAGGCAGCTTTGAAGTTTCAGAAGTTCAAAACTGGTGAGCAGTGGCACATCCCTGCCACATCCAGTGTGAGTTGATCCTGGCAATCTGCCTGGGGAAGTTAGAGAATGAACAAAGGGCAGGCACACAGACACCGCTGTAGAACAACTGGAGTCAGGGAGGCTGAGCATGTTCTGATGGGGCTGCACCAACTATGCCACCACCCAGCCCCTCGGAGTGTTTATTATGTGCAGCAGACAGGGAAGGGTGGGGAGAGGTAACTCACCTCAGTAGGAGGCTTCTGTAGGCCTGCAGTCTCAGAGTGTAAACACCAGGGAGTAGGAAGCTGAACTTGCCAGTTTCTGCACACACTGGTCAAGGGCAATCTTTTGTAAACACTCATACTTGTGAACGCTGTCAATAGTCCTACTTGGAGCAGATGGGAGGCTTTACCATCCTCTGAGCCTCACGGGTATGGAGAAGGCTTTGCCATTCCCATGGCTCTGAGGCATTGGGTCTTTGATATGACTGTGCCCTTGTCAAACAATACAAGTTCACTCAGGATTTCATCTGTTTTTTACACATTCACTCAAGATTTTGTCTGCTGTTCATACATTCATTCAAGTCTTCTTTGGCTCCCCATGCATTCCTTCAAGGGATCCTGGCCAGAATCCGTTCTCTTACCTTCTTCTAGCCTTTAGAAGCCACTGGAACTCTTTACATAATTCAGCATCACTCCAGACTTTCCTTTCTCTGTCACATCTGTTTCTCCAACTCTCCTAAGCGCTCTCATAAGGTCCTTGGTGATTACATTAGACTGTGTTATCCAGAGCCCATCTCAATTCATCACCAACTACATCTACAAGTCTGTATTATGGGGGTGGGGGTAACATATTCACAGATTGTAAGGATTGTGGGGCCACTGTACTGCCTACACATTATGGCTCACTAAGATATTTTTACCTTGCTCTGTAAACAGTAAATATATATGTGTGTTGTGTGGGACTCTTAGCTTATACTTTTGGTCCAGGATCTGTAAAATCAGGGACTAAGAGGTGAGAGGGAACTTAAGGCAACAAATTAGAATTTGGACTATGGAAACCTGAGATGGCAGGTGGAATTCTTACATTTTAGCCTGGATTTTAAGGACCCAAGGAATGTTTAATGCTGCTTCTCTAAATTTCTAGGGTAGAGGGTGCTCTGTGCCCTGTGGGGGTGGCTCCAGCAACTAGTCACCGAGACCTAGTGAGGAACTATGACTGGTAATGACTAAACTAGATGATGACTTACTAGTGAGTCAGGTGCTTCGCTAAGATCCATGTTTGCATCCTCTAGCACACCCGTCATAAAAGGTAGGCATCGTTACTAGTATTTCACAGAGGCAGAACCTTGATCTTAATGTAGTGAAGTGACAAGTTCACAGGATTTGTGCTTTGAACTCCTAGAATGCATTTCCATATTGTATGAATCACTGTATCTAATTATACAGCACTCTGGGTGTTCATCCTCTCTACTATGGGCAAGCCACTGAGAAAGCTAGTTAGGTGTTCCGGCTGTGTCATGATAGGAAGATTTAATCCAGCTAAGGAGCATGGCCCCTGGCCAGTAAGATGGTTTCAGAGGTCATAGATAAGGAATCCCCTCCACAAAACTTCAAAGACGCTTGAAGCCCTCAGAATCACCTGGGAGAATTCCTAAAGTAAGGAAGGAAAAATAAACTGTACATACAAGCACATACTTATAGACCCAAAGAGTTCTGGGCGTGTTAGTTTTATCAGCACATATTAGGTGTACACATTTGTGAGATTGTATTTTAGATTTCCATAGACACAGAGAGCACACTGACCATATCATTCCACCCTCCTCCCTCTCTCCTTCCCTAGCACCCTTCCCTGTCACTAGTATTCACAACTGTGCTTTCAAGTCAATTTTTTCCTGTGTTAGTTTCCACATCTGAAAAGGAGCATTCAATACTTGTCTTTCTGTGTGTCTACCTTATTTCCCTTAGCATACTGTCATCTGGATCCACATCACTGTACAAATGACAGGATTTCATTTTTTTTCTTTATGGCTGAATAACCCTACATTATGTGTATCATATTTTTTATCCCCTTCTCACTATCCAGTTATCCACTCATCTATTGATGGGCATTTATGCTTAGGTACGAGACAATGCCAATAACTTTCTTTTTTAAGTTTTTTTTAATATTTACTTTATGTGTATGAGTATTTTGCCTGCATGTATTTATGTGTACCACATGTGTGCAGTGCCCACAGAGACCAGAAGAGGGTGTTGGATCTCCTAGAACTGGAGTTACAGATGGTTGTTAGCTACCATGTGAGTGCTGGGAATTGAACCCATGTCCACTGCTTATAACCACTGAGCCATCTCTCCAGCCCCAAGCTTTTCATTTTTCACAACTTCCCTAATGGTATTAATACACTGGCCTGGAAGACAGCCCTCCAGGAACCATGACCTGCTGGAAGTTCCTTAGAGGAAAGAGACTCTCAGTGGATCAAAAAGATGCCTACACATTTTTGCCATCATTTTCCATCAGAGGGGCTCAACCCAAGCTTAGCATTCTGGGTGCAATTCAATAGCCAGAAGGAGAAGATGAAAAGTCCACTCTGTTGCAAAAAGGAAGGGGAGCCTCAAGTTAAAGCAAGGAGTTTGTGTACGGGGAAATAGAATATAAGGTGAAAGAGAATGAGGTTTGTTCAAAGGAATCCTAATGCCTCGAAAATTATGTGACAATACATGGGTTTGTTTTTTACAGTGTTAACACTTCAGTATGCACCACCACTTTCCATGTGTTTATGGAGTAGTGTGCCCAGAGTTTATGCAAATGGGGAGAAATAGCAGGGTTCTCACTATAATTTCAGTTTTAGAGTCAATGCCTTAATTCCAGACAACCCTGAAACTCTGAGCCAAGGTAGTATTTTTTTCCTAGATCATAAATAAATACTAATTTCTAAAACCAAAGTAAGAAAAATAGGAAACTAAAATCTTACTTCAATGTTCCTTTTGGGTCATAGATTCTCTCTTTCCTTTCCCACTCTTCCCCTTTCAGAAATAATGCATGTTAGAACAGAGATATTGTGTATTTTATTTCTTAATATGATGTTATTCCAAGTGAGAAAAAAAAAAAGTTGACCTACCCGAAGGTCACAATGGGGAGTGATAATGTCAATCTAGAAACTCTAAGCATGGGCAGCAGATCAAGAGACGAGGTCTCATTGGTAGGAGGGTTCCTCATCCAAGATGGTGGGTGAGCATGAAAGATGTATGAACAATGGGATTGAGAGTAGTTTCACTGAAAAGAGGGAAAAGTAAACAAAAACTTCCTGCTCAAGTTTAGTATTAGAGCAGAAGTAAAGACCCATTGAGCCTGGATGGAGACCCAACATTCCAGTTGAGCTGGGCCATCAACTAGCCAAGGGGCCACCCTTAGGAAGATGTGTTCACTTTAAGCCTGCTAAAGAGATAGGTGGAATAATTATTCCTTTAACTAGACACCACCATTTTCTTTCCCAGCATTCCCATCTTCTACCACACCCTCTACAAGTTCAGAAGCTCTTGACATTTGTCTGGGTGTGACTGACCTTCTTTTTGAGTCCTAATTGAGAAAGCTGCAACTTTCTCTTTTTCCTTTTCTCTTTTCTGTCTCTTTCTTTCAGAGGCTAGCCATAACCTAAGTATACTTCTTCTAGTACTCCATGTTTGCTTGCTCTTTCTCTAAAGCCCAGTTCCCTGCCATGTGGTGGATGTTCATAGTGATAACTCATAAAGCAGAATCCTTTTCCTTCTCTCCCTATATCCTCTGGACAGCTGCTGAGATTTACAACTACCTGGTCTGGAATCTTTCTGAAACTCTAATAAAATTGTCCCTGAGTATCCATCTAAGCCCTTTTTTGTTTGTTTGTTTGTCTTTTTGTGTGTTTGTTTGTTAATGAGACTAAGAACCCAAGAGGTGACCTTGGTTTTCCTAGTATAACTTAGGACTTCCAAAGAGCTCTAAGGGATGCATTTCTCCTCTAGCACACACAATAACTCTAAGAATTTGCTGAGCCTTGCAGTTCATACTAACTGTACTCTGTTGCAATGGATGCTGCAAGTGTCTATTCACCCACATTTCCTCCACTGGTGTTACCATCACCTCCTGTTTTCGGTGAGTAGTAAAGATGGCAAATGTCCCATCTCTATTCCAGAGACATGCCCTGCTAGCTGTCTGGGAGACCATACCTCCCTTTGCTAGCCAGGGCTGACTGCCAATAACCTGCAGGTATGGTTTATGGACAAGGCTTTGTCCCAGTGTGGGACTAGCTCTGTCATGTAATTTGTCCTTTACATGTGGGGCCACAGTGAAGACAGTCTCTACTACATTCCTGCTTAATCTTTTCCCACCACGTCATCTCTCCTTTTCCTCAGAGCACACTCTAATAAGCCCACTCAAGAATGATCCTTGTCTCAGGTTCTGCACTGGAGAACCCAGTTGAAGATGCCTGGCACCAGAAAGTGTTCCTAGGCTGCTGACTTTAATGGAAGGTATGGAGTTTGATCATTTCCCAGCTAGTTTACAGTGAGAAGCCTGTTGCTTTTGATGATACAGAGAGTCCTGGATATCTTGAGAATGCTAATAGTGCCTTTCCCCAACAGTGACCTGAGGTGAGATATGTTGATACATTGTGTACCCTAATAAAATTTAGCTGAAAAATCAGAGAAGCAGAGCAAGCCATAGCCACCACCTCTTACCTCACCAACTCCTCAGCCTGAAAAGGTTTCTAGACGAAAGGGATATTTCTGCTGAAAAGCCTTTAGTTCCTGTCTCCTTGCACCTTATATACCTTTCTCTGCCCAGCCATCACTTCCTGGGATTAAAGGCATGTATGCTTCCCAGTACTGGGATTTTAAAGGTGTGTGTTATGCCACCACTGCCTGGCTCTGTTTCTCTCCTAGACTGAGTCAATCTCATGTAATCCAGGGTGGCTTTGAACTCACAGGGACCCAGATGGCTCTCTGTCTCCCGAGTGCTAGGATTAAAGATGTGTGCCACCATTGCCTGGCCTCTATGTTAAATCTAGTGGCTGGCTGTTCTGTTCTTTGATCTCCAGGTAAATTTTATTAAGGTACATAATATATAAGCACAGTGAGACACAAATGGAAGGTAATGCAATAACTGGAAAGACACCCTGATTGTTTTAGAGACACGAAAAAATAACAACTACGAGAACTGAGGGGTTGGTTGGCTGTTGCTAAGCACCATAGATTAAGAAATAATGACATGTTCAAGTTATTAATCAAGAAATTAAAGCAAAGTGTGAGTGAGAGGACATTCTTATTAGCATTTAAATGATCTTCCTCTGCTTCAGGTGGATGGCAACCACGGCAGTACTTGGTTATCTGCAAGGCTTCAGGAAGCCTGCCTGAATCCGGAGTCTCTAGTAGGGAGGGACCTGATCATTCGATGGAATGTCTGTGAAGACAGTTACAAAGCTAGAACCCTGACGATGCTTTGAGTCCTATGTACCTAAAGTCATGGTGAATTCTAATTTAGTGGAAGATAGAGTTAGAAACACACACACATACACACACACACATATTACACAGGGCTCAAGTGAGGCAATTACCTTGGATGACATTTCTTGCCCTTCTTAGGATTTACATCACCCTCTCATGACTCATAACTATGGTCAGATCTCAACACAACCTGACTCAGGAAATGCGAGGCCAGCTTAAGCAGAAGGGAAATGATATGTCTGTAAAGTTTCAGACTTCGAGTCTGGATAACAAGCTACCCTTGGGACCTGGGAGTGGTTTCTGAGGAGAGCTAGACCAAGAGGGGACTGAATGAAAAGATTTATTTGGGGATGTTTTCACCGTGGTGAAACTTCCCAGTGATACAGGATTTAGAATCTTAGGGTAGGGGTATAATAGGCTATTGGAACAGCCTTTGAAAACTTGGCCTGCATGAAGAGATGTGAGGATCACTGTAGCAAATGATACACTCCACGAGGACTTTAGGGTTTAAAGAAGCATGAATGCAAGAATGGCCCATTCTGTAAAAGGAGGAAACTCTGTAACTGCCCATATTCCGAAGGAGGCCCAGAAGATAGAGCCTTTATTCAAACAGTGGAGCTGGAAGGATACTTGTGTCACTCAAACTCCTGGGGCTAATGATAGGTAGAGGATGATGGTAATAGGTGCAAAAATATCTATAAACAGCAGAGGCTGGTAGATAGTACATACCCACTGAAGAGAGATGAACAGAATGACTGCAGCACATAGGGCTTTGAGAACTAATCAGCAATCATCAAGCTATAACATGCATGTGGGTGGTTCATGTATTATTTGTTCTTTAGGATAAAGGTATATAGGCAACTTCATAACATGTAGTCCCACACTACAAATCTATATGGTATAGCCTACTATACACACAAGCCATATGCTCCAGCCTATGGCTCCTAGGCTATAACCCTGCACAGAATGTCACTAGGTAGACACTGTAAGCAGTTATGAAACAATAATAAGCACTTGTGTATTTAAACATATCTAGACATAGCACAAGTATAGTAGAAGTGCCACAGGACTGGTGGTCCCCAGTATAATCCTATTTAATGCACTATTCTGCAAAAAGAGGGTGGACCATGGAATAATGCAATAAACTAGTTAAGAGATGTAATGTAATAGTAGAGCATTTGACTAGCATGCAAAAGACCCTAGGTTCAATCCCCAATGCTGGAAAGAAAGAAAGAAAGAAAGAAAGAAAGAAAGAAAGAAAGAAAGAAAGAAAGAAAGAAAGAGGGAGGGACGGAGGGAGGAAGGAAGGAAGGAAGGAAGGAAGGAAGGAAGGAAGGAAGGAAGAAAGAAAGAAAGAAAGAAAGAAAGAAAGAAAGAAAGAAAGGGGCAGGAAGAAGGGAGAAAAGGAAGGAGGGAGGGAGGAAAAGAGGGAGGAAGGGAGGAAGGAACAAAGGAAGGAAGGAAGGAAGGAAAGAAGGAAGGAAGGAAGGAAGGGAAAGTATAATTAAGTTAAACTCTTGCAAGCTAGCTAAGCTGTCACTTTGGTTAATGCTGCTATACCACATGTGATTTATGAAAGATTAATCCAGTTTTAACTACCCAGCATGTCATCATTGAACACTGACCATTGTTTTCTCTTTTTTTCCTATCAGAAAGAAGGCTAGAATAAGTTCCCATTCACAGAGACGGACAGCAGTGGACATTCACCATCTTGCCCTGAGGCTATGCTAATTCTCCTGCTGTCTGCCATAATACTATCAGAATAGCCTTAAATGACTAGGACACTCTGCAGAACATCACGTTGGCTCACTATATTGAGAATAGCATGTTAATTGTACTGAATGAAACAAAATTGTACTCAATTCAGTTAATCGTACTGAATGAAACAAAATCCAGAGATAGAGGCTTTCATAGAGGAAGTATATTTGGAGTTTTATGTGAACATCATGAAATATCTTTTCCAAGGAAAATATTAATTATTAGTTGTCCCTCCAAACTGAAAAAGAGACATGACATTTGGTAGCTGCTTTAAAACTTGAGAAGCTGCATATAATTGAATAGAGTACCAAAATGACCAGTGTGTCAGATGATATAAAGAAATGGCCCGGAGCAAAAAAGATGCAAGATTGTTTCTTATCAAGCTACAATGGTAGCAAAATATGTTCTGCATGATATACACTTTTAGGGCTCTAGATCAAAGCTATGGCATCTGTATCACAGAATACCTTGCTACCTTAGCATAGTGATGTGCAGGAGACAACTGCACCAGCACTATCACAGAATACCTTGCTACCTTAGCATAGTGATGTGCAGGAGACAACTGCACCAGCACATCTATTCCCAATTCTACATCCTTTGACAACATTCCCACTCGCATTAGTCATTGTAGAAATATTTACAACAGAGACTCAGCAAGAGATATAAACCAGGGTAATATTTTTAGAGATAATTAGAGAGCATTTACCAACATACCACAGATTCTACCAGAATCACCAAATCATAGTCAGGTGACTCCAGCAGCAATTCACCATAGCATGGAGGTGATATGGCTGAGACAAAGTCCAGCAGTTCACAAGATGTCAGGAAACAGCACAAACACAGCCCCCAAGCCCCTTGCCATGTGACACTGTCACAATTGTTTCTCCATATTTCACTTCTTTTTACTAACTTGTGGACTGTTTTCTGCTTCCTCTTGACAAAGAAGGAAAAAAAAAAAAACCCAAGATTTGTTTGTGGATGAATCAACTTTATATGTGGGTGCAAACCTAAAAATGAATTGTTAATGCATCCCCAAGTAGCTCTGAAAGCACTGTTAAGAGAAGTGTCCTATATTGGTATAGTTGTTATATTTAGACTAATGACTGACTACAGGTGTGACATAATCCAAACTGGAGGTGTTGAACAAACAGTTCAGGATAAGAGGTGTGAGTGGACCTCTAAGAATGGACACAGTCTTTAGGGATGCTTGTGTTATGTGTTCATGTCTGGCACTGAAGAAGAAGCCAACAGAACGCAATAATAATGAACTGAATAATAATACGGCAGATTTAATAATAATGCGGAATGAAATAATAGCTTCTGGGGAGGCTGATATGAGAGGATTGAGTGCAAGGCCTGCCTGGGCTGCAGACTGAGTCCCAAACTAGCCTGAACAACAAAAATATCAAAGAAAACATTTTAATTGAACTTAATTTTAACAAATTGAAAGAGGAAAGCGAGGAGATTAGAGCTCTGTGGTAAAGCTGGCCTTGTGGTAAATGCATTGAGCCTTGGTTTTGATATCTGACATATAACAGTGAGAGAAGAATTCCAAAGGTGACTTTTCCAGTGATTCTCCCCCGAGCCAATAAGCAAAACACACAGCTCAGAAGCAATATGGCCTGGAATCAAGACCATTAGACTCAGAGAGCCTAGAGTATGGAGTGTGAAATCATTAATTGTCTTCAAATTGTCAAACTCCAGTTCAACGTCCCACCCTTATCCTATTTGGGGGAACACAGGTTCCTTGCTGGTCCTGATTGGACCTCATTCCCGTATTGCCAGGGCAGGTCACACATGTCACATCCTCTTGCTCTCTGCACTGCTCCTCTTTTGGTGTTGTCCTTCATTTGCTGTAGAAACTCATTTGGGGACTCCATAACTCTTGTCTATAGAAACACCTTAGAACATCCAGCCCTAAATAGAACGTCTCCATCAAATCCAAAGAGGAAGAGGCAGAAAGAATGTAAGAGCCAGAGGGGATGGAGGACACTAAGAAAACAAGGACCTCTAACTCAACAAGATCTATGTGTATATGAATGCTCAGAAACTGTGGCAGCATGCACAGGGCCTGCACAGTCTGCACCAGTTGGAGTCCTAAAGCTGAAAAAGTCGTTAAATGTCCCCATCCCTAACCCAGAAGCAATCTTCAATTGATAACCACTTGCAAAAGAAAATTTAGTTTCTTCCAAGGGAGGCTCACTGGGGAAACAAACTACTCTTAAGGGTGGACTACATGCCCAGCAGTAGATGGCCAACAGAAAATGAAATCAATAGTATCTTTGGAGGTTCCTTGTCTCATAATGTCATGTCAGGGTTCTTTTTTCAAATCTTTATATATATTTTTTCTTCTCTCTCTCTCTCTCTCTCTCTCTCTCTCTCTCTCTCTCTCTCTCTCTCTCTCTCTCTCTCTCTCTGTCTGTCTCCTGTCTCTCTTTTTACCATATAGGTCCTTTGCACATACACACACACACACACACACACACACACACACACACACACGCTTCCAGTTTAGTGTTTTTATGGACTTCCTGAGTATGTGAACGAATGGGTCTTTGTTTCTTGTGCCTTCACTTTGGCTCTTTTCTGTCTGTTTTTGTTTTATCCTACTGTGATGTGTTAGGGTTTTTTTGTTGTTGTTTGGTTTGGTTTTTTAACCTTATTTTATTATTATCCCTTAGAAGCCTTCTGTTTTCTAATGAAAGACAGAGAGGGAGTAGATCCAGATGGAAGGGGAAGTGGGGAAGAACTGGGAGGAGTAGAGGGAAGGGGAATTGTAATCAAGATGTTATGTAAGAAAAAAAAATCTGTTTTCAATAAGAGGAAAAAGTAAACAACCAATATGAGTAATACTTTGCTTTAAAGTGATTTATTAAATTTTTTTCTGGAAAGTTAGTTTTTGAGTGATAGTCTGGATATTTTTAGTGGTTTGAATGAGAATGTCTTCTCTAGGCTGAGTGACTTGAACACTTGTCCCCAGTTGGTGGTACTAGTGGTTTAGGGGTATGGCCTCACTGGAGGGAGTATATCACTGCACTTGGCTTGGGGTGTCTAGAGGCTCCTGAACCATCAGTTTGCTCTTTCTGACTCTTGCTCCTGTGTGAAGACGAGAGTGCTCAGCTTCCTGTTGCTGCCAGCATGTCTGTCACCTGTTGCCATGCCCCTTCACCATGACTCTTCTCCCCCTGGAACCAGAACCAGAACCAACTCCGTCATTTTTAAAAATAAGTAACAGAAGGAATCCACTAACAGAAGGAAAGATGTAAGAAGATAGGAAAGCCTTAATGTCTTTGAGCTTTCCCTACAAGGAAGTAAAAATGCTTTTATTTCATGTTTTAATATTATTTGAATCTCAAAAGGACAAAGGTTGGGGCTGAGAATGGCTTCATGGACCCGGCCGGAAGACCAGCCTGCTGGAGTCCTAGCAGTGCCCTCTGAGGAGAGACTAGTATTCCTGCCAGGATGCTAAATGAAAGGTGAAAAGTTTTCAAAGTTGGGGAAGTTAAAAGAAGAATATACTTTTATTTCTCTGTGCAATCCACCCAGGTTGTATAGATACATAGGATGTGGAGGGGAAGTCCGATCTAACATCTCCTACTACTGAGTGGTAATTCCACCTACATTTTACATATAAAATGACAATAACAATGGCATCAAAATAGTCATTAATTCCTAGACACTGTGCTATATACATCAAGAATATTTTTTGTAATTCTTACCACAACTCTGAAAAGTAGGAATTATAACCCTGTTGTTCTTCAATTTGAAGAAAGAAGGCAAGGAGATGGAAGTCATCCACTAAAACTGGACTTTGATGATGGATTACTTACCTTTCCATTGCTGTGACAGAATGCCCTAACAAAAAGCAACTGAGAGGAGGAAGAGTTTATAGTGACTAACAGTTCCAGAACTACAGTTCATTGTGGTAGGAAAGCAGGGCAGCAGGATTGTGAGGCTGGCCTGGGAGTCAGGAAGCAGAGCAACCACATCCCATTTGCATACAAGGAACATAGAGGGAGAGCAGAAAATGGGGCCCTCAAAGCCTATCCCAGTGACATCTCTCCTTCAGCAAGGCTTCCCTCCTAATGATTCCACATCCTTCTCAAACAGCACCATCAGCTAGGGACCAAGAGTTCAAACACAGGAGCCTGTGAAGGATACTTCCCAACCAAACCACAGGAGGAAATTTCTAGCTCTGTCTTTCTCCATGATAAATAAAACCCCTTTGTATCCCAGGCCTTGGGCCAGCTCCCCTGACTCTCACCCAAAGGGGTTCTATGTGAGTTCATTTCTCATAGTTATCTTTATATTCTTTCTTTGGCACTGACTGTATAACACACATAGGTCTACCTTTATGACTAATTTAGCAAACTGGTAAGGAATTCAAGGTCAGTTTCTGTCCTTGGATTATTGTTGAAGCAATTATAGCATTGGGAGTCATGTCCTCAAGATCCTTTAGTTCAGAACAGGCATCAGAAAACTGCCTGGCAAGCTAATCTAGACCAGCGCCTATTTCTGTAAACACAGTTTTATTGGAACACAGTGACACTTGCTCGTTTACACACTGTTGTCTACGGCTACTTTGACAAAACAGCAGCAGTGTTGAATAGTTATGACAGACCTTGAAGCTCACAACACCGAAAATATTTACTGCCTGGCACTTTACAACAAATACTGGCTGACAGCTGGTCTAGACATGGAATTGATGCCATATTCTCAGCACTCTGAGAGGTAAGTGTAATTATTTCTCACACATGGTCCTAGGCTGACTTCCTTACCCAATGAACTTCGTTTTTTAAACATAATTTTTTTTATTGATTCTTTGGGAATTTCACATCATGCACTCCAATTCCACTCATTTCTCTGTCCCTCCATATCCATCCTTCGCCTTGTAGTGCTGCCCCCCAAAGGAAATTTTTAAAAGAAATAAAAATAAAAAATAGAAAAAACAAATAAAAATACTAATCAAAAACAAAGAAACAAAAAACACTTTGCTCCTCCATCTTTCCTCTTGATTCATCTTGGTGGCATTGGGAGCTTTGGTGTATCATGCAGTATACACTTTGATCCAAAGAGTTTTACTTGCAAACTTCATTTTGTAATGTGTTCTTGGTCAGGTTCAAGGCCTCTGGCTTCTGGTACACCATCAATACTGGACCCTCACTGAAACTCCTCTCAAATATCCTGCTGTTGTACATAGTCATGGAGATCCTGTGGCTCTGGTTCTGGAGGACCTGTCCCTTCATAAGTTCCAGCAGGTCATAGATGGGGTAGATGTTGGGGAGAGCCAACTTAAAGCCCCAGATGTGTGTCTGGGTGGTAGCTGAGTTGGTCAGTTTGGGCCTCTGGGATGACACACTCAGGTGAGGGCAAGAGCCAGCTCTCCCATGTCCATGGTGAGGGGTGGGGCCAGCTTTCCGAAGTGCAGGGGGCAGCTCTCCTATGAGGGTGGGTGGGGCTGCTCTCCCAGCTCCCACACACATGCCTGGTGCCACTTGGCCTGGGTGGGGAGAAGAAACCACAGGCCTGGACCGTGCCGTAGGACCCAGCAGGTAAAAGACACCCAATGAACTTTAGTCAAGTCAATGGCAGTGGTGCTAGCTAGCTGGAGCCCTACTGCCTCACTTCTAGCAAAACACTGTAATCAGAGTCCTCTGCCAGCTATTCCAGCAGTCTTCAACTGTCAACATGCCAAAAGATTCACTTTCAAAGAATGAATGTTGTCTTAGTTAGGTTCCTATTGCTGTGAAGAGACACCATGACCATGGCAACTCTTATAAATGAAAACATTCAACTGAGGTGCTCACTTACAGTTTCAGAGGTTCAGTCCATTATCATCATGGCAGGGAGCATGGTGGCATGCAGGCAGACATGAAGCTGGCAACATCTTGACCAGAAGGCAGCAGGAAGTTGACTGACTCACTGAGCGGTGTCCTGAGCATAGGAAACTTCAAAGCCCACCCCCAGAGAGATACATTTCCTCCAACAAGGCCACACCTACTCCAACAAAGCCACACCTCCTAATAGTGCTGCTCCCTACAGGCTTATGGGGGCCAATCACATTCAAACTACCACACTTTTAAAAGCTTTTATTTGCTTAAATTTAAAAATAAATTTAGAGCTAATGATTGAATTTTCTTGCATTTTGTAAGGAATATATTTAATTAAAAGAAAATAATGTTATAAATTAGTAAGATGTATTAGGTGACTATGGAAAACACTGTATAATTTTCAGATCCATGTCTCTCTATACCACTGACTCCAGCATAAGCTACTGAGAGTTGAGACATTAGTAATTTTCATTTCTGTGAATGAATACTTAACAAGAATCAACTAAAAAGGGAAGGGCCTATTGTGGCTATGGTTTAAGAAGGGGTACAGTAAATCATGGCAGAGAAGGCATGCTGGTAGGTAGGAGGCGGAGATGGCTGATCACATTGTATCTACAGTCAGGAAGCTCAGAGTGAATGGAAAGTGGGATCATGGTACAAAACTCCAAGGCCTGCCCCAGAGACCCACTTCCTCCAGAGAGCCTGCGCTTCCCAAAGGTTGCACAATCTTCCCAAACAGTGCCACCAACTGGGGCCAAGTGTTCAAAAACACATGAAGGGTACATTTCACATTCAGATGGGCGCATTCTGCCCTTGTACCCATAGGCTCACAGTCGTTTCATGGTGCAAAATTCATTCATTCCAGCTTCTAAAGTTCTAGAACCTTTAACAGCTCCAATATTGTTCAAAAGCCATCTCCTCTAAGATTCAAAGCAACCCTATCCTGGCTACTTTAATGTCAACTTGACACAAGCTAGAGGCACTTGGGAAGAGAGAACCTCAATTGAGAAAATGCCCCCACAAGATTGGCCAGTGGGTGAGCCTGTGATACATTCTCCTGATTGGTGACTGATGTAGGAGGGTCCAGCTCACTGCGTGTAGTGTCACCCTTGGGTAGGTGGTCTTGGGTGCTCTAACAATGTGGAATGAGCAAGCCAGTAAGCAGCATGCCTCCATGGTCTCTGCATCAGCTCTTGCCTTTGTGGGTTCCTGCTCTGACTTCCTTCAGTAATGGACTGTGATGTAGAACTGTAAGCTGAGGTAAACCCTTTCCTCCCCAGGTTGCTTGCAGTCATGGTGTTTTACCACAATAGAAAACCTAACTAGGAGAAACTCCTTAACTGTGAGCTTCTGTAAAATAAAAAACCAAGTTACATACTTCCAACATACAACCTCATCATTTCAAAATGAAAGAATGAGGTCATAGTAAGGAAAGGTTGAACCAAGTAAGAGCTCTAAATCCATAAGGATGAATGTCATATCCTGCAATTCCATACTGGGCACCTGGCCCTTTTATTGGATCATCTCAGTATCAAAGAACTTACTAGCCTTCCCCCACCCCACCAACTAGTACTATTAACAACACACAACTCCTCCCTTGGACCAGCCCTACTCCCTGCCTGCAGATTCAGTAGAGGCCCCATGATTGGTGTCTCCAACATCCTGGACTTGCCATTGCAGTTTAGACTTCACCTTCACAGCTTTACATACTGGCCTTTCAGGACTTCCTTGCAAAGGCTCCAGCCGCACTACACATTGGATTTCTGGAAGTTTGGCACAAGACTCCAAGATCCCCTCAATCTTGCATCTTTCATGCCTTCAAAACAAGTACCATATGAACAATACTGCCAAGTTCTGCTACCATCTCCAGAGAGGGCCTGGCTTCATTGTACAACAGTTGTGGTGGCTTCTGTGTGCTGACATTGGGGAAACACTTTCCTAGGTGGCTGTTCTTGAGCAAAGATCCCCTTTAGTTATACCCTCAGTTTAGATTCTTTCCTTTCCAATGAATTTGCATTTTCACTGATTGGAGCCTTTGGTGGGTAGGGTCTTGCCTTCAAGGCATATTTCCTATTGCCCCAGTGAAAAACACATTGGTTTCTTTTTAATGGTGCTATCTTTTTAACAATTACATTTGCTTTCTCAACTGTCGTGCCTACAACTTTAAATCCGTACCTTGCCTTACAGAGAGTCACATTTAAACATCTTTGTGCTCCATTTGTTGCTTTCTTTGTCTGTAGACCAGAAAAGCAGTCAACAGTAACTTTCACACAACCTGAATATTATCCTATCTTGAAATGTCATCAGTCCTACATGATGATTTTTCCTTACTTAACTTTTATTTTTTAGTTTATAATATAATAACAACATTTCTCCCTTTCCTTTTCTCCCACCAAACCTTCCAATATACCCTCCCACACTCTCCTTCAAATTCATGACCTCTTCTTTCATTAATTGTTATTGCATGCATATATGTTTATGTATATAAATATATATTCCTAAATATAACCCACTCAGTCTATTTTGGTTGTGAGCCTAGCCTTTAATGGCTGAGCCATCTCTCCAGCCCATCCCACTCAGTCTATTAATGTTACTTTCATGTATGTCTTCAGGGCTGACCATTTGGTACTCGACAACAAATTGGTGAGATCTTCCCTGAAAAGAGCCAGTCTCCTGCTCCAAGCTTTCCTCAGTTAACTTCAGTTCTTTGTGAGAATCGACACCTAGAAAGTCTCACATACATGACTGCCCAAAAGTGAAATAAACAGGGACACCACCATTAGACATGCCAAAGAAGACAGAGAAAAGCCCATGGTGCCTCAACCCTATATAAAGTACATCACTTTAGAGTTTAGTCTCACTCAAGTTCTTAGAACACAAGTAGATTCTTCGCCAGAATTTAATAGGATTTAATAGCCTTCTAGCCCACTTCCCACTTCCCTGTAGGGTCTGTTTCCCTCTGAGACCTCATGAGATGGACCTTCACTGTCTGCAAGTCTCTAGGCATTCTGGACCTCTGAAATCCTGCCAGAATGACCCGTTAAGTTCTGCTTGCACTGTTTCTAGGGCTTCACTAGCCCACAATTCCACATTCATTCTGCAAACCTGTTTCAAAGGCCTGAGAATCAAATGGTCAGGGTTGCCACAGCAACAGCCCCAATTCTTGGTACTGATTTTCTGTACTAGTTTCTTGCTCCATTATTGTGACCAGATATTTAAAAAGAAATAATGTAAGGGAAGAAGGGTATGTTCTTTTACAGCTAAAGAAAAGATGCAGTTCATCATGGGCCTGGGAGGGTATGGTGGCAGAATCATGAGATTCCTGGTCACATTGCATTGCATCTACAGTTAGGTACCACGTAATGTGTAAGAAGAGGCACTGGGCTACCAAACATCAAGGCCCAACCCAGTCACTCATTTTCCCTAGCAAGAGTATAACTCCTAAAGATTCCACAACCTTCCTAGCCAGCATTATCAACTGGGTACCAAGTGTTCAAACACCAGTGTACAGGGGACATTGCACACCCAAATAATATCTGGTTTCTATTTTTCAAAAGGTTTTATTGACGAATGATCAAGAGGAGAGAAAACTAAACTTTGCTGGCTACCTAATAAATATTTTCTCCTATGCTAAGTTTCATATATTGAGTAGCCAATTTAATCCTTTCAATAGCCTATGAGTTATGTATCATATCTCTTTTTGTTGTTACAAACAAAGCTACTGAACTTAGATAAGTAAGCATTTTCCAAACTAAGAGTCAAACTTTGATACTTCTAAGAAAAAGGCAGTTCTAGAGTTGTTTAAATTTCCTGAGTTAAACACATTTTATGTGGTACATTTTGTATATTCTGTTATTCAAACTGCTAAATGTTACTTATAGACAGACCATCACTAGCCACTGCCAGTGATGGATGATGACCTCAGTGGACTTCTGAGGAAGACTCTGGGATGATAAAGGGAAACTTGGTAGCTCAGGAAATACATCCTTGTTAACTGATATGGAAGCGTTTTAGTAGTTAACAACACATACAGCTTGTCAAGGTACTGAAAAGTAAATCTGCAGTTATGCAGAAGCATCAACACAATTCATATCTGAGTTATGTGGCTAAGAAAACTGCAGAACCACTTGTCCCCTAGAGTTCTCAATGAACAGCTATGACAGTGATGGCTATGAGGTGAACTCAGATGAGGAGGAGATGGAACCTGGTGATCCTCCAAATTCAAACCCACCTTTCCTTGCAATGCTGGATTGTCTTTTCTGCCACACACAGATTGTTTGGTGAGCCCTTTCATACTGCCGGTTGTGAGACCTGAAGTTTCGAGTATCAGCACACACTGAACAGATTTTTAGTGAAACAAATAGATCACAGACTGTAAGTTTGCTTTACATTTGACAGTGTTACAAATGCATCCCATTCTCTCCTCCATGGGCTCTAGGTAAGGCACCCTCCTTCCCATCTTAAGAAGCAGATGCTCTTGCCATTGTTTAAGAGTTTTTTCATGCTGCTACCCAAGAGAAAAAAGCTCTCAAGAAGTCAACAGTCTTGTTTTTCCACAGACATCGACTGCTGTTTTAACAACACAATTGTATTAGAAATAATTGGAAAATAAGATTTACAATTGCCATTGGCTTTTGAGGCTACTCACCACTCCTGGCTCACAGTGGTTATAGCAATGCTGGGAAGCGTTGTCAAAGGCAGAGTGGTTGGCCTGGAAATGCCATCTCCCTCAGGGGTCCTTGCCCTTTCGCTCTGCCTCTGGGACAATGGCGGCAGCTGCAAGTTTCCTGAACAGCACCTCCTGCCTCTCCAGAGGTCAATTCCAAGGGTGTAACTGGAAGAACTGTAGGATTTACTCAAGCTACATTCAAAATAGTCTTTAACATTCTGGAGGAGACAAAGAGAAAGAAAACAAGAAAAAGGGTGAAACTCAAATGTCTAAATGACAGAGTTAAATAACAGCCCAAATGATCCAGCTGTCACTGAGGAAGCCCGGATTCATTATCTCACAATCAGATTCTGAAATCAATGCCAAAAGCCTACGAGACAACAAGCAAGATGGGGAGGGGGTGGGGAGGGGCTGGTTTCTATCTTTCAGTACAAACCTATCCATTGTACATTCTTAGAGATCTTTAGATTCAAAGGTAAACTTTACCAGGAGCAACATATGGATTGAAGGTTTCTTTCTTATTTCTCTCTCTCTCTCTCTCTCTCTCTCTCTCTCTCTCTCTCTCTCTCTCTCTCTCTCTCTCTCTCTCTCTCCTCTCTCTCTCAATTTGTTAAAATGATAAAGTTTGCTAAATTCAGTGTTTTAAAGCAAAAATTATTTTCTGTGTTAAGATATCAGAGTGTTGGTAATTAGAGTCGGCTGGTTGACCCTGTTCCTCTATATAAACCTCATGGCTGGTAATGTTGCTGTTTTGCTATTACTGAATTATACAAGAGTTCAGATAGAAGATACACATCATCCGATCCTGAAGAGCCCTATTTATGTCTGTGCTGAATGCTGCCATGAATGGAATACAAGAAAAAGGACAGAAGCATTCTGATAACAAGTAAGAGTCTCTCGTGCCTCCCATTCCTCTGTGTGAGTATGGTTCCTGGTACTGCTGGGAGTGGAAATCCCAAATGAGTGTCTGCCTGGTGCACTGTTCTCAGTAACCCAAAAATAGATAATATTGCCACATTGCAATGGCTGCTCAGATCAACCAGAAGTTCAAAAGCTGGAGCTTTTACTCTTCTAATGAAGATCCTGTCATTAGGCCAAGGCTGCTCAACTGATGCAAATTCTGTGGTCCTAAAAACACCGGTCACGCCAAAATATTACCTGGAGTTTCAGCAAATATATGATGCACATTAGCACAGTCTCACGCTGTGCTACTTAAGAAGGCCTCTCATGTCACAGATCTCTGTCCTGTTGTTTAACATTTACACGGTCTATACAAGACCATCGTCTTGATTCTTCTCTTGGTTCAGGAAGTTATCATATGGTCTCACATATGCTAGACAAGTGCTCTACCACTATGCTATATCCCCAATATCTCTTTTTAAATTATTCATTTTTATTTATGTATATGTGTCTGTTGAGGGCTGCCAGAAGAGGTCAGATGAGGACATTGGATACCCTGGAGCTGGAGTTACAGGTGGCTGTGAGTGGCCTGATACGGGTGCTGGGAATCAAACTTGAGTCCTCTCTTAAAGAGGAGCAAGCACTCTTAACCAATGAGCGGTATCTCCAGCCTCTTCAGTCTCTTATGACTTTGTATTTTGAGATAAGGTCTCACTAAGTTACCCAGGCCACTCTTGAATTCCATGCATAGTCCGGGCTGGCCTTGAATGTGTCATCCTGCCCCAGCCCTCTGAAAGTTTGAGGTTTCAGGCCTACGACATCAGATCCAATAGATAAAGCCATATTCCGATGGCACACCTGGGCAAGAAAAGATGTAGCAATTTTCAGGAGCTCCCCTTTCTATACCTAGAAATGGAATATTACCATATTTTCTTATATTTGACGTTTAATTTTGAAATATCATCTATTTAAAATTCAATATGAGCAATACTTGGTGACAGGAAATTGACACAATCTAGAATCTTCCAGAGAGTGAAATGCACTAGGATGCATCAGAATCAGGTTTAATGCTTAATAATTAGTTGCATACATTGTAGCTCTAGTACTTGCTGCATCCAGGGAGCATGTGTGTGTATATGTGCGTGTGCGTGTGCGTGTGCGTGTGTGTGTGTGTGTGTGTGTGTGAGAGAGAGAGAGAGAGAAAGAGAGAGAGAGAGAGAGAGAGAGAGAGAGAGAGAGAGAGAGAGAGAGAGATTGGTATACATGTTTCTTAAAATATTTTAAAACTCCTTAAAGAGACAGAATATACAAAATCTTAGTGAAGATTAAAGATGAATATGTAAGAACAAACTGAAGGCCAGAAATCACAGTCCAGCATCAAATATACATGTAAAGAAAAATCACAGTTTTCTAGAAGGCAAAGCCTCAACTGTATATAAGAAACACTGTCTCAAAGTTAAGAAATGAAGGCACCATTTAGTTAAATTGCCAGACACCAGGGCTTTCTGGTTAAGTGTAGAGTATTTTTCTCTTTGAGAAAGAGGAAATATTACCAACCAGGTTTGATAGCAGTGAATGGACTAAATGGATTCTTGATGCTTTCCACTGGATAGATAACAAAGTCATACCTCACACAAAAACATTTTCCACATTGTGCTGGTAAGTTTTTGTGAACTCAGCCCTGGCTAGGGTCATCTGGAAAGAGGGAACCTCTGTCAGATTGGCCTGTGGGCAAGTCTGTGGAGCATTTTCCTAATTAATGATTGATGTTCACTGTGGACAGTGACATCCTAGGTTGTAAAAGAAAGCTAGTTGAACAAAGCACAGGGGAAACCCAGGAAGCAGCATTTCTCCATGGTCTCTGCTTCAGTTCCCTCCCGACTCCAGGTTCCTACCCTGAGTTCCTGCCCTGACTTCCCTTCACAGCGGACTGTGATCAGAACATGTAAACTAAATAAGCCCTTTTCTCCCCAAGTTGCTTTTAACTATGATCTTTACCACAGCAATTAAATGCAAGCTAGGATAGAAATTTGTACCGGGATCATGGGGTATTGCTATGCCAGACCAGACCAGACCGTGTCATTTGGGGAGGGCTGTGGAAGTGTTTGGAACTTTGAGCTAGAAAAGCCATTAGTTCTTCAAGCTTAACAGGCTCTTCTGTGGGAGCTTGGAAGATAAGAATGCTGAAAATAATAAAGATGGTGAAGGCCTGGCTTGTAAACTTCAGAGGGAAGTTTGAGAGTCCCTCAAACACTCTATCAGGGCTGTTCATGTGATATTTTGTATTAAGAATCTGTGCTTTTCTGGTCAGCTTGGGTTGGAGAATCATCTGTGATTAACAAGAGACAGAAACCGTGAGAATGAAAACTTTGCTTCATTGGGACAATTGATGCTGGTTAGCTCGAGATGAACAACCAGTCAGCTGTGAGTAAGAAGAGACCAGCATCACTGGGTTGAAATCTCCTGGGGAGTTTTTCATTAGGGTCAGCACACAGACTGTCCAAAGAGAGCCAAGACTACTTCTCATGCTGGCAGTTGAACTTAGTAATGTGTTGGAGTCTCCATGTTTTACTGGTTTTGGTGGCATGAGAGCTTTGGGGTTGAAGGGACCCTGGAGGGTAGCTGAGCCTTGACACTATGAGAGGCCAGGAGAGGCCCAGTGAGTGGGCAACCTCTGCTGCAATGGAAACCCCAAGATTTAAAGATTGTGGGAGAGACTGAACGAGGCACCACATTGAAGGGCTGGAGTCACAGGAGGGGGGTCTGGAGAGGCTTTTGGTGACATATATCCTGTGTTGAAGTGGAGATCCCAGGATAGTTGGGGTGCTACGGCTGAGGGATGAACACTACAATAGCAGCAGGTGTGGAATGGAGCCACTGAGACAAGTTGTACGTGCTGTGGATGGCACTGAGACAAGTTGTACGTGCTGTGGATGGCAGAGCCAGGAAAGTGGAGGTGCCCAATTCCTTGGGAGCCCAGAAGATCTTGAGTAAATACCAGATGCCCGACACTGAGATACAGGATTTGATTTATAGTTTTGGCTGCTAGCTTTGCTTTGATTGGATTGCAGCAGAGATCTGCTTTTTCCATCTTGGAATAAGAAGTATAAACCTTTTTTATTTTATTTTATTTTATTTTATTTTATAGGAACACACAGCTGATAGACGTTGGATTTTTAGAGAGGTCTCAGATATTTTTTAAAGAGATGGAACTTTTTAAATGCCATGAAACTTTTAAAAGTTGGGATGTGGTTTACATTTTAATATTGACATTAATATAAGACCTTGGGGAGATAAACAAGAAAGGTTATGGTTTAGTAGTGGTATATGCGTGTGCCAAGTTTACAAGGGGTCAATTGTGCTGGTTAGTTTTTTGGTCAACCTGACACAAGCTTGGGTCATTGGGAAGAGGAAACCTCAATTGAAAAAAAAAATGGGTTCATAAGACTGGCCTACAGCCTTTTCTTGATTACTATCGATGTGGGACAGCCCAGTCCACTGTGGGTGGTGCTGCTTCTGGACAGATGGTCCTGGCTTGAATAAGAAAGCAGCTGATCAAGCCATCAAAAGCAAGTCAGTAAGCAATGTTCCATCATGGCATCTCCTTCAGTTCCTGCCTCCATGTTCCTGTTCTGACTTCTCTTCATGATAGGCTGTGGTCAGAAAATGAAAGCCAAATAAACCCTTTCCTCCCCAACTTGCTTTTGGTCATGCTCTTTATCACAGAAATAAAAGGCAGACTAGGATGCATACTAATTTGCCAACAAGTTAAAACTTTACAGTTTTGAAGTCACCCCTTGAATAAAAAGATTTTGTTTTAGAAGCCATTGGTGAGTGTGAAAACATATTACCATAAAAAACACAATGAAATAGCTTTTCAGGAACTAAATTAAATGCTGAAAACAGTATTATTTTCAGAACATTATATGCAGAGCTATTTATAATTACCCCAAATTCAGTATTTACACTTATAATTTATAGACTGCTCTTCTACCCAAATTATTAACAACCTCAAAGTTGAATTTGGATACTGCTCAATTGATGAACTTGTGATTTATACCTGATTTACCTATTTTTAGTCATCATAATTTTGACCAGCGCTAATGCTATTCATTAAACAACTATCTTTGGGGGAAGGACATTAATTTTAATGTTATCTCTGGTAATCACAATTTTATATTTCTTTTCAAAATTCATACTTTCCTAAATTTACCTTATGTCTGTATAATACTGAAGAAATAACTGCTTTTGGATTCTCCTCATATTCCTGAATAATTACTTATTTAAAAGTACTTATTCTTACCAGCATAATCACAAAGGAAATGTTATCACAAAGGAAAAGCCTTAGTGGAGGCACCTAAATATGCAAAGTCTTCGGGGAAGAGGGCAAGGGACTAATCTGTATCTTGATCTCATTTCAAAATCCAGTCAGAACTACTGACACCCCCAGGGTGGCCACAGTGCTGCCTCAGCAAAGTTTCACTGCTGCCTTGTGTTTGGTCTGTCACCTGTTTCATCAATTTTGGAGGGTTTGTAGTTTTTCCAATTCTCTAGCTGCACTCATGGTTAGAGTATGGGTAAGGTCTTCCCAGGACATACACTGTGCTTCCATTCAGATTCACTCCATACCACTGGCCAGCTTTGAAGGACTTATGACATCAGAGACGGAGATTATGAAAAGCACCAAGTGACATTCAGGGTCGCCATCAAAGCTAAATGTCATGGTGTTCCACGAGACAATAATAAGGAGTGTGTCTTTGAGAAATATGGTTTATCATAAGCCATCATCACCAATTACAAGAACTGTTTGTCTGGAGCAACCACTCATATTCATTGCTTCCTCTTCTTTGAAATGTCTTCGTGCCTACAATTAGAAACATGAAACTGTAACTGGGCCATCAGTGTGGATGACTGACTTTTGGTTCTAATACACACATATAGATGTGTGTGTGTGTGTGTGTGTGTGTGTGTGAGAGAGAGAGAGAGAGAGAGAGAGAGAGAGAGAGAGAGAGAGAGAGAGGTGCACAGTATATGGATACATACACACTGAACTGTTATATAATTTATATTTATATGTGTATATGAAGTTATTCTCTTTCCCTCTTTTTTCACCTGTACACATAGTTACAGGTTCTTCTTAGTCTTCAGTCATAACCCTCTTTCCTCCTCCTAGAACCTGAAACTCCCTCCTACTCTTTAATCTCCTTAGTCATAATCACAATGTTGAGTTCTGAGATTGCACATCTCACCTCTAGAAGTCAATTTTCAAATACAAAGTAGTGAACACATACACAAGTCTTACTGTCACCCGTTGAAGGTCTAGTGCATTTTGAGTGTATAAAGACAGACTTGTAGTTATCCCTTCATGTATTCCCCCAGGCCCAAGCAGAATGTCTTGCCTGAAGTAAAGGTCTTTTCACTTACTGTTCTCCTCTTACCAAAAATTCTCCCCCAATATCTTTACAGCTCACTCCCTCACTGCTTACACATCTTCTCCTCATACAGTCCATCCATAAATGCTCTCATACACATTCTTTGCTCCCCCAACTGGCTTCTTTATGTTGTTAATCCCACCAATTGAGAATAAGACCACTACCACAGTTTGAGGCAAATTTGAAGCAAGCTTTAATTAAAATACTGGCCAGGTAGATAGGCTCTGGCCAGATCCATTCCCAGGTTCCTGGAAAATGGCCCAGAATCAAGTATGGCAAGGACTTAAGAAGGAAAACTCATAATTCATTGCATTTCCCATCGGGTCAAATCAGGGACAAGCATATATCCTGACGTACTTCCAGTCTGTGAATCTCCGCTGCCCATATGTGATCAAGCACATCTGGTACAGATGGGTCAAACAAACTTATTTAGGGGAGTGAAAAACATGTGACTTGTTATCTCCCATAAACAGTAGCCTCCAGCATTTCAGGAACTATCTGTCCTTGGGCAAGGGGCTTGCAGATCAGAGGCATTTTTGTTTCATGGGTCTCTCAGGCACAGTAATCAAAACTTAAAAGGAAACTTTGGCTCTCACAATAGCCCTATCACAGCTGGGCTTGTTTTGTAATTTACCTTATTTCCACCTTCCTTCTGGAAAGTAAGGCCAAAGTGAACAAGAACTTGTACTATTTATTGTTGACTCTCCCTACAGAACCTAGAGCCATATTAGACATACAATGTGTATATATAGTGTATATGTGGTATCGAATGGATATCTAAATCATTTCATAAAGAATTGATGAGTTAAAATAAATTAAAATGTAACAAGTTGTGTCTGACTTTAGTGTAAAAGCTTAATTGAAGAGTGTGGTACATAAGCTATAAGCTTCTGTTGTTCCAGTGAGACAGGAGAGACCGGGGAACACAACGTGATATGTGCTGTGGCCGAGAGCCTGGGCGGAAGAGGGAAATGTTGACTTGGCTGGCACTGTCTTTCAGAAATGAGGTCAGCTTGGAATTCAAATGTGTCATTTTTTTTTTTTTTTTTTTTTTTTTTTTTTTTTTTTTTTTTTTTGGTTTTTCGAGACAGGGTTTCTCTGTGTAGCTTTGCGCCTTTCCTGGAACTCACTTGGTAGTCCAGGCTGGCCTCGAACTCACAGAGATCCGCCTGGCTCTGCCTCCCGAGTGCTGGGATTAAAGGCGTGCGCCACCACCGCCCGGCCAAATGTGTCATTTTTAATTTCCTGAGAGTCATATTTAAAGAATCAAAGGAAATAAAAGTTGTCTTTAGCAAAATAGTTTAATATATCTAAAGTGTTACCATCTTAATATATACTTTATACAAAAATTATTGATGAAGTATTTTTCATTATTAATATTTATATTACATAGATTCACAATCTGACATGGAGCTTGTTCATAGCTCACTCCATCCAGGCTAGTGACAGGTGGTTAAGGACTGCCACTCTGGACACATAAAGCCTATGTACTATTTACCTACTGTGGTTCTGGTGGGGTTCATAGGAAATGACTAACGGCCTTCTTTTCTGCTTTTTTTTTTTTTTTTTTTTTTTTTTGCAAATTTCCTCCTCTTTTGACTGTGGTAACTTCCCTCATTCCCTTAGAGATAATCAGGATTATTTTTCTAAAATTACAACGCAAAAGGAAAAAGATGTTGCGATAGTTGACAATTGTTAACTTGACAGGACCTAGAATCAGCCAGCAAGCAAACCTCTGGGTGTGTCTATGAGGAACTACCTGAATCACAATGACTGAGGGAGGAAGACCCTCCTGGGAAAGCAGGATGAACCATTCTGTGGGTTGCAGTCCTGGACTGAAAAAAGGGCCAGGACTAGCTAATCAGTAGCTTTCATCTCTGTGTCCTGACCAGGGACACAGTGTGACCAGCTACCTCAAACTCCCACCATCATGCCGTCCTTGCCCACCATGATCACTAGTGACAATAAATCCTTCCATCCTAAAGTTGCTTTGTTGGGCGTTCCGCAGCTGAAACAAGGAAAGTAACTATTACAGATGGTTTGTCTATCGATAAGGAGCATTGCTCCACTTTAACCTTTAAAACAAATCAGAATGCTAAAAATCAGTCAAAATGGTGCGTAAATTGTATTAAGGGGCACTGCCAAATTTTTTTTTTAAGAAAAAAAAAGATTTTTCCATTCCAGAAGTTTCCCTGTAGACATTCTAAGCAGGGCACAGCCATCTAAACACAATCGTTCATCACCAGTGTAAGAAATGGAATGTAAAAGGCAAATTTACATTTGTGACTGAGAGCCAAAGACCCAAGGAGAGGAGCAGCACACCACAGGAGGGCCTGGTGAAAAGGATAGCGTGAGACCAGGCCAACACTACACTGTGAACCCTTTTGGATATCACAGAGTTGAATGTGGAGTTCCTACTCTGCTCAGGAGCCTTGTAGTTAAAAGAAGAGTAAGAATGGAGAGCCATCTGAAAAACCGGGCAATCCCCCAAGATACAATTTTTATACCAATTAGAAATAAAATCTTGTATGGGTTTTTCTTCCATCTATGAAATAGGAATTTGAAGGTAAAATGAGTCACAATACCATAGCAAATTCTTTGTTCCTCTGGCTTTTTACAGAAAGCAAGGAATTCACTTATTTTTCTCTTTTCCTCTCTACTTTCCTTTTGCAATCTGATTGGTGATACATAATTTTATATCAATTTTTAAAGAATAATTGGGTAAGGACGTGCAATGAAAGACCAATGAAATGAGTGGTCAGTTGAAAGCAAGGAGGTAAACAATATCGGCTGACAAGAACCAAAGCCATGAAGACTGTATGTTGACAGACTTCAAATGACTTAGAGTCTCAACCATGATGGACATTCTGGATCATTTTTAAACAGTATGATTAGCAGGTCTGAGATGTGATGTGAAACTCTGCATTTCTGATAAACATCAAGGTGAGGTTTGTGTTGCTGGTCTGAGGAACACTTGTGAGCACAAGGCCTAGTGAGTGTGTACAAAACACAACCTTCTTAGTGTTAATGACCCTCCCATGGAAAATGGCTTTCAGGAGTTTGCTGCACATGATGGAAAGGTCATTAATGGTGGATGATGGAACAGTGTGGAAAGATGAATCAGCTCATCTGGCAAAAAGAGAATTATGCCTACTATCCATTTCACAGAGTGCTGGGTCCAGTACTGGAGATGTCTTTGTCATCAGAACATGAAGTCACACACCCTGCTCTGCCTTTGCATGGAATTCTGGAGTAGCTTATTCACTGAACAAAGTGCAGGGATGTGGCAGCTGTCCCTGCCACTACTTACGTCATCTGCAGTTACTGCCATCACACTCCTGCTCTTCTTCATCATAGCTGTGGGAAACGGCTCCTCTGGGGACTTCTGCTGTTCAGTGCAGCTTTGCTGACTGCTGATTAGACCTAGGGGATGAAAAACACAAATGAAAATTCAGCTCTATATCTATAGTTAAATAAAAGCACGTGATACATTTCTTCAACTAACACGGGATGTGTACAGTGCACATATACAAGCAAGTACTACAATTTAGAAGCCAATTAAACTTTATGTTCTGAAAAGAGAGACTGGAAACATACAAGAAGCCAAGAAACTGGCACAAATATATTCATAAGAAGAGAATAAGAATAGGAGGTAACAATTATACTCCCAGGTAACCAATGATCATGAAGAATATGACCAGATATGGTGTACATGCCTGTAATCCCAGCACTTAAAGGATAAGGCAGGAGGTTCTAGGCCAGCCTGAACTACAAGGTAAAGCCTTGTCTCAAAATATTAGTAACAATAGTATATATCTGTATAAGACTTTATAATTCAAAAAGTACTTTCCCACAAAATAAGTCATGCTATTCCTGTATGGTAGAAAACATTGTTATCATGTTTTGGGAATTGAGAGGCAGCTCAGTGGTAAAGTGCTTGAGAGAGAGAGAGAGAGAGAGAGAGAGAGAGAGAGAGAGAGAGATACAGAGAGACAGACAGACAGACAGACAGAGATGAAGAGAGGATTGGCTCATGCCTTTTTGCCTAATGAGAGAACTGAATGTCAGAAAAATTATTTGGCCTGAGTAAAATAGCAAAGCCATGTAAGATTCAGAATTTAAAGACTATGACTCCCTGGTACTTTCCAAAAAAAAAAAAAAAGCAACTAATACAAACTAAGGTACAAGAGGAAATGTACACTTAAAGGAAGAAATCTTATCTCAATCTTTACACCAGTTTCAGCTCCTCACATGGAAATCACACAAGCAGTAATTGTGATAGGTGACTTCAGAAAACAATACTTGGAAAGAGTGGGACTTCCTGCCTTATGTCACACGAGGCCATTTGTGGCAGACATGATTCACTGTGTGACATTTATCCCAGGTAGGTCACTGGAAGAAACACAGAGCCTCAATATCGCTAACATTTAAGGGGATACCTCATTCTATAAGCTCCAGAGGAAAACCAGCTGAGGGCTTATAAAGACTACTGAAAGAGGCATGAATATAAAGTCCAGTCATAGAGAAAATGACAAAAGAATGCAAGGAATTCTGAATCTGCAGAACATAACCAGAAGCAGATGTGTTAAAAAACAAAAGGAAGGAAGGAAGGAAGGAAGGAAGAAAGAAAGAAAGAGAGAAAGAAAAGGAGCCTAGGAAGTACCCATCATGAGATTTTTGCTTCAAAATGTTTTGTATTGTGGCTGAGCTCAAGAACTCCTGTCTGTTTTTCATTCTATATGTTTCATCTCTTAATATATGCTTGATGTGAAAATTTGGCTTGTCTACCATGAAGATACACATAGACTAAAAGCATGATAAGACTGCAGCTACGTGAGTAGGAATACTAAGCAGTGGCATTGTACAGTCACCCAGGAAACCAGGATTGAATTCCTAACACATAATTTGACTATATTATGCAGGAATTGGCAGCGAAACTGATGCTACAGATAGAAGTGGGGGGAGAGAGGAGCTTTGCCTCTGTAGGTGTGCAAAAGAGGAAACCCTACAGACACTTAGGTGTTTGATTCAATATGCTGAGGAAAAGCATTCTCTCTGTCTACAGCAATAAATAAATAAATACTATGCTTCTCTCATGCAGACCGAACAGCAGCAGGCAGAAATTTATGGTTTGATTGTAAGGAAGCTTAAAGCTGAACAAAAGTAGGTAAGTAAAGATCTTGTTATCGTGGAGTTTTAGTCTATCTGATAGTCCTACAGGGTTTACCAGAAACAAACAAAAAACTCATACTCCTAAGCTAAAACATTAGTTCAATTTAGGCCTAAGTGTGGGATAGATAAGTCAAAGTCTGTGAAAATGTTAACACAGCAAAGAATGCTAAGGGGCATGTAAAATACTAACAATAGGAACTAGATGTGGGTTACAGGTGGTTTTCTTGATGTTGCAGGATGAGAAGAATATGCTTAATGGAAATAGTGCAGAATAATAAACTGTTCAAAATGTAAAGGAACCCCTAGCACCATGATTTATGAAAGGTAAATAGATTCATGGATAGATGAGATGATAGATAGGTTGATTGATAGGTAATAGATAGATAGACACATAGATAATAGAAGCATGATAGATAAAGTAGATAGATGAAAGATAGATGGATAATCATTAGATGATAGGTGACTGATAAAAAATAAATTGATTAATGAGATTAGGTATATAGATGATAAATCAGAATTTATTATGTCAAGATTGTAGCATATATGAATGTAAATACAATAAGAAAACTTACAGATAGAAAGATAAAATGCTTCAGGAAAATGTTGTTAAATCTTTTTGAGGAGCAAGAGTACTTTTGTCAGGCCTTCACCGTGGAAACATATGTTATGTATTTGAATTATTCGAGTGATAGAGTTTAGAGTACAAATTCATGTAACTTTAACAATATACTCATCCTAGAAAGGAAAAAAAGCAAGATTGCAAATTACATGGCAGTTTACCAAATTACAAACAAGCCAAAATCTGTTACATTTTTTAAAAAGGCAAATAGGAGAGATAGATGTTTCTGTGCATGTTCCTCATCTGACTGTCTTGGTCCACTGTAGCTGAAAGTTTTCCTGTGTCCTGCCTGGCCCGCAGTCAGGACAAATCTCTCTCACCCACCGGTCCTGCAGCCCCTCAGACCCAAATAAACACACACAGGCTTATATTATTTTTAAACTATGGCCATGGCAGGCTTCCTGCTAGCTAGCTCTTATATCTTAAATCAACCCATTTCTATAAATCTATACTTTGCCACCTGGCTTGTGGCTTACCGGTACTTTACATCTTGCTTCTTCTGGCGGTGGCTAGCAGCATCTGCCTTGCCTCTCCTTTCTCTTCCTGTCTGTTTGGATTTTCCATCTGCCTCTAAGCTGCTTTGCAATAGGCCAATGACTTTATTTATCAACCAATCAGAGCAACATATTTTTACAGCATACAGAAAGGTATTCCCCCATGAGCCCACTCTTCCCTTTCTCATTCCTTCAAGGCTGCTCTGCAGGGATGGTGTCTGTGATCCCTTTGGAATACTGACTCTGGATGCCTTCAGCCTAAGGAAAGCAGTCACAGAGACAGAGCCTGGAGAACAGGAAGAAAGAGAGGTCCCTCCTGTTGGCCACAGTACAGCGATGGCTACAACACTCTGCTCTAGGATCAGGTCCCACAGGCTTCCCTGAGGGCAGAACTGGAAGCATCTTCCCACTGCTGCTAGTTTCAAGGTATCCCACTGCTCATATCTTTTGTAAATAATATCTCAATTATCTCTCTTGTACTTCCTTCAGGAGGATAGTCTATTACCTTCTAGGGCCTTGATGGATAGAGATTTGCTCTCAAAACTTTTCATGGTCTGGGAACATTTTAAAACACAGTTCCTGTTCCCTCGTGCCTAGTATAGTGCCTTGCATAAGTCGTCACTCTTGTGTCTATAAGTGGGCTCTGAGCCAATGTTGTTCAAGGAATAAATGAGCAAAATCTATCTCTGCAGTGATTTCAGTCCTCTCATGATGGCTCAGCAGCTCAGTTGTCTCATGTTGCCTTCAGGAAGCAAGAATGGTTTCATGTCCTCACTTACAGGTAGTGGTTTTGATTCTGTTCTGGAATCTTGAGAGATGTAAGGACACAAATAGTGTACTGCTGAGTGTCAATGTCTATTGCCTTTCAACTAGGATGACACAGTGTGATGTTCCCCTTCCACCAGCTTCACCATGCATGTACATGACTCCAGGGATCTCAGGTGAACCGTCCAGTGAAACAAGTACATTTACCACAGTGAAGAAGTCAGGCCTCACTAACAGAGCTTGCCCGAAGTCACACATTCCACTGGTTAGGACCAAAATTCTAGTTCTAAGCATGTTTTCCCTCAGATGTGGAATCTAGAAAAAATAAATAAATAAGACATAAAAGTAAAAGAAGAACTACATGGGAAGAGGAAGAGGATGTGAAAGAAAGGGAGATAAGAGAAGGTGATGGAAGTCAAAATATCAAAGTGATCCAAGTATGCTTATATGAACTCATTTTCAAATTCTGTCAGCCTAACTGGGCGGCAACTGATACCTACACTCAACAGCAATATGGCATGTATGATTCCTACCTTCTTGTCACAGTGAAAGCCATTGTTTCTTGCAATTGATACATACTAATAACAATATCTAAATAAGTCAAAACAAGCCCATTCACCTCTCATGGTAAGCTGACTGGATCTTGCTAACAGCATTTCAAAGTGGAACACATGAAGTGATGCTTTATGTTATTATTGTGGCCAATGTTGTGAATTAAAGTTAAAGTGATCAATTTTGAATGCTTTCATATGTTTCATAGTGTAACAACAAAAGGGGATGATTTGGAAAGATACTGAAATTTTTACATGCCTTGGACTTACAGTAAATAGTATAAATAACGGGCTGGATTATCTTCATTTGAAATTATTCTTCCATTGTGACATTTATGTCTCAATAAACAGACCACTATGTGCTTCATAAAAAGCAAAATACTTAAACCAAAATTAAAAGGGAATTTGGGCAATTGTGGTGGCACAGGCCTGCAATCCCAGCCAAGACTTGGAAAGTGGAGACAAGATGATCAAGAATTCAAGGCCAGTCTCAGCTTCATACCAAGTTCAAGGCAAGCCAGCCTGGGCTACATCATGAACGCCTGTCTCAAACAACAAGAAAAAAATTTTTTATACATATATATAATTTCTAAGAGTATCCAAGATGATGACAACTCAAAATTCTCTATTTGTGACACATTTTAAAGTAACTTCTCTGTATATTTCACATTTAAAAAGTCATTTAGCCTGTGCATCTCCTTCATAGCATTCTACAAGCTTCAAGGAATGAGGTAGTGTTTACATAGCTGGCCTCTGGCCCCATGCTTTTTCTCCACAGAGGTTCAAAGGCCACAGTGAATGAAGGGGTGTTTGCTACCTAGCAGCACTGTGAATTTGACTTTGGCACATTAGTTATTGCTATGAGAATGAGGAAATACTGGGGTTTTGATAGACAGTGGCAATCATTTTAAAAGCCCACACCATGGTCATAAGCTAGACCAAGCCACACAGAAATGAGAGATAAGAGTGCTACGCAGGGTTCAGAGGAATGATACTTTCCTCAGCTTAAATGTTGTCTTTTATTCTGGAGATGATGTACAATAATTTTGCTTCATTATGTTGTTGGTTCATGTAACCGCCTGAACTTGGCAGAGCTCTGGTAGAAATGAACTAGTTTTAATTTTACTCCGATACCACATTCCATGTGCAATGTCAGATCTGTCTCCTGTCCCCACACAAAGCTCAGTGTGAGTCTACAACCCCCTACCTCATCACTGCCTTCCCTCACACCCCTTCGTTCCCCAACTCAGCAGCTGGTGTGTACAGCTTACAGTGAGAAGATGGAAGTCCTTCATCTCCCCCTTTCCCTCCTCTCCTCCACTCTTCCACATTGTGACAGGGCAGAATCAATGACAAGGGGAAATGTCCCTTTAAACCCTTGACTGCCACATTTCTCTAAGTCCCACCACGTCCCTGACAAAGTCACACTGTGCATTCATGCCTTCTCTGAGCTAGTGTGCAAATGCTGCCTCTCCTCTGGGAGTGAGTAGGAGCTTTTGCATGAGGAAAAAGTAATGTCCCGTCTTCTTGGTCTCCACCCTACTGGTTCATTTTAAACCCTTACTGGCACATTCCCCTTGCCTCAAAGTCTACTCCCTGGATAGAAATAATGGCATGGTGGTGTGGTGTAAGCAGCAGTGTCGACTTAACCCAGAGTAGGAGCTGAAGGTGTAAGCCTCTTTGCAGTTATTCCCTATTCCCCTCTCTCTATCTTTCATTTCTTCTCTCTTCTTCCCTCTCTTTCTCTTGCTCAAGAATGCACCAAGAGAGCAGTCAGAAGTCTTCTGCATTAAGCAGCCAATGAAGAAATAAGATGCATCAGGTTTTCATTGGTGCCTTTCAGCCTCGGGCAGAACACTGTAGACTCTGCTGTGAGACACTGAGACACCACAGACCACATGTCACAGCTTCTCTTCACAGCTGGCTGCCTTAGGCATTGGAATGAGGCTCCCTGGCAGGTAACTGGAAGAGAGCTGGAGCACTCCAAGAGCACTCCCATCAGCACTCCCTCTGGGTAGATGTAGAATCAGTCCTATGAGACCTCTTATCAGAATCTGGTGACCAGTTTCAGAGCCAGGTTTTGATGAGCCCCTCCCCCCCGGCTCTGGTATCCCTCCTCAGCCCTCCTAGACTCTTGCCACACCATAATCTGCTTTCTTCCCTCAGTCCTAGAAGTGGTAGCTGCTTCTTACAATTAGCAAAACAGTGGGCTACCTAGTGGCTCCTTTATATTTTCATTATCTAAAAACTTTGTAATCAGTATATTGATTTAATTCTTTCATTTTCCTAGCTGGAATAGAAATCCTTCACTTTACTGACGACATCTCCACCCCTTTCTGGAAGTGGTTGTTCATTTTTCAGTACAGTAACTCATTTCTCTAACACTTCTCACATTCCTTCCAGACTCCACCCAGAGTCTGTTTAGAAGAGAATTAAGGAGTTGCCAAAGTTAGGTCTGGCATCAGCACCCACCATACCAGAAAGATGTTCCAGACCGCTTTGTGTACAGTACCTCTTAGCCAATGTGGAATGTCTTCATGGTTCATGCTGTGGCTCTTTTTAGTTTAATGTCCTACTCAGCAGCATTTCAGATATGGAAGCATCCATAGAGGAGATAAATAACAAAGCAGGGGCATAAGTTTGTTGTTTCTTAACTCAGAAAACTAAAAATCGACTGCCATGCATCAGAATTTTACGGATTTATGAATTATTAATGTCAATACTAAGTAAGTCTTAGCTTTAGAAAATAATTGGCATGAAGTCTAGCTCAAAAAAATAATAAGTTTTCAGTTTGGGCTGACATCTAACATAGTGTGAATGGGGGAAAGAACACGGGACACAAAAAGGCCTGAATACCCATCTTCACCCCCATCACTAAGTCCTTCTAGGAATACTCATTTACTAAACGTGAGGCCATTGGTCTCAATTGCCAGACAAAAGATTTTGGGTATAATAACTGTAAACTTTATAATCTGATAGAATTCCTAGTAATTAGTGGAAATAAGTAGAGATTATAAAACCAGCCCTCCAATAGGAGCTCTGGCTAAATTTGCACTAAGATCCTCCTTTGAGTTGGCATCTACATTCTGGAGCTACTGTGTCTGATTACTGCTGCTTTCCAGATGACTGTGGCAGAGACAAACCAACAGACAAATGTGCTTTCTCTTATGAATGGTTGACGTGAGACGATGCCATTGTAATAGGGAGTAATCAAACTTGAGAAAAATTTACACAGAATGTGAATCCTTGACAGTCCTGGTGTCTTGCTCCTATAACGTCAACACTCTCACGGATGAGGCAAGAATATTACAGAAAATTCAAAGCAGCTAAGCTTCTAGTAAGTTCCAGACCAGCCAGGTCTATACAACAAAACCCCGTCTCAAAACAGTAACAACAAAAAGTTCAAAATTACAACAGCTTACAACATGTACTCCCTATTTAGAAGTAAGCATTTTCTTCTTTCTTTTCTTTTCTTTTTTTTTTTTTTTTTGGAATACAATAATTTTGTTCAATTAGGAATAACCATCAAGGGTTTTTTTTTTTTTTTTGATAAACCCCTGAAAATTCATAAGATAAGAACTGGAACTACTATCGATGCCTTGGGAAGTCATTAGCAGCACAGATAATGGCGTGTTTGAATGCTATCCAGAAGCAAAGAAGCTGTGCTAACTGCTGTTCTGAGCAAGCCCATCTCATGAACAAACACTTGCGAGCAAATCCTTCTGTAAAATGGGTGTTTTTTTTGTAAATTACTAGTAGGGTTCAAGCCTAAAGATCAATGCCCATGTTAACATAAGAAAGAATTTTTAGTATATAATTTATTTGGATGGATGTTAATTTCCAGGAATAACAGGACATAAAGTGACTCATTGATTCCATGTTTCTCTTTGCATCAATTATGTTTAATGGATTTCTTAGAGAATTTTCTCTGCAGGAAATGCTAAGCAGGACAGTCTTAAGGGATTGATTTTTTTTCTCTATTCTGTAAAAAAAGCTGATACCGTTTGTTAATATTTTATATATTAAAATAATATAATGACACAAACTGTTTCTTAGCTACACAGGTTAAAAAACAAAGAACCTCTAACTCTATCATTTAGTCAGTTTTCTTCTGTGACGGGATGCCTGGGGTAAACAACTTTTAAAGAGGAGTTATGTTGGCTTACAGTTTCGGAGGTTTGAATCCCGTTGTCACATGGTCACATTACTTTGAAACTACAGTACCTTAAGACATCATGGCAGGCACTTGGTGGAAGATGTATGTTAATCTCACTGTGGTCAGGATACAAAGAGAGAGAGGAAAGGGCTGGGATCTCAGTCTTCCAGTCATCGGCACACCTAGAATGGCACAGCATCCTCTAACTGGTTCCTACCTCTTGATGATTCCATCATCTCCCAGTAGTGTCATAGGCTGGAGACCAAGCTTTTAACACCTGAGCCTTTGGGTAAACGGTTCAGATCCAAACTATAGCATCCTGTCATTTTCCCTCAAAGGTCCAACTCTATCTCACATTGAAATATGTGTTGCCCAAGCATCTCCCAGAGGCCCCTAAGTTTTAACAGTTCTAGCATCACTCACATGCCCAAGTCCAAACTCTCCTCTGAGACTCAAGGTGACTCAGCTAGAAGCCCCAATAAAAATAATTTACATAATTCCAATCAACAGTGGAATGGAAAAAAATTTCCATTCCAAGGGGGGAAGAGTAGGAATGTAGAGGGAAAGCAGGCCCAAAACTTAGCACAAGAAATTTTAAACCAAGCTCAGTGTCTACCATCCAGGGCAAATGGTAGCATGGCATGAGTATCCTATGGCCTAGTTGGCTGAAGCCCACATCCACTCTGGGACTAGCCCTGTTTATTACCTGCAGTTTCTCTCAGGTATTCCATTTGCTTGACCTCTCTCTCTGTCTTTCTGTCTTTCTGTCTCTCTCTGTCTCTGTCTCTGTCTCTCTGTCTCTCTCTCTGAAAGTGTCACTGCAGCACTTGCCTCAAACTCAGACTTTCACATGTCACTTTGTCCTGGACTGTTTGTAGGGACTTCCACCCTGTCACATATTCTGCCTTTAACACCTCCACGACCCATGGACTCCTACATTCTGTGTGCCTGAGAACCACCATGCCAGCATCATGGAGAGAAGGTCATGGTCTGCTGCTGCATGACTTGTGCTTACACCACAGATACGGTGGCCTCTGAGTGCCACTAAAGCTAAAAACAGGAAAGCAAAGTCCAGGAACAATAATTCCCTATGCATCTGTGGAAACAAGGCACACAAGAGCTAGCTTTTCACGGGAAAGCCTTTGCAGTGAGTTTATACCTTGCAAGTTCTAAACTTGTACAGGGTGAAATCCTGGAAATTCCTGTGGCACTTTCAAGGTACCTCATAAGCTGTACCAGCAAAATGCAGGATATTTCTTTTTAAGGCCATTAATCATACTCCCTTTGGCTGTAAATTTAAATACATTCGTACTGTAAGGTTTTTATTTAGTTTTATTTAAAACTGCAAGTTTTTCAAACCCATCTGCTTGCTTTCTTATTCCCGATTCTCACTGTGAATCTGGCTTAAAGAAGCCAGCAACTGATTCACGCCACCGACAACACTGTGCTGCCTGAAATTTTCTCTCCATTAATTGGCCCGCAACTTTTAGGTTCAACGTCACACAAACTTTCAGAACATGCACCACATGCGGCCAAGTCTTTGCTGAAGTTTACACGTGCTGATGTCCATCCCAGTCCTCCGTGGTCTTCATTTCCTTCCAAAGCCGCATCAGCACCACCCTCACTGTCCACAGGCTTTGCAACATCCTAAACTCCTGCCAGAACTGCCCGTGAAATGCCACTTCTAACACTCCAAGCTTTCTCAGGCCTCCTTCTCCAAAGTTTTTTATCTTCTTCCGGTAAACCGATTCCAAAGGCTTCTGAACCATTTAGGTTGATGCGATGGCAATAGTGGGGCTCACTTCTTGGTATCAGTTTCTTGTTTAAATTCTGTCACCGTGACAAAACACATAAAACACCTTGGAAGAAGGAACGCTTTATTTTGCCTCACAATCTGATATTTTTAGCGCACGTCACTTGATCCTGGTAGTGCCATAGTAGCATGTGTGTTCACTTCAGGATGGACAGAAGGCAAATGTGGGGAAACAGAGTCCCAGTATCCTCTCCTAGGTACAACCTCTTTCCCATACCTCCCTCTGCCTGGGTCCTATCTTTTAAAGGTTCCACCGCCTCCTAATAATACTCTGGGCTGGGAAGGAAGCCTTTAGTGTGGGGGTCTTCAGGAGACGTTCCAGATCCAAATGCCTGCATACAAAACAATGAACAAATGATGTTACAAGACCTCACAGCATCTGAGGCTTTTCACCTCTTAGTCCTCACGGTGCCTAAGTGAAGATTTGGTGAAGGAAGAATTACAGAATTTCTAGTGCTTCCTAAAAAGATCCACAGAAGGTACACAAACAGATGAAAAGCCAAATATAACCACTAAAAAAAAATATTCATTCCACTAAGCATCTCCCTGCTTGTGTCACAATTTAAATGTAGTGCTGCTCCCAGAGCCGTTCAGTAATGACTATAAGTCTCTCAGAGCTGTTCTTGAATGCCCATAGATTTCACCAACTTTCAACAGAAATGTAAGGGGTTAAATGGTGCTAGTGACACGAGGTCCACATTTCCATCCAGCAAGAAGCTGCGCCCTTCCTTTTCTCTTAGTTCCTCCTAACACAAAACACAAAGGAGATTCCAACAAGTGGCTGAAACTCGCCAGATTCTGCAGTACAAAGATGAATACGACCCAGCCTTTGACCTTAGGAAGCCCACTGTCTAGTTTCAGAAACAAGGAACAGATGAGTATCCGTTCCACAGTAATATGTCCTTGGCATGTGTCAGGGTCACAGTGCATGTGGGAAGCTCTGTCAGGAAGGGACAACGGACTTATTAGGTGAAGAGATGAATGAAGGCCAGCTCTACTGGCAAACATTGTGAAGAACAGCTTCATCCAAGAGGCTACAATACTTAGTATTGTGACTAAAGAACAGAAGGAAAAAAACCCTTCTCCTCCCACATCTATTTTCTGGAGTTATCTATTCTACTTCACCCCTGGTTTGCATTCTCTTTATGATTCCCTGTTATTTTAAGAACAATGAAAACCTTTTGTGAAGTGATCAACAATCCAACCCCCTAGAGATCTGGTCCCTGCTTGCTTCTGAGGCTTCAGCTACCTGTTCTGGTTCCCTCTTGCTTCCCCACCTTATCTTTTCAATTCACTGATCTTTAGTCAGAAAGATTTGTAGTTTACCCATGCCTTTCTTCTCTTGGCACTCCTGTTACAGCCCAGTGCTGCCCTGATTTTGCCTGCCTAACTTGTTTGTTCATCTTTGGCTTTGATGCTCTTCCTTCAGTAAAGCCTTTACAGACTCCTTTTCCTGTTACATGACGTTAGCACTTCTTCTCATCCACAGTCTATGTCACAACTGTATACTTATTTTATGAACGTACAGTTTTACGCCTCCCAGATGCACCTATCAAGTGCTGTTAATAACTGATACCCTGCCAAGCAATAGATACTTGATTGGTTAAATGTGAGCTTTGTGTTTCCTTCTAGAAGTGCTGAAGCAGAATGCAGAAACATAAGATAGATGCCTGGTGAAAAACAGTTCATAGATACTCAACACTCTTACCTCCATGACGGGGTGCGAGTGACAGGGGCTTTGTGACAGACACTGTCTCCCGTCCCTAACAGAGTCGTCTTATGATTCTCACTAGCTGCAGCTCTAATTTTAAAGCTAAAAGTGCTGAAGAACAGAAAGGGCAAATGACTCACTCAAGCTCACTGAGGTTGGCAGGGTTCACACCAGGCATCGCCTATGTAGACAAAACCAGCTGTTACTGCTCGGAAAACGAAGAGAGAAGGAAGCCGGGTCAGAGATGACATGGATGACAACTGGGAAAACAAATGGGATTTGAGAACGAGAAACAAAGCAGATGTTTTAAAATGAGAGGGGGGGAGAGGAGGCCAGGAAGGGGGGCAGGAGCAGGAAGGAGGGAGGGGGAGTGGAGATGGCTGAGTTGGTAAAGTGCTTGCTGCTTGAGGAAATAAGGGTGAGTTCTAGGCCTGTATAAAAAACTGTGTATGGTGATCTAAACTAGCAATCCCAGCACTTGAGAGACAGAGGCAAGCAGATCCCTGAGGCTCCCTGGCCAGTCAGCCTAGCCTACTGGGCAAGTTCCAGGCCAGAGACAGACTGTCTCAAAAACAAAAGGGTGGACATGCCCTGAGAAATGATACCCAAAGTTGTCCTCTGGCCCACACATGCTTGTACACACACGTGTACCCATCCATGCCTAAATCTACACACACATGCACATTCACATACACATATACCCCTACACACACACGTAAAATTTCCATTCTTAGGAAAAAAACTGACATGAGAAATTATAACATTTATAATTGCTTTAATTAAGCAAGCACGTAAAATTTCTGTCTTCCTTTCTCAGAAATAAAAATACACATTTCCCATGAGAAAAATGACAAAAAAAAATGTGAAAAAAAAAATCCCCAAGACTTCAAATGAATCCATGACATGATATTTTTCAGTTTAACTTAATTAATTAGACATTAACCCTGGTGGTAGTGATTACTCTCTACTTCAAAGAAGACAACTGATTTGGGGCCAAGCATTCTGCCCTAGCCCTGATAAAGAATTGGGGGATGTAGATCTAGGTGGTCATATGAACCAAAGAAGCAAAATTAGAAGATGGCAGGAACAGGAGAAGCAGTAATAGAATGATGTGCAACACTGGGCAGAGCATTGACAATATATATATATTGATACTTTGGGAATGAAGCCAGCTAGACAGCAGGTGTAAGAGGACAAGAGGACCAGCAATCAAGAGCCTCAGTTCTGATCTGCACTCATTCCAGAATTCTGGTTACTATTTGGCTGGGAGAGGTTCTGCCACTTAAATGTCAAAGCTGAAAACCAGAACAGAACCATCCACAAAATGCATTGCAGCAGTAATGTTCAAGCTTCATTTCCTGAAGCATGTGCAACTTCTGCCACGGATGATTTCTTCATTGCACAGATGGAGTACAGAGTTCTTTAGCTGTTGACTTGTCATTCACCTAGTTATTGACACATTAGAACTAAAGTCCCATCAGTTTGAGCTTTGGTCTACAGACTACGATGTCTGTAACTGTCAGCAATCAATTAAAGGGCTGTTTTATTTTGAATTCTAAAAGGCTATTCACATCAGGAATTATCCTAACCTTAAAAAAAAAAAAACAAACCTTCAAGACAAATAACCTTTTTGTGTTAAAATACTTGTATACTCAAGCATTCAATCATCCATTCAAATGCCCCCAAAACATTTACTGAGCACTACCGAGAGCTATGTACTGTGTACATACTGAGGGTGCATAGTTGGAAAGGAATGCTTTCTTTCCTCCAGGGCTGTAGAGTCAAGGACACTACCACATGGTAAGGAATAGCTGGTGTAGTTCTATTGCAGAGGCATGTGCAAGACGCAGTCATACCACAGGCACCTATGAGGACTAGGACTGATTTCATAGAGAAGGCAAGTCTGCACTGTGTTCATGGAAGGCAAATGGAACTTTTCCAGAAAGATGTAGAGAGATGAATTTACTCATATACAAAGCAAGATCTCTCTGATCTTCAGTTACCAGTAAAAGATCAATCAGTTTTTAATGAGGCATTTGCTCTAACTTTGCTTCTATTAATGAAAAGCAATTATTTTTCTATATTCCTACTGCTGCTGTAATAATATGTGATCAATATAAGAAAATGTTCAAATGTTGTGTGATTTGGGGAAGATGGGAGCAGAGGTATTTCTGGAGTTGGCCATAGGCATTTACAGATTGTCCTGTTATGAATTCTATTCAATGTGAGCCAGGGCTACACGCAGGAAAGCTGTCTGAAAGGGGGTTTAGAAGATGCTGGCTTGAGACAGTTCTGTCAGGTACTAACCATGCTGCATTCAGTAACTTACTTGGCTCTGTGAAACAGTACCCTTATTCATAAAGATAAGGGTGTTGCCATCCATCTCAAGGTTATTGTGAAGTAAAACAGTGAGTGCTGCCTGCCAGAGTTCTGCAAGCAGTAGGTCCTCATAAAATTGTCTGCCAGATGACAATCCCATCAACTACTTCAGTTAAGTTTCTCTACACAAAAATACCCTCTTTCAGATCCACTTCCCTCCTAAAAACATTAAAATATCATAGCGTTATGTAACTTATTTGGGGCTATTTATCCCTGAATTTTCTTATTACAAGAGAATGTCAAAAATGCTTTACAATACAGAAAGGCAGGCTCCAGAGATCTGGACAGGTAGTCAATGTGAATTTGACAAGGTAAATATTACAATCATTTCAAAAGTATGAACTGTAAAATGAGTAAATAACATAATGGCTGACATGACATTAATTTCAAGTCCTTCAGAATAAGCCTATTCATAGATGATTATAAGAATGTTTTTAAAATACTATTCAACCATGAAGGTACTGTCAAATATTCTTCCTCCACAATTAATGGATGAGAAGCAATACCTATTTCTCTCTTTTACCGTAAAGCTGGATATTACCTGGGTCACAAAAAGCCTTCTGCTTTTCAGATTGTTATTAAAAATAGATTATTTGGGTCAGGAAGATGACTCAGTGGGTAAAGATACTTGCTGCTAAGTATCTGAGTTTGATGTTCTGGACCCAAATGGTAAGAGAAAACTGACTTCTTCCAGTTGTACCCTGACCTGCACATATGCACTGTGGTATTCGCAAGTGTACATGTGCAAAACACATGCGTGAGCACACACACACACACACACACACATACACACACACACACACGTACACACCTATTCATGCACACACACACAAATAATAATTGTAATTTTTTAAAATATGAGTCAGTTATGACAGCCAATATAAACAAAAGAATTTACTATTGTTCTACTAGCTGTGTTGCAGAAATTATTTAAAAATAGGAATGCAAGATGCTTTTTAAAAAATATTACAACAAGGCTAGAAAGATGGCTCAAAGTTTAAGAGCACTGGCTGCTCTTCCAGAAGTCCTGAGTTCAACTCCCAGCAACCATCTGGCAACTCACAACCATCTATAATGAGATCTGGTGCCCTCTTCTGGAGTGCAGGCATACATACAGGCAAAAGAATGTATATGGAATAAATAAATAGATCTTTATAAAAAATATTACAACAGATCATCAGACATCAATTACAGAATGTCAAGGTCACACAGGTCTTTCCTGCTTATTCTTTGGGAACTTTTGATCTCAGGAAGTATCATATATTCTTTTTTATCTTTTTCTAGATAATAACGACCACTATTATTATTTTTGCGCATGCTAAGTTTAACATTACACTAAGTACATTAATAGAGAACACCCACATTCATGCTCTAGAATCTACATCTGCATTGTGCTTACTCAGTGACCTCTCACCATAGCTTCTAATATTTAACTGGAGACAAGACAATATTCTCAATCTTAAACTTTATGAGACAGTCATTAACAAATAATGAACAATAAATACAATTTATTATTTGACAGAGATTGCTAACAGAAGACGATGTACCTATGGAAGAACTACGACACAGTGCAGAGGCAATAATCACCCTGTTTATTATGGAGAACACAAAGCAGAGAAGGAACTGACTGAAGAAGATCGTAGAAGGTTCTAAGGGATGAATGGATACCATAAGAGGGTTTGAAACAGTTGGAAGAATAATCCAATCTGAAGAAATACCACAAACGCATTAAATGTTATTGGTGGTCAGAAGAGTGAAATGTAGCATGTAGACTTCTGAAGAAAAGGATCTGTAGAATGGGGAGCAAGGGAGGACACACTTAGAAGGATGAATAAGAAACACAGCATGCTGGTATCTTAAAGTAGTACTAAACCATAAAGACTTTGTTGCACAAAAAAGGGAAGTGGGAGATGCTTTTGAGTAACTGTACACAAAGAATTAAACTGTCTGACTACACTCTTTTTCCTGCTTTTTTTTTTTTAGTGTTTTGAAGTAAGCTCTTGCTATATAAGCTGGCCACAAACTAATGATTCTTCTGTCCCCATGCAGGATGGGGACAGTTGAATGATGGACAGTGAGCTGACTAAAAGGATCATCAGAAGGCTGAGAAGAGAATAAGGAAAAGGATAATAATGGTGGGCAAAAGGTAGAAGAAATTTGAGGGAACCCGAGTTTTGCAACACAGAAAAGTCAAGCAAAATAAGAATGGAGAAGAGAACAATGCACAGAGGGAGTAAGTCACTACAGCCTTTGAAACATTGGCAGAAGATAAGAGATGCTTGATTGGACAGGAACACAGGATGAAATCAGCATCTTTTTAGAGTGTCGCTATGGGGGTTTCAAAGTCAACAAACCTACAGAACCAATTTGGGTTAGCTGAGAAGAGATAAAGCCTGAAATAAGTGGCTCGAATGCTCGGCCCCTAAGAAATATTGTTCTTTTATTTCTAGGACATGCCATGGCCCCATTCCCATACAAACCACCAACAAATACAGCTTTAAGAAAAAACTCACTTTAATCAATGAGTAATAATCAAAACAGAATAGACACAATATACAATACCTACACAAAGAAACAAACAGAGAAAAGTGAGGAAACACAGGAGTAAACAAGTGAAAGACAAAGAATGTTATATGGAAAATACTGTCGTGAGAAGAAGTTATTAGTCAAGCAGGTTGCCATTAAAGTGTGTGTGTGTGTGTGTGTGTGTGTGTGTGTGTGTGTGTGTGTGTGTGTAAGAGAGAGAGACAGACAGAAAGACAGACACAGAGACACCCTGAGAGACAGAGATACAAGAGACTGATAAGACACACAAAGAGAGATACATATAGAGACATAGAGAGATAAAGAGACAGAGTGCAAAGACACCAAGAGAGACAGAAAGACAGAGAGGAGAGAGTGAGATCCTCCATGGAATAAGATCACAAAGAAGAGACACAAAGATGGGAAGAACAGCACCCGGTACCTGGAGTTGCTACAACTTGAACAGTTGTCTCCACCAAACTTCAAATGAAAATGTAACTGCAATGTGAAAGTGCTGGGAGAGAGTGCCTTAGGGGGTTACTAAATACTAGAGATAGGTATTGCTCTTCACCAATGTCCCTGGGAGTGGATCTTTCTCTTTGCTCATCTATTCTCCCAAGTGAGGAGCTGTACCTTCCCTCTAAAAGGTAGAGCATTCCGAGAGTCAAGTGAAGGTGGAGGCTAGGCCCTGACTGGTTCCTTGGTCTTGGACTTCCAAGTATCCAGAACTGTAATAGCACAAAACAATAACAGTAGTAGACAGTAAGTACTTGTCAAAAAAAAAAAAAAAAACACCAAAAAAAAAACAAACCAGAAATCAACAAAATCAAGATGGAATAGCAAAAGCATCAGAGCAAGAGGCAGAAGCTAACAGTAAAACCAGTGTGGAGACCAAGGCCAGTGTGAAGAGGCAGCAGGAGAGTTCATGACTGCAGACACCATGATGGCTAGACACCAGAGTGCAGAGACACCCTGGGAAATGAAGTTAACTACCAGCTTATAACCTGTATCATCCCTGTAAGGGGAGCCAAAATCTTCCAGGTCAGGACTTGCCTGTTCAGCTGGTGAAAGATGTTTTTATTCAAACTTTTTAATATTACCTAGACAATTTTTTTTACATTTATTTCTTTTGAGGGGGTTCTAGCACTTAAAACACTTTATTAATTCTTTGAGAATTTCATACACTGTATTTTCTATCCTATTCAGCTCCAATTCCTCCTAACTCCCCCAGACACCAACTTCATGTCCTTTTTGTTTTGCTTAACAACTCCAGTTTATGCTCTCCATCTCTTTCTGGCTGAGGGCCCACATAATGGAACATACATAATTGATCTACCGGGGGCCACATCCTTAAAAAAAAAAAAAACTAACTCACCCTCTCCCTTCCCTAGAAGCTATCAAATGTCACTGGTTCCTCAGCTATGGTTTGGGGTTGGTAAGTCTCATCCCCCATCCATGCTGGAAGTCTAACGGGCTTGATCTTGTGTAGGTTATACTGTGAGCTCATGAGTGCAGCACCCCCATCATGTACAGAAGACTTTTTTTACTCCAGTTCCTCTCATCTATGGCTCTTACAATCTTCCCATTCTTCTCCTCAATGGTCTCTGAGCCCTCTGGAGGTGTGTGATACAGGTACCCCATTTGTGGCTGAGCAATCCACAGTCATTCATGTGATGATGCTATATTCAATGGATGTATACACAACTTATCCATTGTCCAGACATTTGGTTTGTTTTTGAATTTTTGCTATAATGAACAAAGCTTCAATTAACAATAAACTGCAATGAGATGTTTATAAGGACATACACTCTTATTTTTCAGTGGGAATTACCCAGGGCCGGATTTCTGTGTCATATAGTGACTAACTATATGCTTGTGTTTAATTTTAAGGAACCTACTAAGTTTTTTTCTGAGTGGCTGAACTCTTATATCCTCAGCAACTGCAGATGGGACTATCAGGTGGTCTGACCACTTGCCCAAACTTACTACTGCTGGGCATTTTGTTCCTATTTTAGCCATTCTAATGGGAGTGCAGCAGCACCTTATTATCTTGATTTGAATTTCCTTAATAAATAACAATGCTGAGTATATATTCATATGTTGATTTTCCACTCATGTTGCTTTTTAGTGTGATTTGTATGTCTAAATTTTTGTCTATAATCTTATATGGTTATTTCTTTCCTTACTGTTTTGGAGCAATTATTTATATATTCTGAAAACAAACATTGACAAAAACGTATGTTTTAGAAGTATTTTCTCCAACACTGAGGCATGTCTTTTGATGATCTTAGTAGTGTTTTTAGAGTGAAATCATTTTCAAGTTTGATGAGTTCCAACTGATTCATATTGAAAGCTTTCTCTATATTCGAAGAAAAAAATTAATACACAGAATATAGATGACTTTCCTATGTATTTTTCTATACATAGATTTATTTAAGTTAATGCATGTGTTGTCTATGTTTATTTTGTGTTTATTTTTAGACATGAAATAAGTTATTATCCAAATTAAATTTTTTTCTGTCTGTATGCCAGACATCCCACATTGGTTGGGAAAATGTTCCCATTCATCACTGAATTACTTAGGCACTGGCCTTAAAGAAGCGTTTGCTCATACATGTCCAAGAATGTTATGGATTCCCCACTTGTCCCATCAGTCTTCAGTGTCTACCTCTCTGGAAATACAACATTGAATTGGAACTGTTTAGTGCAAATACTCAAATTCTGTTTTTTATATTTTTTTTAACTTTACAAAAGATCTTCTCATTTTAGTAGGTTTAGAAATATCAGTTTTTACTAAAGCTAAGTCTACCTCATCTTTATCTGTAAATGCAATTTAAGTGGGAGATAGCTATGAGTCATTAATATGCTCGTGGGGAAAAATATACACATGGAAAGAATATTTCTTGCAAAGAAAGCCTCCTACATACTTCCCTTCCAGAACTACCACCAGCAATCAATCCCTCCTTCCTTTGGGAAAGTAAATTAAACCTTTACATGCACTCCATTTTATGTCTGAGCTATATTAATACACTCTTATATATTGGTTATTATTTGTGTGCTTGTTGGCAATGGGTATTTTCTTTATATATATATAAAGTTTAATTATGAAAATTGATGACAGTACTGCCTGAGGAGTGAATGTGAGGTAATGAATAGGGTCATGCAGGTAATGTACTCATGAAGCCTAACTATATAGACACGAAGGAAAGGGGTAATACTTAGAGACAAAAAGCAAAACAAGGAGACTGCAAGACTCCTGGCACTGTTTTCGCTGGAGATGCGCTGAAGACTATTTGTAAAGAAGAACAAACTGGTATGCAGGGAGGGGTGGAAAATGAAAAGGTAACAGATGGAATTGAAGTGTGAGAACCTCAAGTTAAAAACAAAATCCATGTAGGAAGGAAGCAGGGGATGGAACAAGGGGGGATGCAATATGTGAGCAAGGAGGTTAAGTGAAGGGAATTCATTACTCACATGTGCTGCTGCCTTTTTAAAAACACTGTCAAGTAGCAGGGAGCCCAAGACATGGTGACCCCAGGATCCAAAAGCTGAGCAAAGGCCGTAAACAGGCTTTAGGGTGTGTTTTCTTTTCTTTCTTTCATTTCCTTTTTTTTTCTGATTTCTTAAGACAGTGTAGCCTTGGCTGTCCTGGAACTCATCCTGTAGACCAGGCTGGCCTGGAACTCACAGTGATCTGCCTGTCTCTGCCTCCCAAGTGCTGAGATTAAAGGCATGCCCCACCACTACCCAGTTTAGGGTGTGTTTTCTTTTCTGATTTTTAACAGTAAAATGAGACCCTGTTCTATTTAAAACGTGACTCAATGATAGCTTCAAATGTTCATATCATCTGCATTTGAACTGCATAGTATTATGAGACTCTCTGGTTCAAAGACTTGGGAAGAGATAGCATGAGTCCTAACCTAATTTAGTCACTATCATCATTAGGAAAAATGAGAGCTCTGCAGGCCTCAGCACTTCCCTCACCAGCAAAGCAACTGTGGCAGGTATTTATACCCATGTCTTCCAGAACTACCATTCTATGATCTATGGTTTTGCTTGCCCTTAAAAGGCAAAGAGTGAAATTGGAAGATTGGCTTTCATAAGAATTTCTCTTATGTTCGGGCACAATAGATAAACTGAAATTCAAAGCAGGATTCATACTAATGAGGACAATAAAGTTATAGTAAATACGCAAGAGACAATCAGTTCCCAGGATCCAGACCTCACAGGTCACAGAGGCATGTTCATCCTATTAATGACTCCTACAATGACCTGACCCTTAAAAGATATTATCATTTTCCACAGTGAGAAGTAAAATCAATGTTCTTTTTAATACTATTTATGTTCTCCATCACAACTTACATGGATGCTAACTAAGTTTTATGTAGGTACCTTGGAAATGCAGATATAGGATCCATTAAATGGAAAAGCATGTACATCTTACATCCATAAAAACACTGAGGTAACTCTGGTTGTATTGGATGAACCCAGTCAGTATTTCTTATGCAACTCAGACTCTGACTGAAATAGGAAAAGCAGGCTTTGTAATACCAAGCTTGACCATTTTTATAGGCTAGTGCCTTAAAGTGATTCATCAAAGTATCAATAAAATCATACTATAACTCATTAGCCATGATATTAAGTATTAGTGAGACTACCAAAAAGCAAATGACTAACCCTTAAAGTGATAACAATTTCCATCAAACTGACATTTACTTTCATCCAACAACTTAAGCTATGTAAAGTGCATGAGGACACGTGTCCCTTGCTAGATAATATCTTTCATTTGAGCACTTAGTTTAAATGGATGCTCAAAACCTTAATGTCAAAGGAATTGACTAAAAATAAAAGATACAGGTTCCAGGCTCCGTGAGACTTCAGTAGTAGGTGAAAGGTAACAAAATAATGTGTGTATGATCCACCAGTGACAAGTGGCACTTCATATTCTTCAGTCTCCACATTTCCATCAGGGGGGATTGCTTTTATTTTTGTATTTGTTACTGGTTCTAGGTTGTTTTGACTTTTTAAGCTATTTTTTAAGTTAATATACAGAGTAGTGGATTCCATTACAGTTTTTAATGCATACATGCCATTATATTTTGCTATTATCCATCCCTCTCCCTCACTCCTGTTCACATTTTCTCTATCCACATCTGGCTAATCTCTATCCTCCTTTCAAGTAGCCCCTCTTCTGCATTCATGTCACATGTATTCCATGCCCCAATCTTTCCCCATCTACGGCATTTATGATTTCTTTCCCTCCCATAGTCCTCCTCCTGGTTTCATTTGGGGGACATTTAAACCTCAGCTCTGAATATAAAATAAAATGTGATACTTTTCTCTCTGAGTCTGACTTATTTTCCTTAACCTTCTCGTCAGTTCCATCCCTTTTTCTTTGAAGCATCATGTTTTCATTCTTCTTTATAACTAAATAAAATTGTATTGTGCGTGTGTACCACACTTTCTTTATTCATTTATTTGTTGATAGACATCTACAATGGCCTCATTTCTTAGCTATTGTGACTTGTAGAGAATTCAACATGGACATATAAATATCTCTATGGTGTGTTGACATGGAGCCCTTCAGGGATACACCCAGGAGTGGTATAGCTGAGATACATGTTAGTTCTGTTTTTAGTTTTATAAGGAATATCCACACTGATATCCACAGTAGTTGTACAAGTTTACATTCCCACCAGTAGTGAATAATACTTCCTCTTTCCTCACATCTGCATCAGCATTTGCTGCCATTTCTTTTCTTGATGATAGACATTCTAATTGGAGTGTGATGTAATCTCAATGCAGCTTCTGGTTTTTGTTTTCATGATAATTAATCTTGATAGTCAATTTGACTGGATCAGAAATCAACTAAGAGGTGAAAGCCTCTAAACACATCTGTGAGGGATATTCTTAATTAAAGTAGGAAGACCCACCCTAAATGTGGGTGGTCCATTCTGGTGTCACTACAGACATAAGGAGGTCCTAGGAAAAAGCTTTTGCTTTCTGCCTCCTTACTTCCATGTCTCTTTAGCGAGTTTATCTATCCTGTTCACCCTATTGCTGCCACAGCTGATGTCATTTCCTTTGCTGATGTTAGAACCCAGCTTCTCTATGGCCTTCCAACATGAACCAGTAACTCTCCAGGAATCCCCCAGGCCTTCAGTGTCATACTGGGACAGCTGAGGCACCCCATCTGATGGACTGAGCAACTATGGGGTCTTTAGCCTCTCCTGTACAAGACAGCCATTGTTGGGTTACCCACACTGTATTGTGTAAGCCAATCTAATAAATCCCCCCTTTAATACAGAGTCATTCTATCTGTTCTGTTTCTCTAAATAAGTCTGATAGGGTTTATTATTATTATTATTCTGTGTGTATATGTGTGTCTGATAGAAAACACAAAGGGCACCTTTGCTTTATATTTAACAACCACATTCAGAGTACCAGTACCACAAGGTCAGGTACACAAGCCTATGAGAAGGGCTTTAGTCTGTTCATGAAGATTCTGCACTTACAACCTAAACACTTCCAACCAGATCCTCCTAACTTTATAACAATCCAATATCAACACAAGTTTCAGAGGAGACAACCCATATTCAAACCATAGCAGAGCACCTATGATACTTTAAATGATCCTTTTCTCTTTTAAAATCTTTATTGAAAAGCATTATATATGTGTGGATGTATGTATACCTAAACATAAGGATACAAGAAAATAAAATACTGAAAGTGCCCTTTATTCACCTTTTGTGAGCTGGCTCTTTTTACATGTACACACTATTTTTCAAATAGTTGCCATTAGCCAGAAAATTTAATTAAAAAGCCATTCTAGCCTTCTTTTGATTATAAACCTTTTACTATGCCACTCTTTAATATTAATGATGGTTATTAATTATATAGCATGCCATTATGTCTTTGTCATAATTTTACTAATTACTTGCATATTAATAGACTGTGCTATTAGAGAACATATTGCTGAGAATAAAGCATTCCTAAACTTCTAGGAAAAGGCTAACCTGTGGTGTTATATGCATATTCATTTGGATTTTAACTTACATAATAGGTCAATGACAGCACACTTCGATAGCCTTGCTTCTAGAAGTCATCCAACCAATAATAGCAGATCAGGATTCTTAAGCTAGCCAATGGTAAACAGCTTCACCCTGTGACCATACTTCAAAAGGAAGCCAGTTAGCAGGAGATGGCCACCAGTCATCATTCTCTTACAATATATGCTCAACCCATCACTGAACCTCTGAAGGGCTTCAAATCCCAGACTCAAGATATCCTAAAACTCTCTATAAAAACCAGCCTCATACTTTGCTCACAGGTTCTGTGTCTCACAAGCACCGCTCTTCTTAAAAAGGCAATAACATTGGCAGACTTTTCAATATTGAGTGGTGTTTCTCCTTCAATTAATTATCACCAGTGATAACTCATGCATATAGATCTGCTTTTCCTTTAGATGGCTTAAAAGTAAATTCTCCTGACAGTCCTCATTAGTTCAAATGGTACAAGGATAGAGAATATTTTGCCATTTTTCTCAAGAGTTCTTTTGGTTTATAATTCCATCCCTACCATATAAATATACACATGCCAAGTACCTTCAAAAATATCGTATTTTAAAATGTTTGCTGATGCAGTTGGCATAAATTTGTTTAAATCACTTTGATTGGTATTTTTAGGTCACTTCAAGGGCACAAATTAGCATAGACATATAACTCATAAAGGAAAACGAACTGGGAAGGCACAAACCTCAAGGTATTCCTACTGTGGGTCCTGTTGCTAATAGCAGGTAAAGTAAGACAATTGATGTTTACTATAATTAGTGCATGTACTTTCAAGAAATGGTGTCCTATCCATTAAACAGACTCTGTAATAGAGATCAGCATACCATACAATGATTAAGAGCAATTCTCCAGAGGCACACCTGTGACCATGAGGGCAAGGATGCTAGTCTGGTTGGAGGAAATGCTAGGCTTTGATACAGTCCAAACAACAGCCTCACCCAATGGTTGGCTCAAGTTGGATCTCGGTGACTATGCTTTCATGCTTTCCATACCTTCACATTGCTTACGTTTTTAATGTAAGCTGCTCCAGGAAGCAAAAAGGACCTTGATGAGAGCAAATGGCAGAGGTGGTTCTTGAGAGCCAAGCCCTTCATCAGTTATGAAGACTGGATTGGTGTGAAACAGTAGAGCATCAAGAACCAACACAAACATTAAGAGGGAACGAGGGTGCTTTACAGAGGCATTCACAGTGTTCCGAAAGCTGATTAAGGACATTGAAGGACCCCAAAACTAGCAGTAAGGCTGAACTGGTATCACCCTGAGGCCTAAGTGGTTCAGGAATGGCACAGAGTTGATGAAACCTGCAAAGAACTAGAATTGGAGATGATGGCATCAGCTGCCTCATTCTTCACTACATACCAGAATATAATGTCTGCAGAAACCAAGATGTGAGAGCAAAGATAGGTGACAAGTATCCACACAACTCCTCCCACCTTTTTTCTTTTGGACTGGCTCCCATGGGTTCAAACCAACAGGAATCTAGAGGGCAGGGAGTACCTTGTCCAGTTTGGGCTTGTTACAGCAAACATCACAGAACAGTAGCTTATAAACAAAAGAAACTTTTTTCTCATTGTTCTGAATGCTGGAAAATCCAAGATCAAGACACAAGCAGATCTGGTAAAGGCCTATTTCCTGGTTCATCAACTGTGGGCTCTCTTTGTATTTTCTCATGGTACACATAAGGGGAGGTGATGACATTCACGAGGCCTCATGACCTAATAGATTGAGCAAAGTGTCGCTCTCAATATTGTCATCAAGACATGGTAAGTAGAAGTTGTAAATACTTCAGCCCATAACAAAACAAAACTTCCTAAAGGCCTTCTCCAGAGAACAGGGAATGGATTAGAGGAAGCAAACAGAATAACTGGTCTCACACTGCATTGGTAGCCACCTGCTCAGGCTTGGTGATCAGTTGCCTTTGTCAAGTCTGAGTAAATGTAGTCAAGGTGCCTTCACAGCAGCCAGTATTACCACACTCTGTTGGCTGCTCATTAAAAGAAGCTGAATAATTGCTGTATTGTTTCTTCCCTGGCCTGATTTCAAATGTACCCAACAAAGGAACAAAGAAGAATGAGAGACAAGGACATCAACTTTACATGTCTTGTAGTAACCATGCTATATATAAACATTTGGGGAGTAGAAAATACTGATGCTTCAGGGATGGCAAGCCAACTGCATTTTCCTTTGTAATTGCGTTTTATGAACCTTGTGTAATGAAAGGAAGACACAAATAAGAATAGCAGTGATCCTGTGATGGTCTGTGATAATGAGAACAGAAAAAAGGTGGATACAACAAATCTTCCGAAATTTACCAAGTAAACAGCCCTTGAATTTGGTTAATAATTGTTATTCTTCAAATGCATAAATAACCTTGAACTGAAGTACAATAGACAAATCTCTTTCCACTTTCTTCTATAGCCATCTACAATCACTCAGGCTGAGTAGTCACTGTACCTAATGCATAACCCCCTTCTTCAATGTTTTGGGCCAGGCATGGTAGCTCACACCTGTAATCACAGCACTTGGAAGGCAAAAGCAGAAAGATCACCATGACTTTAAGGCAAGCCTGAGATACATAATGGGTTCTAGATGAGTACGGGATAAGAATGAAACCTTGTCTCATAAATAACAACTGTCTTAGTCACTGTTCTATTGTTGTGAAAAGATACCTTGACCAAGGCAACTCGTATAAAACAAAGTGCTTAAATTAGGGCTTGCTTATCGTTTCAGAGATGAGTTATCATCATGGTATGGAGCACAGCAGCAAGCAGATAGGCATGGTGCTAGAGAGGTAGCTGAGAGCTACAGCCTGATCTACGGCCAGTAGGCAGAGACAGAAAGAGACACTAGGCCTGGCATGGGCTTTTGAAATTTCAAAGCCTACTTAAGGGACACACTTCCTCCAGCAAGGCCACACCTACTTCAGCATGACCATATTTCCTAATTCTTCTAATACTTCTAATATTTCTAATACTTCTAATAAACAGTTCCACTTCCTGGTGACTAAGCATTCAAGCATACTAGCCCACAGGGGGCCATTTTTATTCAAACCAGCACATTCCACTTCCTGGCCCCCAAATGCTTGTAGCCATATCATAACGCAAAGTGCATTCGTCCAATTTCAAAAGTCCTCATAGTCTTTTAGTCTTAAAGATTATGTAAAAAATCCAAAGTCTCTTCTGAGATTCATGCCAATCTCTTCTCTTAATTCCATGTAAAAGCAAAAGCAAAAATATATATCAACATTCCAAAAGTAAGGGAAGCAGGCATAGTGAGAAAATACTGGACCACAAAGCAAGACAGAACACCAGCAGGGTAAACTGAAAACTCTCCATCTCCATGTCTGATGTCAAAATGCTCTTCAGATCTACAACTCCTTTCAACTTTGTTGATGGCAACATACTTTCCTCTCTTGGGCTGGTTCCACACCCTTTATCAACTCTCCTTGGCAGGCATCCCAAGGCTCTGGCATCTGCAACATCATGAGGTCTCCAACACAGTCAGGCTTCACCTTCACAGCTTCACACAACAAACTCCCTGGGCCTCCATGCTGGAATTCTTCTGTCAGATGTCTGAACTCAGTGGCTTTCCTTAGTCATGAAGGAATAATTCATAACCCCTTTCCTGCATCCTTCTTGATCCTAGGTAGCTAAAGCTGCCAAGTCTTTCTGTTTGCTGGGGCTGGAATCTGGGCCCCTCTTTGATTTGCATTTGCATAAGCTTTTCTTTGAGCCTTAAACTTTCCCTTAATTCTTTCTCACAGGTGGAAGCTTAACTGAGTGGGGTAGTGCCCTGAGGGCACCCCTTTCTTTACTCCATTTAGCATCAGGCTTTTCTTTAAACTTTTTATCTCCTTGAGCACTGGACTTGACGCCAACATTAATTTCCAATGTTCTTTTTCTCCTCGAACTGTACATTTTGTATTTCCCCTGCTTGTTCCTTTTCATTGTAAATCTGCCCAAGAGTGATTGCTAATAATCAGGTGACAGTGTCAATTTTAGACTGTCTCCTCTGCTAATTCCATTAATCGAAAACTCTTCAATTTAGCCTCCAGCAGATTTTTAGGGCAAGGGCAAAAAGCAGCCACATTCTTTGCCAAAACATCACAAGAGCAGTCTCTATACCAGCTGCTAATATTCTTCCCCTCTGAAACCTCTTGAACTGGGCTCCCATAGTTCACATCACCCTCAGCACCACTGTCGTCCATGCTCCTATTAGTATGACCCATTAAACTCTACTTAAAGCATTCAACTGCTTTTCTACTCTAAAGTCCCAAAGTATTCCATATTCTTCCAACAAACAGCATGGTCAGACCTATGCCAGCAATACACTACTCCCCGGCACCAGCTCTGTCTTAGTCGCTACTCTATTGCTGTGAAAAGACAATATGACTAAGACAACTCTTATAAAAGGAAATATTTAAATAGGGTGGGCTTGCTTACAGTTTCAGAGGTGAGTCCATTATCATCATGGCCGGAGCTAGGCGGGAACTCAAATAGGGCAGGGACCTGGAAGCAGGAGCTGAGGAGAGGCCATGAAGGAGAGCTGCTTACTGATCACTCCCCATGGCTTGCTCAGCCTGCTTTTTTATAGAACCCATGACCACCAGCCCAAGGATGGTACTACCCATAACGGGCTGAACCCTCCCCCATCAATCACTAATTCAGAAAATCCCCCACAGTTTGCGTATAGCTTGATCATATAGGGGTATTCTCTCTGTTGAGGTTCCCTCCTCTCAGATGACTCTAGCTTCTGTCAAGCTGACAAAAAAAAAAAAAAACTAGCCAGCACACCAAGTTAGACAGGAAGATTTAGAATATGTAAAACACTTCATCTATATTGTTCTTTGAATTATAAAATAGTCAAGTCATCTCCAGATCTCATAGTAATATTTGAAAATAAATGAAGCAATGGGATAAAGACAAGAGTGTAGCATAAGGAAAAACTCAGTTTAGAGGGAATGTCATTGAGCAACCGACAGAGAAAAAAATATTTTTTTTCATTTCTAACTCTATTGATGTAATATTTAGGAAGCCTAACACAACATCTGTGAAATACTATGTATTATTTTACAGTTTTAGAAAATGATCTGATGAAAAATTATCTTGGTCACCAAAGAAATGCTTATTCCATACACACAATCAACAGATTCCTTTTCTATTTAGTTCTTAATTGCCTTAAATTCATACTTATCTTCAATACTTTATATATTTTTCACATTTGAAAAGAATAATTAGGGAAAGTCTGTGGTGATGGCCGTGATAATTACATTGTATAATATAGTCTATTTTAGAAGATGAATGCTTTAAATTGGTTATTTAAAAGCTGGCACGGTGCCCCTAACTTCACATATTATAATGTGAACATGACCCTGCACTACTCTCACTTTTTAAGATTCTTCTCACACACAAAACTCCTCGGTGATGCTTTGTCAAATTCCAGCTCTAGGCCTGGTGCTCTGGGATTTGGTCCTCATTTTCTCACTACTGCCTCCTACGTTGTTGCAGTTCTTTGGTTCCTCTCACTGTTAATGCTACCTTCCCTTTCTCCGGAGTCTGACAAGAACTTCTATGTTCTCCAAGAGTGCAAGGGTGAAAAGGACCTCCCTTCCCGGTTGTTCACACACTTTGCTTATCTGCAATCCAGAGCCCAGCGTTTCCTTTTTGGAATTTCATTTCCATGTTCCCTGTGGTATAAGAGCTCTAGAGAAGCACGGCTTTTGTTTTGCTGGTCAGCATGCTATATGCACAGGAGTTGTCATAATAAATATCTTTGCATATGTATGAAGAGGTGGAACCAAATCTACCAAAGCATTCAACCTTAAAAGACCTTCATCACCTAAGCTATAAAGTGGGAGCAATTATAACATCTATACTGCTTCCTCACAAGGATGTAGTTAAAATGACATGAGGTGATACAGTGAAAGAATTCATTTTACCCAAAACATGCACACATATGCTTTCATTAAACCTTTGTCTACTCCTCCACTATGTTGAGCACATAGTGCTGTGAACACAGTAAGGAGCCAATCAATACAACAGCTGATTAAGATGAAGGAAATTCCTCATTAATCAACACTGTCATTCTGTTCTCTTTAAAGTGTGGTGACTCTTCATAACTGCTCTTCCTCCTCTTCACTATACATCAAACAAACACATCTACTGGGCCATGCAGAGGTTGAGAGCTAAGGATTATGCCACTGCCAAAAACTGCCCATTACAAAGCATTGATCTAAGTGCTAAGTATGCTAAATGCCTAGAGCATTCAACCTCCACTTTTCTATTTCCTTCCCATTTTTCAGTGACCCAGGGTCAGGAAAAGCACTAATCTTACTGAGCAGTACTGGTCCTCATTTTAAGTATTGTATATTACTTGAAGCCAGAATCTGTCTCCTCCCTGTGGCTCATTGCTTGTCTGGTGATATTTTATTTGTATTAAAATGTTATTTGTATGTTAATAAATAAAGTTGCCGGGGGTCAGAGGTATTAGCAAGCCATAGGAAAGCAGGGCAGTGGTGGCATACACTTGTAATCCCAACACTTGGTAGGCAGAGCTAGGTAAGTCTCTGTGTGTTCAGGGATACAGCCAGTATTGGATACACATGCCTTTAATCTCAATACCAATCATAGAAAACCTGGTGGTCTATACAGACATGCCGTGACGAGGTGGTCATGTCGTTTGGTTTACAACCAATGAGAAGGCAGAACAGAAACTCTATATAAAGACTTTAATACAGGAAGTAGCTCTGGTTCGGAGAGGTAGGACCACTGCAGGAGGAAGGGTAAGGTTTTAGCTCTTAGCTCTGACCTCTTGGCTTTCTTCTTTGCATTGGTTCTGTGTTTCTTATTTAATAAGAAGGTTGGTTACCTCTATACTTGTCATTAATTATTCACAGCTAAATGTGATCATTTTTTCCTGAGAATGATTTCAAAATCCTCAATAATTTTGTAAGTAGTCATGTATAAAGGTTTTTTTTTTTTTTTGTAAATCATGTTTTTTGAAATATGGCTAAATCTGATAGACGCATGTGAAATTGGAGGAAAAACATGAGTTTAACAAGTACAACGAAAGAAATTAGATAGCAGCTTGTGTATACATGATTCCTTAACCATAAAATCACACATGAATCCCAAACAGTAGTCATTAAGAGAACAAATTTTTTTTGCTTTCACTACTCTTTATTTTAGAAATGGGTTCTTATCTTGCTTTTAGTACAATGCTCACATTTTCACAAAAGATTCATATCTGCACAGGAAAAAAAAGCCTATTGTATTCAAGAGTGAAAAGTCACATTCAAAGCTTGGCAAATTGATTAGTATATTAAACAGACCTCTAGAGGTAGGACTTCAGAGGTTCTATTTCTTGGCAGGCACTATTATAGGGTTTCTGTTGATACTTATAATAGGATTGTCACCCAGTTCAGGTAGGCTGACACACATAATGGAAGGAACAAAGAAGAGTCTGCTGAAGGCACAGTCAGATGAGAAGTATGTACCACCAAGGGCTGGACAACCACTCCTTCAGGCAAATTTAAAGTCTTCCTTTCCTACCTGGTAACTACTCAGAAATAAAAATAAAATAGAATACCAATGAACTTGGTGCCAGGAACTGTGCCAAGTGCTACATATTCATCTTAACAATAGCTTGGTGAAATGATTCTCTTTTCTTCCTTTTTTGTTCTGTTTTATGTTTTTTGGTACATGGTTTCATGTAGTCCTACCTGGCTTCAAACTCATTATATAGCTGAGGCTGATCTTGAGCTCCTAGTGTTCCTGCATCTACCTTCAAATGCTAGGATTTACAGGCATGGACCACCATGCCCAGCTCAAACTCCTTATTTGCATCTCATGAGTAAGGAAACAAAAGCATTGAGATTAAACAACTTCACACAGATCCCAAACAAGCAAGTGAGGCATGAATCGAATGCTAACTAGCTAGAACTTCCATCTTTATCTACCATGCTGCACACTGACAGTCAAATGAACTTGCCATTCAGTATGAGGGGAAGAGGGGCCATGTGTCACCAGATGGTAAATAGGAAGTCTGTATTTTAATTCTTACAAGTTGTGATACAGAACTTCAGGTCCAGGACCAATTCTGAATTTAGTTGCTAAAACATTCTGGCTTCAGAACTTACCCTAACAGCCAAGCTTCTATCTTGTTCTTGAAAGCAAATCTCTACCTTGAACTTCACTTCTTCGGTCTAGTCCCCTGTCATCATCCCCTATTCTTGGGTTGAAATATTCTCCCCAAGATCCCAGTATTGATTACACGTGGGATTCCTTGATGCTGTTGGAGATCAGTCTTACAGCACGATTCCTCCTCTAATATCAACATCTCTAATTTGATGCCCCACTGTCTTCTTCTACCTATCTCTACTTGCCTATCTGGCTTTTAGACCATTACAATTCCTTATAGGTGAGTATGCCTTAAGTCATACCATATTGATGTATTCCAAATTAAACAAGGAAAACTTTAGTCATACCAACATAGAACTTGTCTTATTGCTAATAATGTATTTATCTAGTTTAATACACATGATAAAGCTATACTCTCCTTCTATCACAGTAAGCCTTGTGTATTGATGATTTGAAAGATGAATTAGATGAATTTGAAAGATGAATAAGTATCTGAAATATTTGCTGATTTTATTGTCAGTCTTTACTAGGAGAATCTGTCTTCTAAATAGCCAGAGGAAAATGTGTTTATTTTTGTTTCATTTTTAAAGAATTAAACCTTAAATAATCTCTGGATAATTCTAATATATCCTAATACATAAAATATTTTTAACCATTTTTATTCCTTACATTTAAGTGTTGTTGTTGTTGTTGAGAAAATACTAGTAAAGAAGTGAAATGTTAATGATAACTTAAAATATGATCTATTTTGTGCTCAATAAGCAATACAAGGTGCTACTGTGACTATTCAGGATATGGTTAGAAGATAAAATAGCATCTAAGAGGATGACTACAATAGCCATGGAGAAATGGTTTGAATACACAAATGTTTTATACATCTCCTGGCCTCTCTCTGCAGTTTATTCAGCCTCAAGAAGAATATATAAGAGTGATGAGTGCTGTCTTGGGAAACAATTCTGTCTCTTTCTCATAGAAAATTTCCTGGTTATTTCAAGTTTAGAAAAATATTGTAAAACCCAAGGAATGCACATTGAATGTGAAAATATCTAGTCTAAAATTGGTGTGTGACATATGTAAGCTGTCCAATTACTTACCAAACCCTCCCTTCCCATGACAGTTCTCTTGTTCCCAACACCTGTGATGAAAGCAGGTGTGAACTTATGCTGAAAACCACTAATGGCTGTGACTGCTTTTAAAGGAGCATTTCATGAGCTGATAGGAAAAAAAAATCACTAGCTGCAGATTAACATACCAGACATGTGATACAAAATCCACATTGTTTAGACATGTGATACAAAACCCAAATTGTTTAAAGTCTGATAAAGGCTTCAGTACTCTTGTGACTAAAATTTAAAATAAACTAGCATAAATGCCATCTCAGAAACTCTAAGTATGGAATTTTTTAGTCAGCTATCAATAAACTTGCAGAAACTATGTGCAGCTTCTCAGAAAACTGGTAGGTACAATTTACATTAGTGAAAATTAATAAAAGATACTGAAATTCGTAAGGACTTGTCCCCATCAAAAGTTCACAAATTAGTTGTTTGTTGTAACCTCTGTGCACTTCTGGGCTTTTAAAATTTACACAGTGCATACACATGTATACACATCTATCTGTTTCACCTTTTAGAAAATTCTGCAACAAAGATTAATTCAAAATCCCTGAATTTAAAACATACTTATTGAGCAACAGGTAACAAATCCTCTGAATTAAGAGTCTCCCTTTTACATTTATAAATACAAAAGCAAGGACACGATATATAATTTTACCCAAGTTATAACACTCTTTAGGTACAAATTTTCCTCATAGACTTTCCACAGTTGTAAAGAAACAATCTTAGTTAGGGTTTCTATTGCTGTGAAGAAACACCATGATCACAGCAATTCTTATAAAGGAAAGCATTTAACTGGGGATGGCTTACAGTTCAGAGGTTTAGTCTATTATCATCATACCAGGAAGCATGGTGACCCACAGGTAGACACAGTGCTGGAGAGGTAGCTGAGAGTTCTACATCTGGATCTGCAGACAACAGGAAGGGTCAGACACTGGGCCTGGCTTGAGCATCTGAGACCTCAAAGGCCACCCCCAGTGACACACTTCCTCCAACAAAGCCACACCTATTTCAACAAGCCTGCACTTCCAATAGTGCCACTTCCTGTGGACCTATGGGGGATATTTTCATTCAAACCACCACATTCCTTTCCCTGGCCCCCATAGGCTTGTAGCCATATCCTATGCAAAAGTGCATTTAGTCCAACTACAAAAGTCTCCATAATTCAAAGTCTCTTCTAAGATCCATGCAATCTCTTAACTGTAATTTCCTGTAAAATCAAAATGAAAAAGCAAATCACATACTTCCAACATATAATGATACAAGATATACATTACCATTACAAAAGGAAGGAAAAGGAGCATAGTGAGAAAATATTGGACCAAAGCAAAACTGAAAATCAGCTGGGTAAACTCCAAACTCTGCATCTCCATGTCTGATGTCAAAGTGTTCTTCAGATCTCCAACTCTGTTCAGCTTTATTGATTGCAACACACTTCTCTCTCTTGGACTAGTTCCCCTCCCTGTTGGCAGCTTTTCTTAGCAGGTATCCCACAGTTCTTGCATCCCCAACATCTTGGGGTCTCCAAGGCAATCCAGGCTTCACTTTCACAACTTCACACACTGAACTCTCCAGACCTCCACACTGTGAAATTCCTGCCACAAGCCTGACCTCAGTGGCTTTCCTTAGTGCCAGAGAGATTCCATAGTCCCTTTCTTATATCCTGGATTCTAAAGCCAGAACACGTGGCCAAAGCTGCCAAGTTCTACTGCTTTTGGGGGCTAGACCACGGCCCCAATTACATCTTCACCACTTTTCTTTTTCAGATGGTTTCCTTCATTGCCTAAGCTTATCTTCCCTGGAACTTGCTCATACACTAGGCTGGCCTCGAACTCAGAGAGCTATCAGCCTCTGTCTTCTGGGATTAAATGCTAGCCCACCTGTCTGTCATGCTCTGAAACCCAAACTCATTCTCACAGTCTCTGTCAAGCAGTAACATGGAGAAATCTCTATTTCTTGTGAAATCTTGCCCTTCCATACTGTTTACAGCCTCTTTCTCACTGGAGCACAGTAGGGATTTTCAGGAAATGTTATGAATGGGAGATTGGGTTGTCTGTATTTCATAGGAGGCAACACCAGATTTTTAGAAAGAATGAGTTTGAGGCAAAGAAAGTCCAAAAAGTCATCTGAAAATTTAAGAATTACAAACCTCTACTAGGCAGAGGTCACTAAAGGCAAATTTGGCAATGAGAAAAAATTAGAACTAAAAAACCAAAACAAACAAACAAACAAACAGGATGAAGAACCATGACTCACATATTTACTTCTTAGTCCTAGGACCCAACTTGATTTAGACATTTGGTATCTACGCTTTAAGTGCTTGTTAAATGACCGTCAAACAACTGTCCTATTATTGTAACATAAAACAGTGGGATTTTCAATATCAGAGTCAATAAAGAAACAAAAAGATTTTTACAGAGAACAGATAACAAGACGAAGAATGCAAACACACACACACACACACACACACACACACACTCACACACACAATGTCTAGGAAACTAATAGGTACATGTTGCTTGACAGATTGGCATCTGCCTTTCTCTAAGGTGTATGACTCTGTCTAAGCAAAGAAAGTGACCATTCCAAACAGTTAAAGGGCTCAACGGGTAAAGGTGCTTGTCACCAAATACTGATAAAAGACAAGAAAATAGTTCTTTAGCAGAAGTGAATCACTGCTCAGTGTTATCGTATAGTTTAGTACATCTGAAGCAATTTTTATGGTGTGACACATAATAAAATCCAGGCAATATTGGTATATAGTATTAGGACAAAAAGTCAAAGCTGCAAACTGCTGAAGACTCCGTGCCTTCACCTAGAAGTTCAGATGCTCCATCTGTGCCAACGGCAAAAAACAGTCACTCTCAGAACAGTCTGAGATGCTCTGGTTATTAATTAGGTCTGGTGTGGGAGCTCCAATCTATGAGATAGACCTCTATAACTACAAGAGTCAAAATAGATCCCAAAGTGGAAAAGAAATGACTTTGCTGCCTACTGTTGTGAATTAGCAAAGATCACAAAGACTTGAACAGATCTGGAGTGATTTTTACTAGATACCTAGGATTTCACAATCTGATCTGGCATTCCTTTGCTTCATACTACAAAAACACTTTCTCTCATAACTAATAACCCATCTTGTCTTATTTAAACATTCTTTGCACTCTTAGTATATTCAAAAGTTTTATTATGAAATTTCAACCATATTAGACACTAGAGAGACTATTGTAGATATTTCCATCATTTGGCTTCAAAAATCATTATTACTTGGGCTGCAGAGATGGATCAGTGGATAATGGGCAAGCCTGAATGAAGACTTGAGTTCTTACCCTGGAACCCACCTAACTGTTGGTTAGGTGAGATGGCCCTTCAGTAATTTCACCACTCAAAAAGCAGAGAAAGCAGTACCTACAACAAGTAGATAGCTAGACTACTTGAATGGATTGAGCTCTGGGTTCAACTGAGAGAGGTTATCTCCATATATAAGATGTGAAGCAATTGAAGAAACCTCTCAACATCAACATCAGTATAGACCTTCCATACCCATGCACACACACATGCATGTACACTTGCACCTGACCATACAAAAACTGGAATACACACATGCATACATACCACACAAAAAGACACAAGCAAAAATAAATTAAATATACTATATAAAACTCTCCACAGACCCATGCAAGAAGAAGAGATAGCATTTGCCTAAGGCAAGTGTCTTTGATATGAAAGAAAAGGCTCCTTCTCCCCAAATGCGTTGGAGAGAAAAAAATAGAGATTGGTACAGAATGGAGAGTCACAGAAGCAAAGTCATAGTAGACAAAGATAAGGACATGCACAAAATCCTTTGTAGATTATTGCATAAGGCTAGAAATATCACAGAGTCTAATCTCAGACTTGATGGCATAGTGAGATCTGGAAGTGTGTTGACTTTCTTGAAGGATGCTTCTCTTTTCATTTTTCTACAGGTCACTCTGCATTTCTGAGAGATCACAGTAATAGTACCATGATGGCAGCAACACAGGTTCTCTACACCAGTATCGCAGACCAGAGGACTCAGAGCTGAGCTGTATGACCAATTCCTACCTCTCTTAAGGTCCACAGACAAACAAAACAAGGGCCACACAGGATAGGTTCTTTTTGTTTTGTTTTGTTTTTCCTAAAGATTTATTAATTTATTATGTACACAGTGTTCTGGCTACATGTGTCCATGCAGGCCAGAAGAGGGAATTAGATCTCATTACAGATGTAATTGCTGGGAATTGAACTCAGAACCTCTGGAAGAGCAACCACTGCTCTTAACCGCTGAGCCATCTCTCCAGCCCCCAGAATTAATTAATTAATTCTTGACCATAATTTGTAAACTCTCTTTTATGTTCCTGTTTTGGCTGGTTTCTCACTCACAAACACAGTGACCTTGTTAATAGAAAGACAGAGAATTTATCACAGTATGGCCAGGAACCAATCCTGTGTGGCTCTTGTGTATGAACTGATCATATGAGCCACAACTTGTGATGATACAAGGATGAAAAAAAAATATGTAAAATTAAGTCCATATACTACTTTTTAAAGTTTCGATTCCTGTACACCATATTCACCAATGTTGCTTGCCACATTTTATCCAAGATAATGAACTTTTTCCAACTAAATGTGAGCTTAATTTGCCACATGCTGTATCTCAAAACTATCTGTAGATGCTGCTGAGATGGCTCATTGGTAAAGGCACTTACTGTCAAACCTGGTGGCCTCAGTTCAGTCTCCAGGACTTGAATGGTGGAAGCAAAGATTTGACCCTTGCAAATATATATTCAGTTAATTGAAACTTGAAGCTAGATGGCCTTCACTGTGGGTTCTCATAAATGACATAATACAGCGTTATTAGAGCTGCAGTTCAGCCATGTGTGGATAAATTGGGCTTCTGTGGGTTGACCTGTGCACATAACCAGCATCTATAAGGAGTTGCCAAGCAGTCGACATTGGTTATCCGAATTTGAATGTTTGCTGCTGGAGTAAACTCATTTTTAACACTTTCAAAGTGCTTGCCGGCAAACACAATGAGTTACCTTGGGGCTTAAATTAATGTTACCATCGAAGAATGAAATCTTTTGAAAGCAACCACAGATGACAAAATTAGTTCTCCATGGAAATAACCCACCACAACAAAACGGATACCTCTATCTATTTGCAGACTTCCAACTCCAAGCCAGATAACCAGTTTTCAAGACCAGGAATATATGACAGAACACAAAAGGAAGCCCTGGGTAAGCTGCGTGCATTATGTAACCTGCCTGCACAGCGAGGTTAATAACACAGAAGGATGTAAGATGTCTAGAAAAAGGAGTACCATAAGGAAAAAACCTGGCAGTTTTTACACAACAGCATCAGGGCAAACAAATACTGTGTCTAGAAGGCACATGTACCTGGTCACTCAGATATTGACTCCAACTAGTCAATTATTGCTATTTCTCTCCAGAATATTTAGTATTTATGCTTAATGGTTGGTTCAACTGTGGACCTAGGCCAGCAATTCCACATTCCAGGAAGGATAAAGGAAAAATAACAAAATATGAATAAAATAAAAGATGTATTGAGTGACGGTAAACACTACTGAAAAAGATCAAGAAAAGATCATCATCAAGGAGAAAGAATGGCAATTTCAATTGGTTGTTCAGAAAAGATGTGACAAAGAAGACTAGACCCAAATGCGCAGATGCTGAGAAAAGTGATGCAGACTCCCACTGGGAAACAAAAAGGGGTGGGGGGAGGGGAGGAGAGCAAAAGTGAAGAAAACGGAAACGCCAAGGACCCAAGGTAGACCCATCCTTAGTGTGATAGAGAAACAGTAAACACATCACTGCATCTCGATCCAGCATGTGATGGGAAAGGGACGGCTGAGGCTAGCCTACATGGAGCTTGTGGGCTGTTTTAAAGAATGTGGCTTGTATTCCAGGCCAGACAGACAATCATCAGGTGAGAACATGGCATTAATATGACCTGACTCACTTCTTAGCCGTTTTGTTTCAGCTGTTCCATCAACACTAACGTAGGCAGGAGACTGTGTGCAGGTTACAAGGGAGTTAGGGAGCTGCAGCATTCCAGGCATAAAATAATGGTGTCAGAGCCAGCACATAGGCACTGGAAATGCCGGCAAGATGCGAGACGGTTTGAACAGCAGCACTTACAGGATTTCCCAAGGTACCAAGCTATGTGGAAGAGAAGGTTAGAAGTCAAGGGTGACTACAAATACTTGGCATGATCTGCTAGCCAGGCAGAAATACTTTTAACTGGGGTTGTTTCACATTGGGGCGGTGTTTGTGCGTGACGGACAGTGTTCACAGATTTTTATGTGGCTGAGGCAAATACACCTTGAGGAATGTTTATCACCTTGTACATTGACTCAATGAGCACAGGAACACTTTCAGTTGCTGTCAGTATCTAGCTGGTGCCATTGCAGAGAGGACCCAGTATAATAAATGCATGTGTTTTAATCACTAGAGATTCATCTTCTGTCAATATTTAATGAATTGAGAAAATTCTCATTTACTCATAAAAACAAGTTCAAACATACTCTCTCACTGTAAACAAGAGAAAACTTGAGAAATAGATGAAAAACTGTTTTCTGACACAGAAAAAGGTACCAAACTGTGGACACACAGAAAGGAAGGCAGGTAATGTCTTCAGTACCTGAGAAAGGCTAAGGAGAACACACAGTCACGCTAAGCTGCAGGTCCAAAGGTCAGGCTCCACATACACACAGGCTGGGGAGGCAAGATGCTGGGAAATGGGAACACAGAGGCAAGGAGCAATGTAGACAGACTCCAGAGATGTACACAGTAGACTCCTAGACTCCTCTGAACTCTGAGATTTCCATATGTGTGGTGGAATTTCACAACCCAAGGCCAGAATAACCAAGACTTTAGAAGCTAACAGCTCCTAGAGACTCCACAGCTGGGAATTGTGGAAGTTCTAACATGAGAATGGAGAGTCTTTAGTGGCTGCTCAGAGAAGTCAGGACAAAGACAAATTCTGTTCAGCTAACATGCCTCCAGAACAAGGACTCCTCCGGACTTACTCATTCAGATCTAGGTGAAAAGCACTGGGATAATCTACAAGAAACTCAGGTAACAACTAGAAGGAAGGTAAAGGAAGGGGAAGAGAAATAAAGCCCGTGCACAATGAGAGACTCACAGTGTCTGTATCGGGTTAAAAAGAATTACAAGGAAGAGAAACTGAAAGCTGAGTCTTGCCCATGAACCGTATCAGCCAATAAATAAAGCCACCTCTGACCTAACAGAGAGCTTGAACTAAACAGGCAACGCTACAGAGCAGATACACTACCACCCAAGACCTACAGAGCATCTATAATCAGCCCGGGATTCTCATTTGAACCAGAGAGCTCAGCAAATCATGTGAATGACTACGTTATTCATTTCCCGTGGGTGACATGTCAGACAAACAAGAAAGAAGTTGATTCATTAAACACAGCAGATGCCATAGGGGTGACCGGCTAACTCTCCACCCTTTAGTTCTTTGTAGGTTTGCTCTAGAACAGGCTCTCCAACAATAAAGGTAATAGCTAAAAATGAGGAATATTAAATATTCTTAAATACTCAAAACAAAACATGACACAAGGCACAGGGAGGAAGAACAGATGGGAAAAATATAAAAACAGAAAGATGGTAGATTGAAACCCAAATATTCCAATAATTGCTTTAAATAGAATTTTAACCTTCCAATTAGAACACAGAGATTATTAAATTTGACTGGACAGCAAGACCCAACTACATGAGTTTTATTCACCCCCAAGTTAAAATATGAAGACACAGATGAATTTGGTGGGGGGGGGGGGAGTGGGGGGGGGAAGATGAGCCATAAAAGTCGTAATCAGCTGGTACTTCTGATATAACATTGTCATACCAAGGGCTTCAAACAAAAAAAATATATGATCCCAACAAGAAGAAACATATTGTGATGAAGGAGTCAGATGACCAAGGGGCAATAGCAATTTTCCACATATATGCTCCTGGTAACAGACTCCAAAGCACACTAAGTGAAAACTAGCAGAACTAAAGGAGAAATAATTCCAGTATTTTAATTAGAATATTCAACACTCTTCTCTCAGTTATTGAAAGAGTAACCAGTCAGAGAAACTATAAAAGAAAAACAATAAAGCATTCTTGAACATTATCAGCAAGTATGCAGAACTAGCATTTGTAAAACATAAAACCTTTGATAATAGCATGCAGATTTTCTTTGGGCATACCTGAAGGATGGTAAGATAGATGCACTACGGGCCGTAGAAGAATTAATTCCTTGAATAGGATTGTAGTCATTCAGAAGATGCCGCATGACTATAATAACCAAGAAATCATTAGAAAAGAAAACTGGATAAAAATCTTCAAGTAAATATAGAGTATAAAAATATTTTTTATTCAATAAAGACAGAAAAAAGAATGATAAATAGTTAAAATAGTATTTACAGTAGGAAATATGGAGTTAAGTGATACAGTAAAAGCTAAAATAGAGAAGTGACCCACAAGTCAATATGCTAAGATTTCACTTGAGGCTTGTGGAAAATTAAACTCAAAGTGGATTTAAACACATAAGGATTAAAAATGTAAATTAATGAAACAGAAAGTGCTAAAGAGCAGAAAATGGAAATAAATGCAGGTTACAATGTTTTGTAAACATTGATAAAATTGATAAATTTGTATAAAACTGACTGAAGAGAACTGAATGACACCCTCAAGTGTCAGTGACCATTTGGAGCAATTGAAACTCGGGCACTGCTGGGTGAGGAAGCAAATGGTTTGGAAAACAGGTAGACAGTTCCATACAATTCCACTGTCATGGATCCACCACATGTGTCCGCTACCAGTTCAAGTCCACTCACTGCAGAGACGACCGAAGGGGTGGGGCAGCTGCCCTGGAGTCACTCCCACTTTCCAACAACTCTGATAATACGCCTTTATCCTGCTTGTGCCTCTTTGGCCAGATGCCACAGGGAAGGCCTTGTAAGAGAGGGTTCTAGCAGATGATACAATGAAAGAGATTCGCCTCTGGTTCTGGCCTGTTCCTCATGTAAGACTATTGCAAAGTACGCAAGGCCATGTTTCCTTTTTCTGCTTTGTTTCTGTGTCAGCCAGTGGCCAAAAGCATACAACACTTTCCTCTGGAGCTTTTCCCTAGGACAGCTTTGAGGTGCAGTCACACTGTCAGGGAGCATCTCTGTGAACAGCTTGCTCTGGGGACCACAGACTGGGCTCCCTCAAGCGCCACCTGCTATGCGCATTTGGCTATGCATTTCCTGGCCAAAGAGAGGTGTCCCTGGAAGGACTTCCACTCAACCAGCTTCCCTCAGCACCTCTTCAGGATGCTTCAAAGTCAGTGGAAGGCCCCTTTATTCTTGGCTTACCTGAGACCCTTCTAGGATGCTTGGAGATCCACAGAGGCTATCTAGTGAGACCTTACTCAAGGTCAGAGAATCTGAGCTTCCTTTACCCAGCAGGGCTGCATAAGGAGATGATTTGGCCACGGGCATATTTACCAGGTGTTTGGAAGGGTCTACACTTGGCTGTACGGTGTGCTTTGACCTTGCAAGGGAGAGGTCTTTTGCCTCTCCACTTGGCATATTATAAAAAGCCCTTTTGAATAAATTTCTGGGCAACTGGGTATTGACGCAGGGACCCTCCAAAAGCTATCCTGTGTCTCTGTCTTTCTCTTCATCGTCTAGGTCTACCTTTCTATCTGATATTTTCTCATTCCTCTCTCCTCCACCTAAGAACCCTTTGATAGGTGGGAGTAGGAAGGAGCTGGACTCCCACAGACTCCCACAGGATACTTCCTTAAGTTTAAACTGGTTAAACAGTTTCCTTTGGCAACCTAGACAGTAATGTCCCAACTGTGTGCCCAGCTAAGTATCTCCTCTTGGACAGCTCCTGGTCCTGCTTAGGGAATCTCTACCTTCCCCCATTTTCTTCTAGCACTCATAAAGGCAAATTTCTAGTAGAGATCTGTGAGTGAGATTCTTCATGGAAATTCTCCACCATGTAGTGAGTCCCTCTGTACCATCTTAAGTGAGCCCTGAATTTTTTTAAATTTTATTTTATTTTACAATATAATTTAATTCTACATATCAGCCACAGATTCCCTTGTTCTTCCCCCTCCCACACCCCTCCCCTCCCCCCCAGCCCACCCCTCATTCCCATCTCCTCCAGGGCAAAGACTCCCCCGAGGATTGAGATCAACCTGGTAGACTCAGTCCATGCAGGTCCATTCCCCTCCTCCCAGGCTGAGCCAAGTGTCCCTGCATAAGCCCCAGGTTTCAAACAGCCAACTCATGCAATGAGCACAGGAGTCCAGTTGGCAAGAAAGAGGAGGGTTTATATGAGTGAGAATTGTTGAGACCAAGGTTGGATAAAGCACAGGGACAAATAGCCAAACAAATGGAAACACGTGAACTATGAACCAATGGCTGAGGGGCCCCCAAACTGGATCAGGCCCTCTGAATAGATGAGATAGTTGATTGGCTTGATCTGTTTGGGAGGCATCCAGGCAGTGGGACCGAGCCCTGAATTTTATCCCAGGGAGGGAAATAGACTCACCCTTGGGTGTTTTGAAAGTCTACTGATCCTGTATTCCTTAGAATTTCACTTCTTAATAACCATTTCAGGTATAATTCTAGCTCCAGGATATCTGAAGCCTCTCATCTCCTAGGACATGAACACATATCCTGCCTCCCCAACCATACACACATACCTCATTAAAAATAAAAGACAACTTTCAAAAAGGAATAAATAAATGAATAATTTGTGGTATATCAGTATAATAAAATATTATTAGCAATATAGTGAATGGGCTACCAATGCTTGACACAACATGAATAAGTCTCACATTTTTGAACAAGAGAAAACAGCCATTCAAGAGTATATGATTCAATTTTATATGAAACTTAGTATTTGCCTGGAGTTGCAGGTAGTGTGAGAAAAGTGAGCAGGAGTTGGCACAGGAAACTCTGTGGATAATACAATTCTGGGTTTTGTGGCTGAGGTTCCACTGTTACATGTATTTGTTAAAATGTAACAAGCAATACATTTAAAAATGAGTCAATTTGATCACCTAAGAACTATGCATCATGGTATACTAGTGCATCATGGTATGCTAGTGCATCATGGTATACTAGTGCATCATGGTATGCTAGTGCACTTCGTGTTTGCTGTTTGACAACCTTGTCCTGCTGAGCACACTTAGATCTTACTGAGTCTCCAGGCACTGTAAGCCCAGGACTTGATGCTACAAGATATACTGAAGAGCTGCCACCTTCTACAGCTTCCTTTGACACTCTGTGCTTCTGCATCCTCTATGCCCTGAAACATAGGTAAGGGTGACAGTAAAGACAGCGGGTACAGTTGTCGTTCACTGGTAGACTATTGAGAAGTGTAGAGAATCATGTCAACTCCCACTAGAGATCTGAAAATCAGAGATCTGTAATCTGCTCATAGTAAGCCAACCAACACATAAAACAGGTGGCCCATCCTGAGTTCCATTATCCTTGAGCCAAGGATGTGACAATGAGGAGCTCAGCAGTTGAACTCATACCTTTTGGACTGGATGCTGGATCTACTTTCACATGCACAGTGGTCATGGTTAAGTAACAACAGTAGTACTTTCCTCGTAGTGTGACCATGGGATTCAGAAATGAGTCTATGAAGAGTGGTTCACAAAACAGAGGGTAGATAGCAAGATCTCAGTAAATGTTATGTCGTGTTGCTATTATTAGCCCCCATATCTTGTTGCAGATATTACCAGGGTTTAGAAATGTGGTCATAACAAGAACAAACAATACTGTTTACCAACAATATGAGAAAAGATTAGGACAGTTATCACAAAACTATAAAATCTACAACAGGAATGTCCTCAATGACACATTGTTATATCATCACTATATTGTTACATTATATTTTTTCCATTGAATGGATGACAGAGCAGAGTTATTTACTGTATACAAGGGCTACATTTCTATTTGTGTAACTCCAAGTAAAGATTATTATGGATTGACATGTTTTTTAGGCTTATCTGATGAAAGCTAAGAAAATTTTAATAACACAAATTTCTGATTTAAAAAGAGTTAAATGTGTGTCTGATTGCTGAAGTAGAAACCACCAGGACTATAACTGAAGTGAAATACATTAATAAGTGCCAGATTACATGACTAGAATTTTAGAGCTTTCAAGAACATCTACTGCCACCCCCTAAGGGCACAGACTGCAATGTAGACAATACTCAAACTAGAAAGTATTTCCTTCCTTGGTTTGTTCATGATGATATCCTTGGCACCTAATATTCATAACCCTTCTTAAATTAAATTAATTCGAAGTTTGTCATCATGGACTTCTGGTTCCTCCAGAATATATTCCAAATTTTCTCCTGTCTACAGCATGGTTTTTCATGACTTCTCTATGACACAACCAAATTAGACTATTTCTCTGACTTTCAACGTGTTTTAATTTTTCAGCTCTGATTATTTTTGTTTCTGTCTGAAATATTATATTCATACCCTACATTTCCCTGGTGGCATATAATTTATCCAATATTCAGTCCAGTTTACTGAAGCTTACAGGTATCCAAGGGATAGTTCATGGGGAAAAGTCATTCCCTCCTCTCTCTGCACCTCCTCATTGCCTAAACTAATTGAGAAGAGTCATTTACAGAGACCTTAAAGCGCCAACATCCACCCTGCTTGGATGCTTGCAGGACAAATTCACAGGCAGACCTATCCTACACGATCATCGAATGGAGCAAGGTGAGGGAAGACCTGAATTTTGAAGAACATAGGGACTGAGATCTTGTCTGGAAAAAAAATATTTCAAAAGATGAAAGCCTATTTGAGGTAGTTAAGCCAGCAAGGCTCAAAGTAGCTACAAAGTGCTTTGAAGACCAATATGGGGCTCACTTCCCCATTCTCTAAGTTCATGAGAAGGCACTGGAGATAAACTGGAGGGGTCTGGTGGATTCCAGTAATAGATGAAGTACTCAAGAAAGATGTGCCTGAAGAAGTTCTTGGGCCTAGAAAGTACAAAAGTAAGATCAATCACTTCTCGAAGAAGACTACGTAAGCACTTATATGGACACCAATCCATACTGACAGAGAGCACCAGGGTTGGCTAGTACCAGCAGAAGCTACTATGACAACAAAGGGACTTTCCAACATCACCAAACTGAGACCAATTACACTAAATATCTTTGCTTTCTTTTCCCCCCACTGAAGCCCAACCCCCTCCAAGCTAACAGAGCTTCATCAGTATCTTAGAGCCAGACTGTGCTCAACCACCTATGATAAATTCAGGCCTACAGCTGTTGCTCACACTACAGGGGGAGGAAGTTTTGAATTACATATGAAATTGGGGTTTCAAACTGGGTTAAACTAAGTTTTAACAGCAAAAGCATGGCTAGGAAGCTACAGAATCTACCCCCAGGTATTGTTAAAGGGTAGATTCTGTAGCTTCCTAGTCATGGAATTCAGGGATTCAGGGTGCACAGTTGAAAACTTAAATTGGAAAAACACAAGCATATCTGTTCAATGAATGTATATGAATTCATACACCTCAACAAATCACTTATAATTGCTTATGCCAGTGGATGGAAGCATACTACAAAGGCTCGCTTCCAAGCTGCCAAAATTGTTAGGCTGGATGTTAAAATATTACAGAGAGAAAGAAAAGGTTTTGCACTGCTAATTAAAAATACATTATCATGTCATGGAAGGCCTAGTACAGAAATGGTAGGTGAAGGTGTGTCTATCTAATGGGACAAAGCACCCCGCTATCATTGCCATTTTCAACAGCGGGACTGTTTATGCTGGAGTTACCACTCTGTATGATCGAACATCCATAGAACTCTTCCTTAGAAATCTTTAGAAATCATCTGTGCTTCAAAACTCCTCTACGATCCTGTAATTTAAAAAAAAAAAAGGCGACAAAATTGCCAGTAAAACAAGAAATCATTAAGAACCTCTGATTCTTTTGTGTTTTGTTTCAATTATTTTAAATTTCAAATCCAACACCAAATGAGTTGTCAGCAGAGTTAGTAGTAATGAATGCACCAGACTTCCTGGAAAGTCTCCATTTGTCTAAGGAAGCACAAAGATCTCTAGGAGTCCAGCTCTGAGAACATAGTTCCAGGTAATGTTATCAAAGCTGTCGAGCACTCACATGTGTGCTACTTTTATTCCCCTTCAAACAAGGATTTGTGCTTGGATGGTCTGGCTAAATTACAGCCTAGTCAAGAACCAAACCAAAGAAAAGAAAACATTTCTTTCTCAATGTTGTTATCCCCTACAGCACCCAGTACATCACTAGTGGCCAATAAATGCTCTTATTCTGTAGACTGTTTTAGCTGCCTTGCCCACAGGCTTCAATCTATGTTTTTGAAAAAAGCAATTTATGAGCACCAGACATTTGGCCCTTCAGATGTCCCAAGTATTATGATTATATATTGAAGACATGTGGATAAGAAATGTTAGAGATAAATAAATAAAGTCAGTTTCCCTTAGGCCCAATACAAAGTGAAACCCTGGGTGAAGAAAGCAATTCAAAGACATGGAACTTTAAAAACAAAATCTAAGCCATCCACTCATATACATGCCTTATATGGTAACTTTGTTACCAGACTTGTCTATAACTGTCATATTCCCACTTATGTCATATCCTCAAAGGAGGCAAGTAATATTTAATCTCACTAAGCAAGCATATGTACAGATATGCCGGTTTTAGAATAATTAAATTTAACCAAAAGGAAATTTCAAGTTACAGCTTTATTTTTAAAAGTTGGAAGAATGGTATGTTTGGGTACAGAACTTCTTATTTGCAAATGTAAGAAAAGAGCAGAGAGAGAGAGAGAGAGAATGCATGTATGTGTTTCCTTTGGGGAAAGAAAAGAGCAGATTCCCATACAGAAATAAGAGTCACCAGGGTGAAAAGGGAACAAGAAAGGATCAAAGAGACACCAGAACACATCTTTTGAAACCTTTTCTGTGACCTTCCTATGGGATACAAGAGTGCTTCTTGCCTGCAGGAAGCTGGGCCTTCTCAACCTGATTTGCAGGACATTGTGCCTTGGGGTGTAATTACTGCATCACCTCTTCATGCCACTCAGTGTGCCCCAGACCTTCAGCACAATTCCAGTTCCTTCATGAAATGGATACATCCTATAATTCTGTCCCTGTACATCTCCATTTTTGTCTTCTCCCTTTGTCCTATCTACATACACTTGACATACCTGATCATTCCCCCATATCCATTCCCTTCTAGACATCCATGCCTATATAAATGCCACTCAAGTTCTGAGGATGTCAATGGCATTCCTGAGAAACAGATATGGAATATACTTCCTGGACTTGAAGACTGCTCTGTGATAACATAACACATTCATTTGTATGTTAGTCCTCTGAGGTCATGAATTTATCCGCAAGAGTCTTGATGTAGAGTCTTTGTTTTTCTGTCCAGCAAATATGTGCTGAACTCATACGATGTACCATCTTCAGTTTAGAATAACAAATCACATAAACTTTATAGGACGTTAGAGAACATAGCATCTGGTACCACTCCACACATACATGCTAAAATTTATAATATGCTTTATTTCATTTGCTTAAATATTCGCACTCAGGAGTATCAATGCATGATGGTCCTTGAGCCTAGATTCACTCAAATTGTTTGCCCTTCAAAGCCTGCTGTTCATACTCTCTCACTCGACCTAACTTTCCCCATCCACACCGCCCTCAATGATAACTAAACTCACTACCATGGATTTTACGACACCCACTTCACCCTCTTACTTTCTCATTTCTGTTACTAACAATACCACCCTCCCAATAACCCTGACTCTTTTGCTGTTGCCTTGTTCATCCCCACACTGTTCTCACTGTCAAATCCTGCCACAGTGCCTCTGCAATACACACAGCTCTGCTTCCTCTTCTCTGTTCCCTTTTGTCCTCATGAGTCTGTCACTACCCAAGATCTTTCTCTGACCTTTCTAGTTCAGTTCCTTCTGGGAACAGCTCCAGGATGCACAGTCCTGTCCATTCCCCCTCCTGCATAAATCCACAATGCCTCCTCACAACCAAAAGATAATATTTGGGCTCTCCATTAACCCTGGTCTAATATTCTGTGATCCCATTGCTCTTTGGCCTGCACCATATGCTTCAAATAAACCAGGAGATGTTCTACTTCATCTTCTCAAGTATGTCCTCTGCCAACCTTTCCTCCCACAATTTGGTTCTTCTTTGCACTTGTTTCCAACCCATGGTTCTACATCTTTCCCAAAGCCTTATTTCTCTACCTACATGGAAAACTCTCCTATTCCAAAAGCAGCAAAGAACATAATAATTCATTACTATGATACAACCTATTTTGCTCATGTTTCAATAATCGGTGTGTTTTGGGCACCAATTAGACATGAGATTGCTGAAAGATTAAAAGAGGTGACCTTGGAATGGCTCGTTTGTGTTCCCACGCAACTTTTTCATATCTGAACCAAAATACTACACCACAGCTCTGTAACTATGTCTATATTTATTTGCTATACTAAAGTGGCTTTTCATATTGAGTAGTCTTAAGTAAAATCTCTTTGTAATTGCTCTGTGGTTCAAGATTCCCCTCTACTACTATACTGAAAGGGAAGAACAGAGCTGGAGAACAGATGACTCAGAGGTTAGAAGCACTAGCTGCTCTTCCAGTGGCCCCAGACTCGACTCCCAGCGTCCACATAGTGGCTCACAACTATCTGTAACTCCAGTTCCAGGAGATCCAATGCCCTCTTCTGGCCTCTGTGGCCACCATGCATGCACATGGTGTACACACATGTACTCAAAACACCCATGCATAAGAACAATTTTTTTTAAAGAAAGGGAAGACTAGTTTGATTGCATTGTCCCAGGTAGTAGATTATTTGAAGAAAGATATTGGTGTATCTTTTAATATGTTCCTTTGTTTTATCAGTTCAGAGTATATAATGGTTATCAATATTCATTAGCTGCTTAATTGGCTAATTATTTTAGTAGGGGGAAAAAAACAGAAAGCAATTGTCCAAGATGCATTGTTTTCTATATAATACATATAAAGATTTATTTTCTAATTTTAATTTATTGTATGATACTGCCAGTTATTCTAAAGATGATTTTTCAAAGCAAAATAAACTCTAGAGATAATTTAAACCAGAAATTACACCTACTTGATGGTGGCATAGGATTCTATAAAAGGCTATTAAAGTCTACACCATCTCCACTCAAAAATATATTCTCAAGCATTCTCATATCATTTTACAGACTATTCTCAACCACTCAGTGAAAAACTCTGTCAGCCTCCATTTCAAAGATGGAGAAATCTCAGGCTCAAAGACAGTAAACTGTATGTGCAAGATTACAAGGTATTTTAAAGATAAAAAATCATCCTTAGAATAACTGGCAGTATTATACAATAAATTAAAATTAGAAAATAAACCTTTATATGTATTATATAGAAAACAATGCATCTTGGACAATTGCTTTCTGTTTTTTTCCCCTACTAAAATAAATAACCAATTAAGCAGCCAATTAATATTGATAACCATTATATACTCTGAACTGATAAAACAAAGAAACATATTAAAAGATACACCAATATCTTTCTTCAAATAATAAATTTGAATTTATCCGAATCCTGCTCTTGCCATTATATTCAGTGCATACATGGACTGAAATATTCAGCTCTGTGTACTCTATCCATAATTATATAATCAGTATTATTATGTAATTCTGTATTTTACCAGTATCCTAGCAATTTCAAGAAGTCCCAGATCCGTGTTCCCTTTCATTCAGTGCTTTTAAGAAGCCCAAACATGACTCAATATAGTGATTCCAAAATCTCATCTACTCTCTTTGACAGCAGATACTTGGTTCAATACAAGTAGATATTGATTGCCTTTTATGTGTTCAGCTCTGGGCTAGATGCTGAAAGTTCAGAGATGAAAAATACACATATAAGATAGAGGGCAAGCCACTTCATCTGTCCTTGGAGACAGAGAGTAGCTTTAACTCATGCGTGCCCAACACTGGGCCTGCTAGCTAACGAGCACTCATCGAGTGCTGCCGCATTAACACAACTGAAGAGGTGGCTCGTCTTTAAATAGCTCCTATCTCTTGTCAGTGTTTCTTTCCTGTCATTTCTTTTTCTAAGACTGAAACATTCTAAGATCTTCTATCTTTGGTTTTCTTTCCCATTGTTAATATTTAGCATAGAGTTGAAAAAATGCTTTAGATAAATCACAGTTCTCATGAGATTATTATAAAGGTACAACAATTCACTGAAATGATGGGCAATTTTTTGTTGTTGTTGTTGTTGTTGTTGTTTGAGACAGGGTTTCTCTGTGTCACAGCCTTTGCTTTCCTGGAACTTACTCTGTAGACGAGGCTGACCTTAAACTCACAGAGATCCACCTGCCTCTGCCTCCCGAGAGATACGATTATAGGTGTGCACTACCACATCCAGCTCATAGTGGGTGCCTTTTATTGTACTAAGAAAATGATTATCTTGGAATCCAAGTTGATATTATTTTATATATGAACAACACAATGATATTTTTCTTCTTAATCTTTTATTTATATTAATCAATCACTTTAAAGTGTGTTTACACTGGACATGGTTTATTACAGAGGAATTTGTCTTCCTTTGATTCTATTACAACTTTTTCATAATATATGTGTATAATAGATGATAGATATCATCTTTTCATATTAAATCAAAACCTTTACCATGTTTATTAAAAAATATAGCGTACAAAACTATTCATTAACTGAGTTTTGAGGATATAATTGTATCTCTCAGTATAGCTATCCATGCATATGATTCAGTAATCATCTTTTTATCATTTGTTATTTATAATCTACTTTCACATTATTTCTCTTTCCCTAGGTTCTTTTCTTTAATTTTTTTGAGAATTTCAAATATGAGTACTGTTTTGCATCATTCCATTCTCTCCTCCTCCAGTTCCCCCCCCCTCACACCACCATCCCTCTCAAATCCCTGACCTTCTCCTCCATAATTACACACACACACACACACACACACACACACACACACACACACACACATTCACACACACACACACACATACACACACACACTACTGGGTCCATTTAGTATTGCTTGTAGGTATATGTGTCTACAACTGACTACTTGGGATGTCTATCTTTTGGGGCTCATCCGTGTAAAAAAAATTCACCTTCTCTTAGCAGCCATTGTTCATCTTCATTTGGGGTGAGAACTTGTGAAATTTCTTCCATTCCTGTTGGTATGTCATGTCAACTGGCAGTGCCATTGTGCAGGTTTTGTTTAAACAACACTGTTGTTATTTGATGGGTGCCACATCCCTGTCATGTCTAGAAGACCCTGTATCACAGCAGGCAACCTGGTCCTTGGCTCTCACAATCTTCCTGCTCCCTTTTCTAACACTGTTTCTTGAGCCTTAGGTATAGCAATTAATGCTTATTTTCTATGTTTGAAACAGTTATGGATCTCTGCAATAGTTTTCATCTGCTTCAAAAAGAGGCCTCTTTTCTGAGGGATGAGAGCCACACTTAGCTGTGGGTATAAATGTAAGAGTTTGGAGTACAGTTAGAAATTATATTGGTTTAGGAAAATAGCAGTAGTAGGTTCTCCTCTGAGTTCAGGATTGAACTCCTCCCTATAGAGCAGGAGTTAAGACCAAATAGACTACAAGTGTTTATCACAAGAATACAAGTTAATTTTGACCATTGGTGTTATCTTCTGAGCTGGCCATTGTTGTTGCTTATAGTCTCTATAGCTGGGTGGGACTATCAGTTGCTTTTCTCCCTTGGAAGCTTGCATAGTACATTCTTATGCTGAGACTTAGTCCTTAGGTAACAGGCTTCCATGTCAGTTCAGCTAGGTCAGTTCAGCTTCGTCCCTCCAAGTCCTGTGTCCACAGTGTGTGGTATCTTCAACAATAGGATCTTTCCTTCAAGAACTGGGAGGCAACCACAGGCAATGATAATAGCTTTTATCATTTAGGGAGTCTCTTGGGCCTGCCTGACCAGCCTGAAGGGAAGTTTTCTATGCCTGGTACTGGACTTTTGTTAGGGAATCTGTGGCTCTTGGAGGGAGCATTATGACCCAATGTAGCATAACTCTATTTAAACTGTGTGTGTGTGTGTGTGTGTGTGTGCATGCACATGCGCATACATACTCATGTATCCTTAAATAAGCTTATAAAATAATATGCTTCCCTATGACTTTTTCAAATATCCTTACCGTTGTGCATCGCTCCTTCCTATGTCTCTCTGCATTACCCTCCTCCCCGCTTCCCTACTTAAAGTTCACAATTAGTTTTTCCCTTCCTCTTTTCACAGCTCCTGCATCCTCCCATCCCCCTCTCTAAAGCCCCTTCCCCTGTCCCATGGTCCCTTTCTACTTTCTCAGCTTCTGCAGGTACTTGAGGTTATATACTCAGGTTCAGGGCTAGGCTCTACAAATAAGAGAGAACGTGCAATGCTTGTCTTTCCAGGTCACACTTCCCTCACTCATGATAGCATTTTCCACTTGCATCCATTCACCTTCAAGTTTCATGACTTCTTTTTTTTTTTAATACCTGAATAGAACTCTAATGTATATTAGACACTTCCATCATCCATTCATCAGTCAAAGGACACTTAATTTGTTTTCACGTCCCAGCTACTGTGAAAAGAGCACACTGAACATGGCTCAGCAAGTATCTCTGTTGTAGGATACTGAATCCTCTGGGCATATATATGCCAAGCAGTGGGATAATTGGGTCACATGGTAGATCTATTTTTAGCTTTTTGAGACTTCTCCACTCAGATTTCCAGAGTGACTGCCCAAATTTGCACAAGTGAATGAGGTCCCCTTTCCCCGAACCCTTGTCAACCTCTGCTTTTAGTTGTTTTCTTGATCTTGGTCACACTGACCAGGGTAAGATGAAATCTCAATGTAGTTTTAATTTGCATTTCCCTAATTGCTAAGCATACTGAACACTTTTTAAGATATATCTTAGCCTGGGATGTTGCTGCTGCCAGAAAAAAAAACAGACAGTTCCCTACAAGATACAGGTACAGAAAAGGATTTTCTGAATAGGACTCCATTTGCTCAGGAGTTAAAGCCAACAACTGGCAAACTGGATTTCATAAAACTGAAATGCTTCTGTTCAGGAAAGGAAACAGTTAGTGGAGCGATGAGGAAACCCACAACACAGGAGAGAATTTTGCCAATTATACATCTGACAGAGGAGTAATAGCCAGAATAGAAAGAGAGCTCAGAAAAAAATCATGAAAATAAGTCACCAGTTGGTAGATGAGCTATGCATCTGAACAGAAGGCTCTCAAAAGAAGAAATAAAGTAGTTAAGACATATCTTCAAAAGTGCTTTTTTTTTCCTGTGTTTAAAATCCTAGCAACTTAAACATCTGACAAAGAATCAGACACAACCTTGGAAACTGGGGTTGAACAACATAAAGATTTTTACCTCAGCCGCTGTTGTAATTTCCAATTTTTAAAGGACAAAGTGAAATTGCCTACCTTAATTATGGCCTTGCATTGCTACTACTTACAACTAGTCTTCAGAAATGTTATTTTCTTTAGAACAATCTTTTAACTTCATCAACCAACACAATGAAATTATACAAAGCATTCATTTTTCCGAGGTGCTCTTTTTGTTCCACAAAACCCCCTTTTTTTGCACTTTGTCATTTTCAAGCAACAAAAAAATCTGAGATGTTATGATTCTACAAGAGTGACTCATGTTAGAGGAGTTTTCCAGAGGTACTTGGGAACTTTTTCCTGTCTTTCTTCAAAAGACAAAGAAAGCAGGAGAGTGCAATGAAGTGAACTGCTGATACCCAGCCATCTACTGGAGCTGTGCCAACCCCTGGCAAAATCTGTTCTTAAAATAAAGAAAGAGAAACATATATACACACACAAATACATAGGCACACACATACAAACACACAGATATATACCACAAATACATATGCACATACATACACACAAATACATATACAAAACATACACAAATACGTACTACAAATAGATATGCACACACACAAATATAAACACACAAATACGCATCACTAATACATACACACAGCACACATACAAATATGTATCACAAACACATATTAACATGCATCCACACAAATGCACATATTTGTTATGGTCTAAAGGATAGATGAAACAGTGGAACCAAAATGTATACTGTTCTAACCCTAATTATTTCTGCCGTGAAAGCATATATCTCTGCAGATTTTATTTCTGTATGATCTCTAATGTCATCCTCCACAACCAAGAGGCAATTAAATATCTTGTCACTAAGCATTTTGATGTACTAGAGCACACACAAAACAATCAGTAAAATATCTCACCTGTTTTAAAAAAAAAATACTGTCAATTCTTAGGCTCTCTTCAGATTGCATTATGTAAAGGCTTCACAGATTGGAAAAATAAATTGAGGGACTAGAGAGATGGCACAGTGGTTAAAACTACAGTGTGCTTGCAGAGGCACCAGGTTAGTTTCCCAATATCCATGTGTGTAGGAGTGGGCTCACAACCTCTGTAACTTCTACTCCAGGGAATTGGATGCCCTCTTCTGGCCTGCACAAGTACTATAATCCACCTCTAGCAAAAACCAAACTCACATACACAGACACATAATTAAAAAATAAAAATAGCTGGGCATGGTGGTGTAGATGAATTTCTAAATGGTCTTATTAAATAAAAAATACAAAGCCAAATATAGGGGTGAAAGCCTTAGAAAGATCAGGGAAATGAAGAAAGCCACCAGCCGACCCTACCTCACCAACTCTGCAGCTTCCAAATGTGATTTACTTCTTGTCTACCCATGTCTATATGCCTTGGTGTTCTGTCATCTGATTTGCTCTCTCCATTCAGCTATACCACTTCCTCTTCCTACACAGCTCTGTCACTTCCTATCTGTCTGTATAGATCTCCAGACCTCTGTGGTTAACTAGTTTTGGAATTTAAGGCGTGTGCCACCACACCTGGCTCTGTTTCCAATGTGGCCTTGAACACACAGAGATGCTGCCTGCCAAGTGATAGGATTAACGGTGTGTGCTACCATTGCCTGACTTCTTTGTTTACTTAAAATGCCTTGCTATTTCCTCTGATCTCCAGGAAAGCTTTATTTATTAAAGCACAAATAAAATATCACCACATTTCAGCACAAACAAAATATCACCACATGGTGGCACATGCTTTTAATCCCAGCACTTAGGAGGCAGAGACAGGCAGATCTCTCTGAGTTCTAAGTAAGTCTGGTCTATATAGTGAGTTCCAGGACAGCCAGAGCTACATTGTGAGGCTCTGTTTCAAAAAAAAACAAAAATAAAATCTGCTAAATAAAAATAAATTGAGAAGAAAATAACCTTTCACATAGTTAAGTACAACTAATTTATGTATGGAACTAAAATAAAATGTAGTTCATTTTTATTACAATGTCTTATAACCAAAGAGTAAAAAAGACACTATGAAAGTGTGTTACATTAGGTATGCTTCAAACAACATCACATCCCTTGAGGGCTGTCCAGAGTCTTGTTCTCTGGTTCCTGGAGAAAGAGTCTGTGTTCTTGTGAACCAGATATGAAAAATGCTAATTCAGATACTATCCATTTGGATGTGATAAAAATTTTGCCTTTCAAATAAATGAGTGTCTTGGGTAGTATTCACCTGTATCCAGACTATCTTTCACCATAGGAGCTTAATGATAATTGGTGCTTGTTGGTCTATTGAAAGTTTAGAAGTGTACAGTGAATGTCTCCAGCAATTGAGTTCTTTATATTATGAGCAAATTGTACACAAAAACTATGATGGTGATGTAAAAGGAAATAACCCTCTGAGCTCTGAAATCCTGTTGGGAACACGTTTCACTCCTTCTTGCTACATGAAGGCGACAAAGAAATGAAGCGAAGTCCCATACAGGGCGAAAGACCTCAATTTCCTTTTCTGTGTGGATCAAGTACATACACACCATTCTCTACACACCCTGAGAATAATAATCTTTAGAAGATGATAGAGATGGAAATAATAAAAGGAGCGCAATAGAGACAGAAAAATAAAAGACTTGGAAACAAGAGCAGTAAGAGGATAGCATAGGTGTTAAGCTTATTTGGTGTAAGCACAGAATGCCAGGGCAGCAGGAAACCTTAGTGACTGCTGGTTCAGCCATTTCACTTACGCCTGAAGAAAACTGGACCTAAGAAAGCTATCAGCCTCGTAGAAATGAGTACTGGCTGCTAAAGAACAGAATGTAACCTTTGTTAAATGTTGCCCATCAACTGTGGTCAATACTATGTGAGAAAAGTAGGTATGTGGTGCCATCAGAGGTCTCCAGGGACCAGTCAGATAACCCAACAGAGTAAGGAAGCCAGATACAGGGTATCCGGTCATGGGCTGGAAAGTACATGGTCCAGCTAGGGAACAGATCAGTTGGATTTTCACCTTGTTACTCGAGTCTGGTGTTAGTGACTATACCTTGTTCAGAAGCCAAATTGTTTGTGAAAAATATGATACGCAATTGCTGGTATCTAATTCTGTTTCTTGAACTGCCATGCAAGCCAAGGCATCAGTGGCCCAGCCACAGACTGCAGATCTCTAGCCCATAGATCCTGGTCTACTGTAGCACAAAGTTCTCAGAAAATGTTTTTTAAATGTGGCAAAAGTAGGTAAAAGGCAGTTCCTCTAGTGGCTTTATTAAGGTAGCCAATGCATTTAAGTGCAGAGAACTTTCCGGTGAAAGCTCTAAGAGGATGAGAGTTTGTCTTCTCTTTTGCTTACTCAGCCTTGATATAGGTCATCCACAACCTGGCTTGTCTGGACTGATGGACAGATCACTTCCCAGTCTCATCTTATTCTTTAGACTTTCAAGGGATTTTATTTAAGAGTGTGTGGCAGTTTAAATGTAATTGGCCCCTATAAGCTCACAGGGAGTGGCACATAGGAAGGTGTGGCTTTGTTGGAGTGGGTATGATCTTGTTGGAAGAAGTGTATCACTGTGGAGGTAGGCTTTGAGGTCTCATATATGCTCTTAGCCATGCCCAGAGACTCAGACCACTTCCTGTTGCCTGTACAAGACATAGAACTCTCAGCTACCTCTCCAGTACCATGTCTGCCTGCATGCTGCCATGTCGCACCATGATGATAATGGATTGAACCTCTGAACTGTAAGTCACCCAATTAAATGTTTCCTCTATAAGAGTTACTATGGTCATAGTGTCTCTTCACAGCAATAGAAACCCTAACTAAGACAGGGGAGTTAATATTTTTCTGTGCTAGTAGCATATTTCTTTGTTCATAAAAGCTGCAACTGTGCTTGCCTTGAACACAAAAGAAGACAGTATCAACTCTTCAGGAACTTGTAAATAACCCAAGAATTGCTCTGGGAAGCTCTCTTTGGAAAACTAGGAGTAATTATTTCTATTAACCAACAGAACAGTGTTAGACATGGTTTCCTATCTATCCACTATACCAATCAAACAGTCAAGGTGGCTACACCAGAAAGCACAAAAGTCAACTGCAAACTCATCAATGCCTAACATTCCTGGGTATTTTAAAATTCCTGCTAGAACTGTTGTGTACTAGCCATTAATTTATTTAATAAGTACGTATTTTTGAACACTGAAAACAATAAATATGACAAAATCTATATCCTTATGGAGCTTAAATTCTAAGGCAGAGAGACAAGCATTAAATATTGGTATTCTGATCGTGTTTAACAAGCATGTGCCTAGGGTGAGGCTTTGAGTTATCGAATTTGATAATTCCTGAAGAGTGAATTATATCCCATTGTGTCTTATATCAAGCTACCGATGTGACACAGCAAATGTAAACTTGGGAGAGATGCTCAGCAGAAATCATTCCATGTTTCCCTTATCCAAAAACAGTAGATGAGACTATGCTTAAGATCTAAGGAAACAGGAAAGAACCGGTTCTGAGAACTATCTGTTTTTATATAATCCATAATTGTAAGTTCACGTTATTTCATAATTTAATATTTAGTGATAGCTGTGCTTTAAAACTGCCTTTAAAATACTAGAAAAATTTTGAATCTGCCCAACATGCTGGTAGGTAGACAGATAAATAATAATAAATGGATGAGTTTTTTTAAATAACATGAAGTAAACAAGTTAGTGAAGAAAAATGAAGCAGAGATTAGATTTTAAAAAGAAGATCAAAGTCTAGAAATGGAATGCACTAGAGTGGAGATCAAGAACCCTGTCTACTGCCCCAGCTACCTAGAACAGCCAATCGATTCCACCGGGGTTGCAGTCTTACTGCAGAAACCCACGCTGTCTTTGAGCATTTCTCACACTGAGAAAGTACTTACTTGCACTGAGCTCAGATCTACCCTCTATCCTCTACAGCTATGGTCTTCTGTTGCCCTTGTTAAGCATTAGGAGTTTCATAAATGAGCGTCAAGAACCACAGAGGCCTGAGTGTCTAGGGCGGGGAGGACCAGTGAAGCTGTCAGACTATTGCAGCTGCTGTCTCCATCAGAGCTGCCGTACAATCTGTCTCATTATATACTGTAAGTTTTCACTTGAGAAAATATTTTATAGTTAAAAATCTGATTTAAACCTATTTCCATAATTATATAATTTTCCCACCAGTCTATGAAATTTGCAGTAACATATGATTAAGTGAAAATAGGACATATTATAAATTGATAACAAAGATCCTTAAAAGCTAAATGATTTAATATACAGAGGTTTATTTCTCATACTTGTGAATTACTGATTTTCTAATATTTTATTGAATATTCATGTGTTTATGTTCCTAAGAAATACCTTTCTAGAATGTTCTTATAAACCTTTTGTCTGTTTTTTTGGCATTAAAGTAATTTTAGTTTCATAAAATTAATTGGAAAGGATCCTCTCATCTTCTATTTTAAGATTTTTCCAGGCGGTGGTAGCACATGCCTTTAACCCCAGCACTCAGGAGGCAGAGGCAGGCAGATATCTGTGAGTTCGAGGCCAGCCTGGGCTATAGAGTGAGTTCCAGGACAGGCTCCAAAACTACACAGAGAAACCCTGTCTTGAAAAACTAAAAGATTTTAAGGAAGGTATTGTGAAGAAATAGGACTGTATGTTTTGTAGAATTTATCAGATTCCTTTTATTAAATATTTTAAACTAAGTAATTTATATAATAGACATTGAATTATCTAGGGTTTCTAAACTTCTTTCAATGAACTATCTTTTCTGAGTAGTTGATGATACAGGCACACATTTGTTTTACTGCCCCTTACTATTCTGTCAGTGTTTGTGGACACAGTGATGACAAACCCTCTTTATTTCCAACATTAGGCATTTGTGCCTTCTCTATAGCTCTTGGTCAGCCTGGAAGGAGATTTATCAATTACATGAATCATTCTTTGCTTTTTGGTTTCATTGAATGTGATGTTTTTCTGTTCTCAATTTTATTGATCTCTGCTCTTATATTTACTCTTTTTTTTTTTTTAACTAGGACACGATCTTGCTGTGTGATTACAAAGCCCAAGTTGGCCTAGAACTCCTTAGGTAACCAACACTGGCTTTCAACATCATCTACCTCAGTGGGAATTACAAGTGTTTATTATCTTAGATATGTATTTTCTTAGAATGTACTTGCTTAGGCTAGAAATTTTAACTCATTATTCTTTTTATTATTATTTCCCACCAGGGCTGGGGATTGAATCCAAGGCCTCTTGCACAGTGGGTGAGTGTTTTCCAGGGAGGCACAGCCCAGCCCTCTCTTCGTTTTAATGGAGGCTTAGTACTAAAGATACACTTCGGTACCACTCTAGCAGATTTGAAGTTTTGATATGCTGCATTTCCAAATGATTTCAATTAATTTTTTTGTTTATGGAATAATTTCAGACTTAAAAACAGGTACAAGCCAATACAGAGAGTTTCCATGTACCCTTGGGATTCCAGTTTCTTCTATTATTAACATCTTACATACCCCTGTTATATTTTTTTCATTTTCAAAACTTGGGAGCCAATATTCATGTATTATTAGTAATAAGAAAGCCTGAAACATTATTGATATTTCAATCATTTTCCCATGAGTATCTTTTTTCCATTCCAGGATCCTCTCTAGAATACTATATCAAGGTGCCATAGCCCTTTACAATTCTATGGTGTGTGAAGACTTCTTACTCTCCTTGAATTTGATGGCTTCAGTGGATATGAGGGGTACTTTCCAGATGACTTGGGTGTATCTGATTTTTTTTTATTATTATCGAAGTGGATTTGGGAGATTTGAGGAAAGGTAATCTCAACTTGTCTGAGCATCAGGTACTTGCTCTCTACACAGACCATCAGTGGTTATGTCAAATTTTACCTAGTCAAGGTAATGCCCTCTGTGGTTCTTCACTGCAAATTGACTGTATTTTTTTTTATATTCAATTGTTTTGTCAGTTAAATGCAGTCCACACTCAAGGCAAAGAGAATTAAACTTGACATCCTAGAGAAGAAAGCATATCATAGTTTATGGAAAGTATTTCTGTAACAATGGGTTGTCTTCTTCAATCTATTCCTTTTTTAAGATTCTTTTTCTATTTTAATCATTTGTTTGTGTGTGGGTATATGTATATGAGTGCAGGTGCCCATCCAGTCCAGAATAGGATACTAGATACCCTGGAGCTGGAGTTGCTGGTGGTTGCAAGCTACCCAATACAGGTTCTGGGAATCAAACTCAGGTCCTCTATAAGAGCAGCAAGTGCCTTTAACCACTGAGCTGTTTCTCCAGTCCTCAATCTATTCCAATCTATTTATTTTTACTCTTATAGTCACAAAAGTAATATTCTTGATTATGTTTCTTTTGTACTTTATCCTATAACTGAGAACCTACCACATCATTCTCTTACTTGGGAAATATTTCTTAGCTTTTCTTCCATGAAATTGTTTCTTGGCATTTCATTTCTTGCAGTAGTACATGCTGCTAGACCATCTTACAAATCTATTCCCCATGCTAGAATATACCTCCTCTTTGAGAATTCATAGCTCTCTGTCATGATATATCTGACAAGGACTCTAAGTTGATTTCTCTCTATGTTTGACGTATTAAAGCTTCTTGATTAACCCATTATGGGGGAGGGAGCTCCAAACTGCAGCCCTTGAACTGAATCTATCCTGTGTCTTGTCTTCATGCAGCATGGGCTAAGAATGGATTATACTTTTGTAAAGTAGTTATTAAATCAAAAGGAAAATAAAATATGATATAGTGACCAGATAACTCATCAAACATTAGTTATTTACTACCTGTCCCTTTACAGAGAAAGTCTGCTGCCTCTGGCTCTAGAATAAAAAAACAAAAGTCTGTATCTATTTATCTAATGTATGTTACATTGCAAGGTTGGTCAGGAACCTCAGTGGGACATGGATAAAGTAAAATGACAGATTAGACTTTTAAGATCATTTTTCAGGGAAGCATTGAGAGAATTTAAAAATACAGCTATTTCAGCCCTCGTGAGACAACTCTTCCACAGTAAGACATCCTGTGAAGTCTCTGAAACATGGACTTCAGAAAGGAAGCTGCTGTGTTGGTGAAGAGTTTGTTAAACCCCCTTAAGGGGAGTCAGAAGTCTCTTAGTCAACATGACTATGAGCATTGAAAATCTGATGCCAGTCCAGATAGAAAATGTGACAAAATTTGAATATGACTCAGACTGCCATCCAGATGATGACACTATCGCGGCAAAGTAGTCACAGACATGCCAGAAGAATGTTGTATATAAAAGAATGAGTAAGTAGCTGTTTTAAAATCTCAGAAGAAAAAAAGACTCAAAGCTCATTTCAGGACAGATAAGGAAAAACTAACCTAGATCTTGTTGAAATGTCAGATCAATAGATTGTGTGGATGAAAATATAAAATAAGGCAGAGAAGACAGAGAGATCTTTCAAGCAGATTTTTAAGGGAATTTATGAACAGATGATTCTTTCAACATGTGACCCTCAGTTGGGATGCATTCATCTTTGAGTTACAGAAGATCCTGTGAGCAGTAAAGAAAAGCATTTCTTGTTTATCTGCACACATAAATGATGAGAAGCCTCCCCAGAGCTCATCCCATTGTCCTCCAGGGTCATCATAAGCCGGTCTCTCTCCTCCTTTGTTCTGCCATGTCAGGGGGTCAGCTTGATGCACCAGTAGTCACAGGATGCCAACGACAGTCCCCAACCGAGTACCTTCTCAGCAATATTCCAAGAAAGAGGGAAAGTAGAGTGCCCACCACCTCTGCTTGCCTATCCCCATCACTGAGGAGCAAGTTGTTTTTCTCAGATGTCCTCACCATCTTTTCCTCAAGTCCTCTGGTTAGGATAGGGTCACATGCAAGTATCTGTCTTTTGAGCTTCTATTAGAAATGGGTGGGAGAAAGCATTCTGTCATCACTATGAAAGAAAGACTGGGGTTGATGGACCCAGACTAATAATTCTGAAGATTGGAGGCATCACTAAGAAACATGGTAGGATTTGATCTTATAAAGCTGGTCCTACTTCTTGCCTGCACCCAGTGCAACCCAGAATACTGAAGAAGCAGCAACAAAATTGCATTAACCACAATTAGCAAAAAAGTCTACCAAGAAGGGCTCACTAATGATAAGCTTGTAAGATATTAAGACCCACCTATTCCATCCCCAGCTATATACCCAAAGTCTTGAAGCCAAAACATTTCAGAGACACTTCACATTCAAATGTCTATCAACAGATAGATGGAGCACAAACAAAGTGTACATACAAATAATGAAATTTTGTGCAGCTCTAAAGATTAAATCATGATTTGGGCAGGAAAATGGATGCAAGTGGAAAGCATTGCTGTGCAAAACAAATCAGTCCCAGACAGATAAACATCGCATATTTTCTGTCATATACATAAACCTACATTTAAATTGTGTGCAAGTGTGTGTGTGTGTGTGTGTGTGTGTGAGAGAGAGAGAGAGAGAGAGAGAGAGAGAGAGAGAGAGAGACTAAGCTAGAAAGGGGATCATGAGAGGTAAAGAAGTCCTAAGGAGTAGAAATACAGAATGTCACGGACTACACTACATGTAAACAGGAAGCAAGTTAGGGGGCTAGGGAGAGAAGGGAAACAGCTGGAGGCAGGGAGGGAGAACTGGGGAGGGGTATGGGGATGAATTAATGAAGAAACAGCCTCATTATCTTATTACCTCCAAAAAGCTCCCATTCTTAATACCGTAATCTGTTATCTTGGGGGTTAAATTCAAGTGGATGAATTTTGCAAGAATACACAAATTCAAACCTTAGTGAGTATGAACAAGCGACAACAGCCGTACCGAACAGTACAAATTCTCATTCATGGCTGTGAGATTAAGTTGTTACAATTACTTTGGCAAACATACATAAAGTAGCATGCTTTTGTAAAGTGAAGATTTAGTCCAGTTTCAACAACTCTATCCCTAATATACAAGGTGTACAGATACTGTTTAATATGTGCACTTAATCTACATACAGAGAGAGAGAGAGAGAGAGAGAGAGAGAGAGAGAGAGAGAGAGAGAGAGAGAGAGAATTAAAATATCCATCCATGGGAGAATGAATGAATTGTGCTGAAGTCATTACGACCATAAATAAGTGAGTCACAACTGCAGGCCCCAGCATGAATGAATCCCAGACTCGTTATTGTGACAGATTATATAATCTGACAGCATTTCTAACAGGTCCAAACCCTGTTTAGGAAACCACACATCTGTAGTGAAATCTAACGGGAAGGTCAACATTCCACTAAGAATACGAATGACTCCTGACATGAAAGACAAGGGATGGCAGGCCAGGGGTCACAGAAGGCATTAGCTGCATTCCTAACATTCGAGGTTTTGAGCTGGGTCATAGATTAAAGTCATTTCATTACATCTTATCTTATATTTTACAATGTACTTGTTTTTTAACTGCTACGGAATTTTCATAGCACAAGTGGTGGGTTCTTATTCATCAACACATTTGAGGATGGGTTTCATTAGTAATATTTTGGGCAGCCAAGATGGTTCAACAGGTAAAGGCACTTGCTAACAAGCTTGACAACCTGAGTTTGATCCCCAGAAACAGTAGAAGGAGAGAACCAACTCCCACAAGTTGTCTTCTGACCTCTACAAGTGTGCCATGGTATACACACACACACACACACACACACACACACACACACACACACCACAGAAAGAGACAGAGACAGAGGCAGAGAATAAATAAATGTAAAAGAGTAACATTTTTTAAAGTCCCATGAGTGGTTCTCATGCATGCTAGGAAAAATTAGCAAATCAATAATTTGGGGTTATCTAAATAGAAGTTTAAAAATAACAGTCAATTTTAAGTTTCTCTCTGATGAAAGACAAACAGATGCCACTAACCAGAACTGGAGTTTAGAAGGAGAACAGGTCTGGGGAGAAGGGCAGACACAACACATTTAAGGGGTAGTAACTTTCACTTAAAACAGAAGGTATTATCTGTCTGGAGACTAGAACTACAGAAACTCCCTTGGGCAGTAGCTTCTAGCCATAGAAATTATAGTGCAGAATCTTTGCTACTTTCCAAGAAAATATGACTAAAGGATGAAATGGCATTATGATTGCATTCTTGAATAAATTACAATAGAGTTGATTAGAACTTACCAAACTTCCCATCTTTCCCCCAAGAAGGAACCATATGCCTCTCTGAGTTGAAAGAGGTGACTTGTTGCTATGGCAATCACTTTCCTGCAACCTCAAGCAAGAATAAAATGCCCCACTATTGACAATTAACAAACCACTTCAAGATGTCTGGGGGCAGAATGAGCTGGATCCCATTGTGCGTGACCATGGTCATGTTGAAGTTATGGGAGACAGAATGCCTGTACCCTGCTCTGCGTTCATCACTCTTCCAGGAACCAGTACAACTCAAAGGGTTTATAAACTTTGGCTAGAATACCTGAAGATTTGTATTTAGACCCCAAGTAGATGGCGGCACTGAGACAATAAGGAAAGCATGTTCCCCTGCTGGGGTTCCCCAGGCAGCACCATTAAACCTGACTAACGTTACCACGATAACTTGGAGCTGGGTATCTTCTAAGTCCAGGTGCTGAAGTTTAGACGCCCACACAGCACATTTGGAGGTGTGGAAACTGTAAGACATGGGGGAAGTGAATGTTATGTCCCTGAAGAGGGGAGGACTGGGAGGGGATGTTGGAAACCCAGGCTTTCATCTCTAATCTCCAGTAGCCAGGAGGTGAGAAGTGTGTCTCCACCACCTGTCCCCAGCTACGATGCTCTGCTTCACCTCACCACAGGCCCCACAAGAACTGAAACTCTGAGCCAAAGTGAACCTTCCCTCTTCTGAAGTTCATCTATCTCGGGCTTTTGTCACAGCAGTGGAAAGCTAACGTTTACATATCAATGAGAGTCAAAAAGTCTCATGAACATCAATCCCATTCTTTCCCTCTAAGACCACTTTTCTACTCTTTCTTAAGAGCTAAAAGTGACTGGATGAGCCGTTGTCGCTCTAAGTATCTCCGACAGTAAATCACACGAGCCTCTATAGTCCATGCTCTGTATGCACTGTTAGTTTTAAATCAGTCATCACTCTATTTCTGATGATACATCAGGAGAGCAAACCTTTGCCCATACTACATATATACTATTAGTTATTAAAGCAAGCATCAAAGTAAATATTCCATCCTCCCTCTGTTAATGAAGTAAGGAAGAAACAAAGAGGTTGATCTTCTCATGTGCTTACAGCTATCACAGACAGACAACAGGCTGGAACAAATCCAAGGGGTGGCAGCCATCTTAAAAACAACCTGGACACGCCTTACTCAAAACCTGTGCTCCTGTGTTACATGCATAACCTCTTAAGGAAATCTACATCAATCCTGAACATCATGTACTGAGAGACATTTCTAACTATACAGGATGTAATATCACAGGTGAGAAACCAATGTTTCAGTGAAGCTTTATTACATCATATTTACTTCATCTATCAACAAAGACTGCTAGAATCTCAAGAAGAACTTGAGTTTACAGCATTTGAAGTTCCATGTTTTTCTGTACTGAATTGTTAAGATTGCTCCATCCATCTAAGAAGCTTAATGGCTATTTAGAGATAGAATCTACTCTCTACCTTTAAAGATATTTTTCTGTGTATCTGAGAAAATGGAGAACCAGTCCTCTACCAAATTCAATAGAAACAAGCTGTGCATGGTAGCACTGCCTCTTAACTCCAGCACTCCAGAGGTAGAGGCAGATATATCTTTGTGAGTTCAAGGCCAGCCTAATCTACATAGTGAGTTCCAGGACAGTCATAGGTATGTAGTGAGACCCTGTCTCAAAACAAACAAAAACAAACAAACAAAAATAAGAAACAAACAATCAAAAAAACAACAAAAAAGAAAAAAGAGAGGGACAGAGGAAAGAAGGAAGGAAGGAAGGAAGGAAGGAAGGAAGGAAGGAAGGAAGGAAGGAAGGGAGGGAGGGAGGGAGGGAGGGAGGGAGGGAGGGAGGGAGGGAGGGAGGAAGGAAGGAAAGAAGGCTCTTTGAACATCCAACACAGATCTTGACTGCACCTCCATTCCTTCAGTGGACCCCAAGAGATAAATACTGCCACTATCTTTCTGCCTTCTACGTTAGATCATAGTTTGAAACTGTCTCTTATTCTTTTCATTGTGAATTCTTTTCTTATCATGATTTCTCTGAAACTATACATTTCTGGCCTCTTCTTCCTTTTTGGTCACACTTCTTATAACTTCTTTTACAATCATCATAATCAACTCCTAGGTGCTTATAAAACATTTACAAATAAAACAAAACCAAGAGAGAAGGTACAGAAAAAGCATAAAATATCTTAGACTAAGTAATACAAATAGAAAAGATATTAGACCAACCAACTAGTCACAATCACACACAACACTAGATGTATGTCCCTCAGTCCTTCACTAATCAAGTTCTGAGATCTACAGTGGACCAGACATAGGGTAATGAATGGACAGTAGTCAACAATCATTAGTATCCCTGTGGTCGATCATCCTGTTTGCCAAATTCATTCTTTCCATGATGCTCTTAGTGATGAGGGGAGCAGAGACACAGCTCCATGCTGTCATCCTCAGTAGCTCAGGGAGTTCCCGAGAGCCTCATCTTTGTCAAACACTCTGGTTTCATAGGTTGGATGCCAAAAAGAATTTCAGGACTAGCCAGTATGAAGCCGACTTAGAGTTGTACTGAAGATATTTTAATTAGCATGAGGGTTAAAGGACAGAGAGGCACTCAGAAAGAAATAAGGACCCCAGATCACAGGAGTGAGCTTCTCAAAGAAGTCTCTCTTCATTGTCATTATTGTCCCCACAGGTATCAGTTCTTTGGGTTTTGAAGTTATTATCTGTAGAGCGTCGTTAAGGAATCTCACTAAAATCACAGGGTAGTTCCCAATAGGTACCTGATAGGATTACAATTGATAAAAACAGAAGAAGGTAAGATGTCTTTATTGCAAACAGTCTTGTTTGAGATACCCACAAAATGTCTGGGACACTGATGAGGCCCTGTACAAGCTCAAGTATGCTTAGGCCTTAAGCCTAGTTCTTGGTATACTAACAAAATACTATGTAAGAAAAGGAATATTAATTAAGTGTTAGCAGCTTCAGAGCAAATGTTGTCTGGGATTCTTGCTTCTTGTTGGTAAGAAGCTCTGACTAGACTCCCAGGTGAAGGGTTCTTTTCCTTTCTCATGTTCTCATAATTGTTCTTGTCACTTGGTTCTGTGCCAATGCCATCTTCACATATCCCTGCTGTGCTGAGGACTGTCCATGTGCCTTTTTGTGGTCAGTGGAACCGGAGAGAATTCCAAACTCTGTGTATATACCAAGTCGCTTGCCTTTTGCTGTGACAAATGGCAGCGTTCCAGATGACGGCTGCTCTGTCACACTGACCCCAAAGTATCTGAACACTGGCCAGTTACCATGGAGCACTGAAAGTGGGACATTGACATATGGAAGCCACTGAAATATTGGCATGCTTTATTTGTACAATACACTCTAGCCCATTTGACTAGTTGAATGGGAAGGACAGCTAGGTATTAGGTAAATAATAGCATAAAAAGTATAAAGTCTCTGAGCTTCCAAATATTTACCTGTGTAACAACATGAGGCTCATAGTTTGTTGCAGATATTTTAAAAGGTGATGCATGTAAAGATTTTATTCAAGTAAATATCAAACATCTGCAGTATAACACACCCTCAGCTGGTTGAGAAAGCCATGGTTCTTTCCAGTCATTAAGGATCTCCCATGAAATAAGCCAAAATTACAGTTTTGTGGTGCTGAGAATACCAGAAAGCAATGTGTCACTGTGCCAGGGCGACCTGAATTGGTAGTGTGAAGCAAGCACAGGAAGACAAAGAACACAAGAGCCGGAGCAAAATAGCACAGAAGAAGGTGCCATCCTAGGAAACTTGCAAGTGGTTAGGCTGTGGTTAGGATGCCACCAGAAAAGAGCAAGACACCAGGGGAGACACTAAGCAGAGCCCTGAGAGGGAAGGGTCCACTGTGCCCAGGTGGGAGGTGGGTTCTATGCCACAGGACCCTGCTGGGGAATTTTAAGCGGGGAAATACCACAGCGAGGTTTGCATTCCAGAAACATCCATTCCTTGCTGTGCTGAGGGTGGAAGAGGTTGATGAGGGAGGAATTAGAAGGCTGCTTAAGGCATTGTGACTGAGATATCATGAGCATAAGACCAACTAGGAGAAGACATGGCTGAAAGGATTTAGTCTTGTTTTCCGAATGCCAAGGATGTTCTGCACTTCTATCTGATAGAAGAAATCTCACTGCCTTATCCAGATGGCACTTTCCTTAAGCATGACTGTAGTGTGCATAGCCTTATAGAATGTAAATCAGTCACCACAGCGGGTGTCAACTGCAGGATCAGTTTCACAAAAGAGGTTTTATAATATACTTTTGTGATATTACAAACTAGACACATGTTATTGTAAATACAAGAATAAAGATGTGAATTAATTAATTAAGCAATAACTGATCCAATCTCTAAAACACCGATCAATATTCTTATTACCTACCTTTCCAACCTTTCCCACTCACTCACAATGTGTGAAGCACAAACAAAAGTACACTAAATAAATGTGTATATAGAGTTGAGTCATCATGACAATAAAAGTTATGATAGTATGCACAGGGAGCTAGAGTGTAACATGCCACGGTAGGAAAAGCATAAAATAAACATACTCCCTTGAGTTGGGGACTTGGGGTGGATAAATGACATGCATATACACACTGATACACACATTCTTACTGTTCAGATCATCTTCTCTGTGACAGCCAAGGCTCAGTTGTTTCAATTTTACATTTTCACTTTAAGCCCTTTGGGGAGGGTGGAATTTTTTGAGACAAGGCTTCTCTGTGTAACAGCCCTGGCTATCCTGGAACTCGCTTTGAAGACCAGGCTGGCCTCAAATTCACAGAAATCTGCCTGCCTTTGCCTCCCAAGTGTGGTGATTAAAGACATGCACCCCCACACCTGGCACTTTAAGTCAAATTTAAAGCCCATGTTGCCACCAGTAAAAAATGGACCATTGTTGACTCTCAAAAATGGAATCTGAGTCAACCTAAATCTGTATTCCTGGGCCGTGATCTCAAAACAGCTCCAGAATAAACTGTTTCTTATTTCCTTTGCAGAAGGGGAGGGCAGGGTAGGTAACTAAGATGACCACAGTGACTCACACTTATAAGACTAGCACTCAGGAGACTGAGGCAGGACGACTGCTTTGAGTTTGCCACAAGCTAAGCCATATAGAGGGCTTTGGGTGAGCCTGTGCTGTGGAGTGAAACATCTGCCTCAAAAGACACCAAGATGAACAGATAATAATTCAAAAAAAACTTTTTAAAGTTGCTGCTGTTGAAGAGGCATCCATAGGCACAACCTCTTTACTCTTTCTTAGAGGCTAACTCCTCCAAAGGAGGAGATGAGAATGATCAACTCCCCCTCCCCCGAGATAACTGCAGACACTCTTGGTCTCTTCCTAATTATTTTCCTGGTTGTGCTTCCTCTGGTTAGCAAAGACCTGCTGGCTTTAGATGCCTTCTGTGTGGCAGATAACAGGGTGCTGGTCTTGGGACTGGGTGCCCAGAAGATACCTGTTTCCATTTCCTCAGGGTACATATCAGCTTTGGACGTCAGCTGCGAGTCCACAACTCAAGAAGAATCTGACCCAGTGTTCTGTTTTGCCAGTATATTTAAGGAATATATTTGGTTTTATTCAGATACAAAGTTATTTTTGAAATTATAATTTTAGAAAGATGCTTTTTAGAAAATGTACTTTGTCAAGAGGCTGCTTGTGAAGTGGATTAAATCACACACAAGATTGTACCTTGCTTTTATCTAATTTATACACTATCATATTCATTTCCCCAATTCAAAAATACTCTACAAAAATGCTTTTCATAGATTTGACCATAAGTAGCACAATTTTCTCACATTAGACAATAAGGCTATTTCTCATACTCCTCATTATAAATAGTGCTGCAATTTACATTCCTAGTAAAAATCCACTGTGAGACGTCTTTGATTACTACTTTGTCTGACATTTAAAATAGAGTATGAACCGTTTCATTATTATTGATACAAATTAATAATTTGTCTTTTGAGAAAATTGTGATAGTATCTATTTCTACTCACAGTTTTAAAGGTCCTTTTACCACAGATTCTTCATTTTGACTATACTTACCTCCTGCTCTGGCTCAAGCAATTGAGTAGCAGAAATGCTGGGTTGCTTTCCTTCAAGCTATATATAGTTCTTTAATCACTATAAAGAATTAATGTATTTTCAACTGTTTATTACTAAATAGCTATCAGGTTTGAGATAATTCATTGTATTTTTCACCTTGCTTTCAAATACACCTCTCTCTCTCTCTCTCTCTCTCTCTCTCTCTTTCTCTGACTCTCTGTCTCTGTCTTTCTGTCTCTGCCTCTCTCTCTGTCTCTCCCTCCCCCACATACACATACAACTGGGCTCACACACCTGCTGTCCCACATATAGTGCATCAATAATCACTAAAAAGAGAACAGAAATCATGCTGATTAAAAAAAATGCTTTCTGAGTGTTGAGGCTGATCACAAAAGAATGCTGGCATTTTGATCACAAGTGGACCTCCTGAGACTCTTCTATACACAGAACACAAACAGCAGAGGCCGTCCAAAGGGACGGCCCCAGGGAAGGAGCTGAGCCCTGCAGTGTGGTCTCCTCCTCCAGACTTCTTATGATGACTCTGTGTGTGTGTGTGTGTGTGTGTGTGTGTGTGTGTGTGTGTGTGTGTACAGAGAGAGAGAGAGAGAGAGAGAGAGAGAGAGAGAGAGAGAGAGAGAGACTTCTAGACCTAGGACACAGTGCTGAATGGGCAAAGAAGGTGGTAGCCGAGCTGTTCCTATGGAGAAACACAGAGCTGCTGAGAATGCTTATTTCTTTTTTTTTTTTTTTTTTTTTTTTTTTTTTTTTTTTTTTTGGTTTTTCGAGACAGGGTTTCTCTGTGTAGCTTTGTGCCTTTCCTGGGACTCACTTGGTAGCCCAGGCTGGCCTCGAACTCACAGAGATCCGCCTGGCTCTGTCTCCCGACTGCTGGGATTAAAGGCGTGCGCCACCACCGCCCGGCGAGAATGCTTATTTCTTACAAAGCACGTGTACAAGTTATAAAGCATGTGTACAAGGTATAAAGCATGTGTACAAATTATAAAGCATGTGTACAAATTGTAAAGCACATGTACAGATTCTTCTGCCTTCATGTCCTTGACCGAGTTTCTTTCCAAGGGTCAGCATTTCTATTGTTGACTTGCAAATACATTTTCCTCAATAGGAAAGTACACCAACCATTTCCCTATGATTATTTCTAGCTTTCATACCAATTTAATTGAGCCGCAACTCTTACTGTAACCCCAGCACTTGGGAGGTTGAGGCGAAAGATTGCTGGGAATCTGAGGCCAGCCTTACTACACTGTGAGTTCTAGGCTCCTTTGGGCTGTGTTATGAAACCCTCTCGAAAAAATAAAAAAATAAAAAACCCACTTTTCTTCTTGAGTCATCTCAGACTGATAAGTAGGCTGAGAGGATAACATAGGGTTATCTTCAAACCCCCACATGTATCTTCCCTCGAATGCCTCCCTCACACTGCCTCGGTATCTGGTACGGGCTACTGTATTGTATTTAGTCTCGGCTTGACTTTTCAATCTGGTTTCATTTCTTTTTGATTTACAAAGCCAAAAGCATTCAATTTCTTCTCCAAATTGACCAAATATTTAGTAAATAATTATGTTCCCCCCCCACTGTGACTTGAATTCTGATTTAATCATATAAATGGCTTCCAAATTGAAACTTCTTAAAAATTAAATTTTTACAAAAGCAGACATATAATATCTAATTTTGGCTCTCAAAGAATGTGTGTTTGCTCAAAAGTATATGTTGACTGAAGAATGAATGAATACATTTATTCTGGGAAATTCAATATCTTTCATGTAGCCATGTACTTTCTGATCAGCTAGAACAACCATGCTACTCTGTAGCTAGGTATATGGAAACCATATACCATATGAAAACATATGTCCATGAAATATGGACTGGAAATAACCTAGAATAGCCTAAAGGCTATTCCACAGTAAGTGGATAAACAACTAGAAGTATATCAATACAGCAACAAGAAGAAAAATTAATTGAAAAAAATAGACTGCATATATAGGCACTGCATAATTTGATTTGTGTAAAATACTAAAAGCTACAAACGGACATACTATGCAAGAAGGCTGATCAGTGGTTGCTCCAGGCTGGGCTTGGGAGAAGGAATAGACAGCAAGGATGCTGGAGGTAACATTTAAGGGTAATGGAAATACCTTGTCATGGTGTTCATGATTGAATACCCTTGGGTGTGATTCATCACTATGAATTTTGAGTATCATTTACTGTACTTACAAAGAAGTCAATCAAGATTTTCCAAAAGTTGCAGAGCATACACAAGATAATCTTGGGTTCCAGAAACACAAATTTTATCTTTTCATCAATGTTTTTCATCTTTGAGAATTTCTGTTTTCATTCACTCTTGACAGTCACTGTACACACATCTATGATAAGATATTTTTAAAAATGAATTCAGCTCGAGGGCTGAGGGGGCAAAAGGATTTGGAGAACAACAATCCAGCAAACAAGAGAGAACACTGCCATCCATCTTCAGCATTTCCATCAGCCAGCAGCTGCCTCAAGCAAAGATCTGGCAGGAAATGTAGCCTAGTCAATTTCTGACTGAATTTTCTGTCCAGAGCCCAGAGCATGCCCCAGCCCTTCTGTCCACCTGGCTCTGTGCTCTAAGTGATGCCCAGAGCTCAAACCTTGGCCTCCTTCAGGGTTTCCTCCCTGGTTTAACCCTGTACTTGATGTTCCCCAAACACTCCATGCTTGCTGTAGCAGCACACTAGTGAAGACCAGCCAGTCAGCACCGTCTGGGCAGTGTGACATTGTTTTTCAGAGCTCTGTCCCAACACAAATGTAGAACTTCTGAGCATATATGTTCCAAACATATTCTGTCATGCTTCTTCACTACTGTCAAATATTTTTAATTTAAAAAAAACTAGTTTTCTTGATTTTCCCCTTTGCTTTAAAAACTATAATTCCTGCAAATATATCCTTTATGTCTTAATATTAATGTATAAAGCAACAATTCTTTTAAACTTTGGAGAATCTTCTTGAAAACAATATATTGGTCCATATCATTGTCATTAAGTATTATCTGCGGTTTCCACAGACCCACAATGAAAACACAGGATCCCTTCACGGTTCACTTCTAAAAATCTTTCTCCACAACTATACCCCATGCACTTTACAGATTGCTGTCATTTTCTATTTCAAAAGCATCTCAAACTTTGCATGTTAAAACACAAAATGCCATCTTTACCCAAAGTTGTACCTCCCCACTGTTCCTTCTTTCTCTGTCAAGACTAACAAAACCCCCAAGTAATTAAAACAGGAACTTTAAGCATTTAAAGTATTGGCTTCTTTCTACACCCCTCACATCTAAATGAAAATTACAATGATCTGCTATAATTGGATTATTACGTAAATATAACTTTGTCACATAAGATTCCAAATGTATAGCTAACACATGACACATCACACACCTCTCAGTGTACAAAATGAACATCCTCTTCCCTTTTAGTTGGTGCTGACTATGGTTTGGATGAATGTCTCCCAAAGGTCCATGCATTAAAGGCTTGGTCTTCATAAGTTGCTATTGGAAGGCAGAAGAACCCCTGTGGAGTAAAGTCTAGTGGGAGTCCTTAGATAACAGAGGACATAACCTCAAGTGGGACTATGGGACCCAGTGTCTGTCTGTCTGTCTCTGTCTGTCTCTGTCTCTCTGTCTGTCTCTGTGTCTCTGTCTTTCTCTCTCTCTCTCTCTCTCTCTCTCTCTCTCTCTCTCTCTCTCTCTCTCTCTCTGACTAGCTTGTGATGTGCATGTTTTGCTCTGACACAGCCTCACTGCTCTTGTTATCTGACATCTTCACTAAAGACCTAAAACTCAGTCCTGGGTCCCCAGAGCCATGAGCAGAAGAAAACTTTTCCCACTGTAAGTTAACTGTCTCAGGTAATTCATCACAGAATGTGAACATACTACAGTAACGAGTACTCCAAATGCTCAGCACATCTCTCCTGAATGCCCTCTAGAGTCTTCTCACTTTCTCCCATTTCCTAATTTCTTTGTAGTTCTCATATCCCTGTTGTCTCTCTAAATGTACCTAGGTCCTGCCTGTCCAGTCTTTACAGAAACATCAGTAATCCTTATCCTTGTCCAAACATTTTCTTATTTCTGGGTCAACGAGGGTTGGCTGGGATCTTCAGAGAGGATCTTCCAGGCAAAAGAAAGTAAGTAGTGACAGAGAGTAACTGCTGGTTTTGAGTGTGTGTTTCCATAAAAGACTTTAGAGTACAGCTTCCTAGCCAGTATGTTTCTCTATTGTAGTGTTTCACAAGAGACTAAGAAATCCAAACTTTCCCCAAAATGTGGACATTTTTTTGAGACACTTATAACAGAAAGGTCCTCAAAGTTACCCTGACATTTTACAATCCCAGGCATTCGGCACCACCAACACATGGTTAAAATCGACATGACTACAGCCACATAGGATTAGAAGAGATCTGTTCACCTTGGCCCAAGACCAGGGGAAACAGCAGAAAGTGACAAATGTTACCTCCTAGCAATTAATTCAATTCAGGTGTGGCAGGACACAGTGTCATCCCTGAAGGAAGAAATCTTGTGGGAAAGAAAAAAATCAAATCAAGACAGTAACTGTTTGAAAGACATCCAGGAACCTAGAAAAGAAATTCTCAAAACAGAAGTTGAAAGCTAAGAGCAAAACCCAAAAATGAGTCAGAGGAAATGCAGCAAAAGGTCAGACCTGGGGAAGGAAGCAGATGATGCCAAACTGGCAGAAGGCTGAGGGCTGAGGCCGGGGAGGAGGCAACGCCCCAGCCACTGAGGCCAAAGGAGGCTCTCTGGAGGGCCATCCTAACTCACAACCGTTTTAGAGACTGAAATTCCTGACTTAACTCCCCACCAAACCCTCGGTGATGCCAGCATCATCTCATTCAGGGCTGTGGTCCTTGTTTTCCATTTAGCTTCGCGTTTCTGCTTCCCTTCCTGACTCCTGTGTGCTTTGTCAGTTTTATTCAGTTTTGAAACTTCATCTTTAAAAAAATGGTAGCTTTTAAGTCACATCAGGTAGACAAGAAAAAAATATTTTCCTAGCTTGACTGTGATCAGTGTATGCAACATCACCTAAGGAGAAATCTAAACGATCATATTACCATTAATATAAATATAATTTGCATTTCTAGGATCTCTAACTTCTTAAGATTTTAGCCATGTGTCACACACACTATGTTAGGTGACGTGAATACTCACTTGTGAATTCCTGACCAAAATCCATAAGAGGGATTACTAGCCCCAAATAGATGAGAAAACTAATGCTAAAAGAGATCAAAAACTTTCCCAAGACACTATAGCAAGTAGTAATAAATGGCAGGGATAAGATAGAACCCTATGATGCATCTAATCCCAAAGCCTGCCATCTTAATCACTGTACTAAGCTACACTTTATATAAAAGAGTCTTAAATATGACCTACATAAAGTATGTCATTTGTCTAATGCATGTCTGCTAAAACACTGCTGGATCTTACGTACTTTTTTAGTTGCCCTTAGAGGAAAAAGCAAAGGAGAATGTCACACATGCCATGTGCTCCATTACTCTCAAGTTCTACACAGTCCACAGAACACGATCATTGTCCAAAGTGAGACCCTTGACTTTGAGTCCTAGAGACACAACTCCCCAGAAATGTGGCCTTCAGCAAGTCATTCTCAGCACACAAAATTAATGCAATAACCATATGAGCTCATAGTGTAAGGATAAGATGAAGTAATGCAAAACAGTAGTTCACAACTACAGGTAACTCCCCCCTCCCCCCGCTCCCCAACAAAGCACATTTGGCAAAATCTGGAAGTACTTTTTACAGCACAACTTGAGCAAGGTGGGGAAAGTGCTGCCGGCATCCACTTGGTAGAGGACACATGACTGCTTCACTATCCAATAGGAACTGTTCTCAATATGTCAATGGTGTCAAAGGTGAAAAGCAGTTAACAGAGTGCTAAAAGGCATTTAGTAGGCTCTCCATATTAAAGCACTACATACATGAAAGGTAGTACCATGTATGTACTTGAGTGTCACAACAATTAAATAGAAAACACTTGCAAAGCTAATTATTTAAAATACGATATTTTAAGAAGTTTTATAAGCCAATGGAGTTTTCAAATGAAGGCTTTGAAGAGAAATGGACCTAGGTTTTAATCCCAGTTCCATGGGAGGCCAAACCATTTTCTTTGACTCTGTGAACCACTCAATTCCCTCACCCTTAAAACAAAATTAAGCATATCTACTCATGGTAAAGATTGTATGAAGTTATTTATGTGTCTGGAACATATGAACTCAATAATTTTTCTTTAAAATATTGAGTCTTAAGCAGAGACTGAAAAAGTAATATAAACTCATGCAAATCATTTGGCTATCCCTCAGTGGCTGGCATTTTCAAAATGAATACAATAATGTTTTCATCACAGGGTTATGGTAAGAATTGTGCATGAAAGTGTTTTAAAGCATTAGTAGCTTGGCTGACACATGGAGGGTGCCCAATAAATATTATTTGCATAATATCCAGAAGTAAAAAAATGCTGAGTCTTTATAAAAGCATTAAGGTTAAAAATAAACACTGCAGGTTGCCTTCGCTAGAGCACAACAGAAAGTGTGGACTTAGGTGTTCTGGAATACTCTAAAAACCTATGAATACACTGGTGAAACCCTGCCACTGCATTTGTAAAGGAGGCTCTCCACATCACTTCCTTCCCACCCCCTGCTTCCAGCTTTCAACAAGCATCCTCTGCTGGCTCAGGAATGTCACGATGACTTATCTAGACTGAATGAGAGTACAGCCCTTGGCTGCAGTTACTGAAAGAATAAAAATTGAATTCTTGAGCTACAATTTTAAATGCATTTTATGAACACCAAAATGTTCCACAGCAGTAACTATTCATAAATGAATAGAGCACAAGCCATGGTTTATCAGAAGGCATTTGCCATTCTACCCAGAAGAATGATTGTTAATGATGATTTTATGACCATCTTTGAAAAGAAATGGTTTACCAGGCAAGAATAGCAAAGAAGTTACTCATTTAGAAAATGAATTCTTGGACAAGACAGATTATACCTAAGAATATAATTAATTGTGCTTCAGAAAATACTGTTTAAATTTCAATGAACATAATTAGAGACCATCCAACCCCAAGTTACCAATGTTAAGATCCCTTGTTTCATGTTTAAAATCCCTTCTCATCAGCTATATGCAGGATTTAGATTTGCTTGTACATTCTAACAATTCAAGCTAATCACAGGTGTCTATCACAGGTGAGTTGCTACTCCAAATGGCTTAATGAGTGCATGTATTTCTCTTCTCCATGACATATCTCTGTGATTTGGTACAGTAGATGATCTTATGGCAAACCCATTTATTGCACTTTCTGAGTTTATTTTGCATTTCTGTGTGTCAAATACCTATCCATACACCACATCGCATAATCAATTTTCCTTTCTGTCATGACCTACACATATTCTAAAGGCTTGACCTCTCCATCAGAAAAAAAAATACTACTACTCAAGTTGTCTCTTCCTGTGAAATAACAAATGATATTCCTGCAATAGAAACATTCAACTGATTCCATGGACCTCCTAAATTCAAATCAGTCACAGTGGAAAAGGTTCTAGCTTTGAGCAGCCATGTGGAGAATCAACACATCAAGAACATGAAGAAGCCAGCAATAAAACCTTCCACATATCCCCACCTGTTTTTAATAATTGTCCTAAAACATGGCATCTATCATACCTCACCAAGCCAAGATCCCAATGATTCCAGAAGTTCCTGACCACTGTTAAGGTAAAGAATACACCCTTGAAACTCACACTCTAAGCACACCCAGAATTTACAATGGGACTTCAGTCCACTTTTCAAGTGCATCTTTCTGGTCCTTCTCTATCTGAGCAATTATATAGAGTTCTATTTCCTCTCTATGCCCCACACCTTTCAAATACCTACACTCTTCTTCAGGCTTAGAAGGTCCTCCCTCTGACCTCTACTGACACAAAGAATGCATAAGCCTCTGCTTGTTGACCTTAGATCATAGAGTATAGACAGAAATTTCTCCAGTCCTGCCTTGCCCAGCAGTCTGGACAAATCTCTCCCATCTGCGATCCCATAGCCACTTATAAAATAATTACACAGAGCCTTATATTAATACAAACTATATTGGTTATGGCTTCAGCTTCTTGCTAGCTAGTTCTTTCGTCTTAAATTAACCCATTCCTATTCATCTATATGTTGCCACATGGCCATGGTGTTACCAGTCTGCTGGCATCTTGTTGCTCCTCTGGTGGTGGCTCAAGTCTCTCTTGACTCCACCCTTCTTCTCTCTGTATCTCTGCTTGGATTTCCCACCTGGCTGTAAGTGTTCTTGCCATAGGCCAAAACAGCTTTATTTATTATCCAATTGGAGCCACACATAGTCACAACATACAGAAAGACATCCCACAGCACTTCCCCCTTTCTATCATCGTTTCTCTAATTTTGTCAAATGCGAATAGATTGGATATTATCACTGTAATTTACTCAATAACTATTTTTTGTTTTACTATATTAAGGTTAAAACTTTCCTTTTTAATTAAACAAAAAAAGGGGAAATGCTGTGGGATAATACTCTTGTACACTGTAAAGATTTATCATTGGAATTGGTTTAATAAAACATTGATTGGCCAGTAGCCAGGCAGGAAGTGTAGATGGGGCAAGCAATCTAAGAATGCTGGGAAGAGGAAAGGCAGAGTCAGGAGTCAACAGCCAGACCCAGAGGGAGTGAGATGAGAATGCCAAACTGAGAAAAGGGACCAAGCCATGTGTCTAAACATAGATAAGAATTATGGTTTAAGTGTGAGAGCTAGTCAGTAATAAGCCTGAGCTAATGGCCAACCAGTTATAATTAATATAATTTTCTGTGTGGTAATTTGGGAAGCAGCTGCTGGGTATTTGGAAGTTGTTGGTGGAACAGAAACTTCTGCCAACAATAGTCTATAAATCACATGAGGATCATACTTTCTGGAAGCTAGGACTCCATCTTGGCACAGATACAGTGGTCAAAGTAACAGTAAGTATAGTGCCTGGAAGAAGTCCAGACACTTAGGTAAGGCAATGAAAAGGATATCTATGGGGCTAAAGTGTATAAGTCACAGAGTTCACTAGCCCCCCACTCCTTAGACTCCAAAGCAGTAACTACTCATCCTGCTGCCAGCCAGATGCTGGACACTGCCACCAACCAAGGTGCCATTCCAAGCCACACTGATCACACTGTCCTTGGGCAGGTTTCACTTCAGGGATAATACATCAAATTAAGAAAATTTCAGACTCCCTTGAACTTAACAAAAATAAACTGAAAACAACTAAAAGATTGCATCCCCTTAAATTGACCAGAGGCAAAAAGTCTAGGATTAGCAGGAAGTAAAGGAGTGATCCCTTTGGTGGATACTTGATGACAATATACATTGGTACAATCTTTCTGTAATGAAATTTTGTGTCAAAAAAGCTTTCATGTGTGTATAGCTCTTCACACTGCAATTTTAAGCATTGACATTAGGATGCTTAATAAAGCAGTAGAAAACTGCAAACATTAAACACGGGAGCAGTTGGAATAGTCATCATCAAGAAATAGCTATAAAAATATAAATAAAAATATATAAGTAAAAATCCATATGAACCTTCACAGAGTTGCTGCAAGTCTGTATTTGTAATCAATTTTGAGTGAAAAATCAAGTTTTGGAGCTACGTGCATGACGTTACTGTGAGGGACAGCTGCAAAAGTATTCCCATTGTTTCCAGGCACAGTTCACTGAGGTACAAGGGAAGCCTCAGTCAAAACAGTTTTCTTCATGTTTCATCACCTCCCAGTGAATGTTTTCATCATCTCCTGGCAGGAGTGCATTTCCTGCTGCACAGGCACAGCTTTAGAGGGATCCCAGGGACTCTGGACATTTCCATTTCACTTTGAGAAAATTTAAATGCTTCTTTCCCTTGCAATTAAGGTCTATAATAAAGGAGCAAGAAATTTCCTTTTTAAAAGGTGATTAATTTTGATCCTAAATGCATGTATAATTTCTGTATTATTATAGCTCTAAAATGGGGGCACATCTGAAAATAGATGTTACACCTGCCACTGGAAAGACAGCAGAGGCATGGTGGGTGGCCTGGTCTGCACATTCAACAAAACTTGCAGAATGGATGCTGGTTTGGCTGGGAAAAAAATTGCAAAAGACAATAATGGAGCATTTTTACACCTAGAAGTCATATCCTTGTGCAGAAGGAATGGGAGCAGTGGGGAGGCAGGCATGTTTAACAACACCCACCAAGGAGAAACCACAAAGCAAACTTGATCAACGTAATGGCTGAGGATCTTTTCAGGACTGGAACTCTTGCTAGTACAGAAAGTGGTTCTGCATGAATAAGCACATGTATGAATGGCTTGAGATTGAGATGAGAGGGATTCTGAATGTGAATTTTAAAACTCTGAATCATGAATATATGATAATGAGCATTTGAAGAATAACTCATCTGATTTACTTTACTGTGTCCTTTCTTCATACATTCAGAGGAGACATATGTATGAGACGGTTCATATTTACTTAGGTTTGAACAAATTCTATCAATAAAAATAAAATTAATCTCCTAAATGGCATGAAAATATAACAGTTCATCACTAATAATGTCTTAATAATACATAAAATAACGGTATATCTTAGAGTTAAAGAATATTAGATCAGGTGGAATTTAGTCACTGCAGTTCTAGGAAGACAAAAACAAAAGGAACATTTCACATTTCATTGACTATAGGACTTTTTATTATTGGACTTTTTTATCTTATCGGACATGTTCATTTCATAATCAAGTCATGACTGCTATTTGGCTATTGAAGACACAATGGAATTAAGTCGTATCCTGTTTTTCTGATTTGAAATGCTAAGTTGCAGGGGAAATATACTTGAGAATTGATACAAAAGCCAGTACACAAAAAATTCACAGTGCTAACGACAATCAGAGACCCATACAACCACCAAGAAATGACCTACCTGTTCCAAAGCACACTACCTTGAAATTTCAAAGTTTTGGTAATAGGACAATACTAAGCATTTCAAATTAAAAACATCACATTTAAAGGATCAAGAATTTAAATAGTAGAAAATTATTAGTGGCTACAAAGACAAAAATAGATGTTACAAATGCCTTTGAAATTCAGAAGTAAATGACTCTAAAATTCTACATTCAGAAAAGCTATCCATCAAACATAACATCTCAAAAGTTCTATCCTGAACACATTCTTTCTCATAAAAATTTAAATTATGCACCATCTAGCAATAGAGAAGATTAAACAAAGAAAGGAGGAACTGCAGAAACCAGGAAAGAAGGGATATGACACAAGAAAGAGGTTATGAAATCCATAGCGTGGCTATCCTGAGCAAAGTACTAGCTGCCCACCAAACCTCTTTTGTCTTCTCTGGACATAGGCAGACAAAAACTCCTAGCCACTCTTTCAATTGGAGTTTCATCATAAGACTGAGAGATCCAAGCAGTGAAACAATGAGATTTAAGTGGTAGGGATGTATGCCTCTCTCAGGAATGTATGCCTCTGAAGACTAGCACATCCTCTCATCTTTCATGCCCTGATTAGAGTCAAGTATGCTAACTTTAGAATCCACGTACTCAAACTAGAACTGTCTCTCCTCTAACCCGGGTCCCTGAATGGCTGCAGGAAGCAAAGCACATTACCCCACTGAGGCAAAATAGCAGCCCAAGGCTCTTCACCCAACCTACTGTGACTGTTCCTTGAGTACGAAAAAAAGGTTTCTGTGGTACACTGTAGATGTAAAGGCTTCATGTGGAAAACAACAGCTGGACTCACAGTGCGATTTGGCAGACCCAATTCTCCAGCACTCACCTTCATCTCTCTCCTATCTTCTGCTAAGAGTTCTTCCTTCTCTACTTATAACTGCTACCAGGAAGGATGGGGCTAGGCTAGGGTACATTTCTTCCCATTCTAAGCATCTCACTGAATTTGACTTTCCTGTTAATTTTCATAAGATAGTCAAGGAAATTATACAATGCACTGAAAAGATCAAAAGTAATACAAAAGATCAAAGCCAAAGAGATGGGCCTGTGTGTAAAGTGCCTGCCACGTATGCATGAGGACTTGGATTTGAATCCCCAGAACTCACATAAATCTCGCACATTAGCACACACCTAGAATTCCAGTGCTCCTAAGGCCAGATGGGAAGCAGAAACAGGAGAATCCTTGCTAACTTGGAGTATGTAACAGCAACATCAAAGCAACCATGTCTCAAGGTGGAAGACAAGTTCCAACCCCTGAAGTTGTCCTCTGACCTCCACATACATGCATACATATACATTTTTAAACAGACATACACATTTGTGCATGTACACGTACACAATGAGATGAACAACCCAACTTACAAAGTATGACCTCGCCTCATTAACTGATCAGCTTTGTTCCATTTTAGCTACTGTCTCTAGCATCTACCACTAATGAAACCACACCCAAATGTTTATTTTCAATAAATTGCTCAAGGCAATAAGACACAGAGCAAATCAGTATTCTGTCCATATTCTTACTTCCTGGCCACTTTCACATGTCAGCTTTATGGCTAACTGTTCATCATCTAAAAACTGACATAAGGAAGAAGCATTATTCTTATACAAAGGTACAACTTTTACCATGACCTTACTGGTCAAGTACCTTAAGTACTTTACATCTCAATGTCTAATGAATTTAAAGGATGATTTTTTTTAAGGGCTGAAGAGTTGGCTCAGTGGTGTACTGTTCTTGCAGAAGATTCAAGTTCAGTTCCCAGCATCCACTACGGGGAGCTCTCACTATTACCTGTAAGTCTGACTGCAGGGAATGCAATGCCCTCTGCTGGTCTCTGTGGGCATCTGCATTTATGTCTACAAACTCAAGCACAGATACACATATATACACATAATTAAAAGTAGATAGTTTTTTTCTTTAAAGATGTCCCATCACACAAAGTAATTGATGTGACTATTAGAAGCTCTTTTCTAGGTTTGATATTCAATATCTGTCATTATGATTGCTATCTGAAGAAGAGTTTCCTCATTACTAACCATTTAAGAAACCAAAACTATTTCCAACATCTGGATAAGTCTATTGCTATATTGCATCATTCAATAAATCACCATTCTCTTTCCCTCACAATGAACCTTACCTTTGAGAATCCAATGCACAAAAGTAATACTGTGGTGCTGTGTAATTCACCTTCAAAAACCTTACTCAAAATCCAGAGTTATGAAACTCACATTTGGAAATTATCATCCATCTTCTTGTTTACACATGTATAATGCTATTTTTAGAATTTATGTAACATCCTGCAGAGCAAACTAATGCACTTCATATCCATTATTTCATTTCTCTTATAATAGCCCTCTGAACTGTGGTGAGAATTGTTGTCTCATCCCATTTTAATGGGAGAAAAATTAACCAAAAACCTCTATTATACTTCTTGATGTGAATAAACAACTCCAAAGTAGAATGCCATCATTAATTGGAAAATAAAACCTCAATTATTTGGGTACTTTCACCAATACCCTACATGTGAATAGCAAAGTAAAATCACTTAGATTCAGTGAATTTTATTCTTTTCTAAGGTAAGCATCTGCTCTTAGGTATTAATCATACATCTTATTTAAAAATGAATCAAAATCCATAGATATAAATTTGTACAACAAAAGGACAGTATTTCATAAGTATATACCACATAACATGGCCAGAGTCTTATTCCTCAGAACCCCATACTTATGTGTGGCATCAACTGCAGGGAAAAAAAATAATTCTCCTTCCTTTGCCTGACTAAAAATGGATATCCTTCCTTAACTTTTAATGCCCCCTAAAGTAACTCTTTGTTTTATAAAAGTGTAAAGTCAGAAGGAAACCGACATTAACTGATAAAGAGGGCAACCCACCTTGCTAGACATTTTTCCTAATCCAAATGGGGAACATGTTTTCTTCAAGGCTCATTGGTATTCTCCAGCTGTATCCGCATCTTACCAAAGTTAAAGCTAAGTAGGAGGTGTGACTTACAGAAATAGAGTTTCCCTCTTAAAGTTTTGCCCATTGAATAAAATGTGAAATCTCTTCTTGGTAATACAAAACAGAAACTCTTAGATTTTCATGTTATTCTTTATGCAATAAGCAATGGAATGTAAGTCTTACAAATCATCCAAAATTTTCACACCTAAACATCTTCAGGATGAGAATATTTATACAAGTTAGCCAAATTTTACAATCTAAGATTGGTAATTACAAAGGTCTGTAGACATTAATCTTATTCTTCAGAAATGTAAAGTATAAAATCATAACAATTTATATATCCAGCTGGTAATGTGTTGGGTTTTTCTTTCCAGGAGTAATAGAAAACTTAACAAATAGTAGATTAAACCATTAAGGGGTTTAATTTTTCTTCTGGAAAGTTATGTCTGGAGGCAGACAAGGCTGAGCTGACATGTCTTCTCAAAGACTCACCAAGGATCTAATCTTCATTTATTTTCTCCATTCTTCTAAGCATATGGATCTATGTCTAATGGTTGCAAGATGGCTGCTTACCGATCATAACAAAGTCATCAATGCTTAATGGAAAGTAAGAGTTCTAGGACCTCTGGCTGTTTGAGATGCCTGCCTTTCATTCAGACCATCTAATCTTCGTCATTAGAGTCACTCCCAGCTTCAAGAGAGGCTGTAAAGGTGAATAAAGTTATCTTTCTGACTTTTGTAGTAGAAGAGTATGAAAGAGAAATTGAGAGAATGAATGGGAAGTGAGTCCAGCTACAGCAACTGCCACACTTCCAAACCAATTCAATCTAATGCCATCTACTTAATTACCACTGCCATTGTCCTTAACATGGCCAGCACTAATTATGTTCCCTCAAATGATACAACATGTTGTTGGGTAGATGAGTCCACACATCTCTTATTAGTGCACATTTTGGATCACATCAAAATATTGTGCTAATCTCACATTTTAAAAATAAGTTTCCAGACAATTTTCTCATGAATAATACTTAATTACATTGAGCTATTTCAAGATTCCCTTGTTTGTAAAATAACACCAGAAAGAACCTTAGAGATCAATGTGATCTGAAGTCATGTTATGTACCTGGGCCCACACACACACTGGTGATTACTATCATCTCAATAATGAATGCAGGACTTCCAATTCTTGGTCCTCACTCAGAGTCACCTTGAAAGCTTCAATCTCTACACTGTTTGGAAAAGTAAAGGACTGTAATGAGAGGGCTTTATTTTATGATTCATGATTTTTTTCTGACACTTCCCTTTTTTGGCATTGACTTTTTCGGTCTGGTATAAATCATAACACTGCAAAAGCTATCTTTTCTGGAGGAGTTTTAGTAGTCACAGGCAAGTCAACAGGCTCATCCTTTAAGCATAGGCAGACAGCCTCTTAAGAAGTAATCGGAACTACTTTAACAATTACTGCTCTTACATTTTAACCTCTGAATTCAGAAACAATTATGGTTCTGTGGTTATAATTATCTGGATGCATAATGGAAGAAAGATACAGATAAGGTTTTCTTTTCTCCTTCAGAAAATCTTCCAGTAAAGACAGCAACATCACCCGGTGCTTTTTCAGTTCCTAACATTTGATGTACTAGAGAACAGTCTCAGAGGGACACTCCTCTCTGTGCAGAAGGAGAATGGCAGACAGCAAAGCAAACAGGAGAAGATGAAAGAAACTACCCAAGGAGTCCTAAGATTGTGGGGTGTGTGTGTGTGTGTGTGTGTGTGTGTGTGTGTGTGTGTGTCCATGCGTATGGGGGAAGAGAAAACAAGCACTGTGGGTTGAGTGCCTGTTTGTGTTTCCCACTGTCAGTCTGTTTGAACATCTGTTAGTCCTGCAACATCCTTCTCACCTACTGGCTCTCAAGAGCCTGCCAGAAAAACACATCATCCTTCAGTGTTCAGTGTACCAACCACCATGCTCAGGTCAATTGCCACTGTCCTCAGGCCAAGTGACTCTGATCATAAAAATGAGCCACTAAACCTAAGTCATTCTTGCCAGCAAAGACAAACCAGAGTTAACACATGAGGATAACAAAAACCCATTTCTAGACGTCTTCCCTAGCAATTCATCAATCCTCATATTAGATACAAATTTGGGCTATATGTTCATTTTTCTAGATAATATGGTCATATGTTTTGCATATTTCAAAATATGCCTATTACTAAAAATAAAAATCACCTTTTGAAGGATGTTTTCTCATCAAAAAGGGGTACTAAGTAATCATACCTTCCTATAAACATTCGGTTGTCTCCTCAGAAGAAGCCCACGCTGACTAAAGGAAATGTAACATCAGAAACCAGCAAAACTTCAGAATAAATAAGGCCAGCTGCTAGTGAACTGAAGCCACTCGGATTCCCTTATAGCATCTTAAGGTCTCCATTTTCTAAGGTGCAAAACAACAGCTGACTTCTGAGATCACCATGATTCTGTTAACCAGCCCTGCAATACAAACTAGGAAACCAGCGGCTGAGAACCTGGAACCTTATCTTCATTCCCATTGGCATCAGCAAGTACTTGTGCAAATAATCATATTCTCTTCTAAGACTTAAACTGTCCATTGATGAAGGGTTCTTTTAGCACTTCCCACAGAGGTGGCAAAAGATTAAAAGTACTAATATTTTTCAAATACTTAAACATAACTTGGAGAAAAACATTTCAGAGAAAATATCATGCAAAGATTTTTGTCTAGGGTTTCAGTGACAAGATGTGGCTTGATACTTCAATCTCCAACTGCAACAATATGAATTAACTTAGATAAGAACTTTAAACTGAGGTTTCAATAATCTCTCTACAACAAATACATGTCACGGGGAAATACAGCTGAACTAGTATTTTCAATTACATTAATGGATAACGTGGCTAAGGATTTAAGCTGTTTAAAGAGCACGTACTCCATTGCAGACATGGCAGTGATCATTCATCTCCCTCTGCCTCCTCTTCTAGGCACAACCGTAAATCCTGGAAATGATGCCACAGCCATTCAACAGAGACTCGAAACAGTGGAAAGAGGCTGGTGGACTGGCTGGTGGCCTCTGGCCACAGGAATAACACAGCAGTGAGGTTTACAGGTGCAAATTCTCCCACCACTAACCTAGCCATAGATAGCAAGCAAGATTTATTCTTCCTATATCTAACTAGGGTTGAGCTAAAAACAACAGGTAGCCTTAAATACAGACATGGGAATCTAGTCAAAACAAGCTCCAGGGCAGAGAATGCTCCTCATTCCTATAGCCTAAAACCAGTATCTTTCTTCACCTACAGGAAACCCCCATCATAAGGCAGCAGCAGAATTCAGAGGAAAGTCCAGATGCACCAAGCAAAGCAGGCAGACCATAAGCCACTAGGGATTAAACTGTCACTAAAACTGCTGCCCCACAAAAATGGACCCAGATCTGCATGCTAAACATAAAGAGAATAACTACCTGCTGTAATGCATTATTTAAGGAGGACCCAGAGCCTCCTTACATAACAGCAAAAAAAAAGAAAAAAGTCTCTACTGTGTAGTCACAAGCTGAATGGGAAAAATTAACTGATACCAGCTCTATGCCTTCCATGGAGAAAGGATATGCTTTGTGGAACTATCAAGCTATCAAAGTTCTAGCAGATACCACTGCTGGATGAGCAATCCCAGAAGAATTTCAAGTAAGTGAATAATCTGAAGGGGCTTACAAACTATTCTGGTATGATTTTAAGAAATAAAGTAAGATTAGAATCCATAACAAGAGGATAGAAAATCTAGGGAGAAGCAAACAGATCTGAAAAGATCAAATAGCATTTTTAACCATGAGAGAAGAAATCAGTTCAAGGAGCAAATTAATCAATTGATAAGACATCAGTAAGGACAGGAACACCTATGGACTGCCTCTGGACAGCCACCCAAAGGTCTTCCTAATTATCTGTAATTGGAAGGTGATACAGAGATGATAGATTTGACAGATGAGAAGAGAGGGTCCAGGGTGAATCTAGTAGGACTTCCACAGGCAGTAATAGAATAGAGGCAAGGTGGAATAGGCTCAGATATGCTATGAACTCTTACTAAGAAACACGGGAATCCTCTGGTTAACTACGCACTCAAAAGCCCATGAAGAAACAGTAAAAGCCAACCCACAAGTGAACATCCTCCAGTGAGACAGGAAAACATCAGGGACAAAGAACCTCCCAGGAGCCAATTTGTCAACATTAGTGTCTGAAGAACTGTGTCTTCAAAGTAATGAGGAAAACAATTGTCAATTTTGGATTCTCCTCCCAGATACACTATTATTTAAGGACTGGAATGAGATACAGTTTCAAACAAGCAAAAGAAACTCAGAGATTTCTGTCATCTTGAGGAACAGAAATCCAAAGGAAGAAGAGAAACCCAGAGAGCAGAGAAGATTTGGCTCAGGTTAAGTAAGCACTGGCTGTAAAACAATCAAAAGACCCAATTATACGAAGATGACATGTAGTATAAAAACATGGTGGAACTACTTTGCTAAAAAAATTTTGAAATCAGAGTATCAAGACGATAAAACTATGAGGTCTTTATGTAGTTCTAGAAAATAGACATTTTCATCCACTGTATCTAGGAAGACAAGATATGAAGCTAGGCATGGTAGCTCACACCTATAATCTCAGAACTTTAAAGGTAGGAGGACCCAGAGTTCAGGCTCTCCCTCAGCTACAGAGTGAGTTCAAAGCCAACTTAAGTTACATGAGACCCTGTCTCAATAATAATAATAATAATAATAATAATAATAATAATAATATAAATTAAATTTAAAAAGACAAAACAAAATGAAAAAGTCTTAAAAACATTTTAAAGTCATGAAAAATAGATATGAGATATATAATATTCAAATTAATAGACCAAAAAGAGGATACAGAAACTGTAAACCAAAGTTCGGAAGGAAGGACAAATCATGGAAGGATGGAAGGACAAAGAAATGTCCTTCAGTGCCAACTGACACCACATCTCAGAAGGTAAATCGATTAAAACTGGCCAAATGAGCATGTGCAGGGGACATTGTCACAGATTAGTTTCTCTAGCAAGTCACCTCTGACATTAAATTATAGTGTGTAGTTTCCTTAAGTACTACTTTATTATAAACACGTGAGGAAGAACGCGGGTTGAAGAAGCCCTGAAAAGGTGATGTAAATAAACCACAATGTGAGTCATCCCAGGTGCTCCAAAGCTGCAGGGATCCCTTAGAGTTGTGCTGACAAGTTGATCTTCATATTTCCACATCCATTAGCCACTGGATATGGCTTCTCTAGAAGAGAGTATGTGTGACTGTGAACAACAGGGTCCTCTACAACCCCATCACGCCCCGGGGTTTGCAGATGCTGAAGGCATTCACCTAAGAACATTCTCAGAGGTTGAGACAGCAAGTCCTTCCCAGGAGAAAAATTCAGCACATCATATTGTTCATCACACTACTTCAAGGTGCTTACAATTAATGCTCAGGGAAACCATGTGTCTGATAATCCACAACCCACTTGAAGTTTGTTCTAAATAATGCTGCTTGGGTTTCTTAGAAAGAACAGTAACTTAAGTTTCATGCTGCAATATTTTTTTTTAATTACCAACATCCAAATCTTTCTAAGTAAAGACCTATTTTATTTCTCTCAAGCCTAAACAGGTAGAATAAAGTCATAACAGCTTTACCCTTTACTCCTCCCCATTTCAAACAGATTGTAAGACCACAAAAAAATATCTTTCCCAAGCACATATAGGCAGCACATGTCATTATTAAATATTGTCTCAACCTTGACAAAGGACTCCAAGAACATAAAACTATGTATAATTTACTTCTTGCTCCTCAATCAAAACCAATGCTATTAGAAAAGGAAACAGGCATATCTGAGCAGGTACCCTCTAGAGAAATTTAAGATAATTCATCTTGGCAAAATATGCCAAGTTGGAAATAAATGAAGAAGCCAATCAAATGAGGAAATACAAGTAGACACATTGCAAAATTTCTTAGCTCACAAATATATCAGGAAAATAGAAAGATGATGGATCTGTTTGCTAGACATCCCAAATGTATCAATCATGTCATCTCAACTATCTATTCCTTTTAATACTTTATTTGTTTGGGTTTTTTGGTAAATTTGCAAGCTGACATCATTCTATTTATAATAATCAAAAACAATAGAAACCGGAGTAAATATGGTCTTTGCTTCGCCCTACAAGTATTGATTTGAAGAGCTGAATAGGCCAATTTTACACTGAAAAATACGTGTTTATATTAAAAGGGATTTCTCTTTCCTGGGATGTCAGAAGATAAATGAGGTACACCGAGTAGAAAGCACAACTAAATTTGCTCTATCCAAAATGAAATCATCAGCGTTCTCCACCTTCTTGACAATATATGTCCACAAAATTTCCAGGTCCTTCTTCCTCAGGTCATACATAAAAACATTGGGATCTCTAAGTCGGGGATGGGGGGCTGAAAATCATTGCGTAACAAGTGGTCTTAGCAAAAGAAAATGATATTATGATCTACTAAAACTGCATGGACTTTTATTATTTTAATTATACATTTTAACTTAATTTGCCTTTCTCACAGTGTAGCTAGAAACTTGCAAGAACTGGAAAGTGCTACGCCTCAAAGATGCCTGTGATCTATGGAACAGCTATATCTCATAAAGATCTAACGTAGGGGTGCACAGAGTGCATTTCTGTTTAGTAACATCATACACCTGTGATGGAAACCTAAGATACCTGCATGTAATTTTTTTAAATCAGTTTGGCTTTAAAATCAGCCCAGGCATGCTGTGTCATGCGGATGATTAAGAACTAGTCCTCTCCACCTTCCTCTTCATACTTGGTCAACACAGTGGCTTCCTCGGGCTCAGATTTTTTGTGTTGAGTGTAGCACATGGAAGACAGTGTTTGAGGGAGAGAGGAAAACAGAACAGGGAGAGGAGACAGAAGAGAAGGAAAGTGAGATGAGGGTCAGCGGGTCTCCTGCTCCCCAGTCTTGGAGCTTCTTAAGGCAGCCCAGGCACCAGAGCTTGCCAAAAGTTCTGGGCAGAGCCTTGGCTCTGCAGAAGCTTGGGTACGCCCGGCTTGGGGACCCAGCTACCTAGGTGTGCAGGAGCATCCTGCAGCAGCGAGCCGGGCAAACTCTGGGCAGTTGGCCCCCAGGCACCACCAGCTCATCACCGCCCACTCGGGGCTCCGCTCGGGGAATCCTTCTGCCTGGCCACGTCCCTAGGCTCGCTCTGCTTCCCAGGGACTGGCCAAGAGGTCCAAGGGCCGAGCGGCCGAGACTGAGAGTGCCCAAGGGAAGGGGTCCGTGGGAGGACTGGTTCCCAGGGGCGACCGGAACGCGCCGAGGCTGCCATACCGGCCTGGAGGCTCCAGAGCCCGCAGTTGGTGCGGCCGCGGTGCGGTGCGGTGCGGTGCGGTGCGGCGCGGCGGGAGGCGAGGCATCCTCAACCTCAGGCTGCGCTCCCGCGCCAGGCTGCCCCGTGGGCGAACGCTGGAGATCCGGGGGAGAGCGACCCGCTGCCTCATCTCAGGATACCGCGGCCACCCAGGCGGGGCCACCAGCCCGCGCTTGAGAAGCTTGGGTACCTCTCCCGCGCCTCCGGACCCCGGACCGCCACCGACTAATCCCCGAGCCGCTACTCCCCTACGCCTCTTGCTCCAGCACTGCGCGGTACCCGAGACCCGGTCGCCTCGACTGGATGCTGCTGCCACCGAGGCCACCACCTGTGAGCCGCCGCAGCCGGGGCCTTTGGACCGTAGCCCTTGGCTCCTTTCCTCTCCCTCCTACCTGGCCGAGCTCCCCCGCACTCCACGCGCGCGACCGCAGGGGACTTTTGCAGAAGCTCCCTCACTGCCAGCCGGCGCTCTCTGCAGCCTCCTTCCACCGCGGCTGGAGGATTACGCGCAGCCCTGCGTGCCCATCAGCCGGTGCGGACGATCCCGGGTGGAACCTCAACTCGCCAGCCCCCGCCCCCATTCATAATCCCCGCGGCCGTCTGCCACTACACGCCGCCCCCGCCCCCGTGCTCGTTCCCGCTCACTGGCCCTGCGATGTGTCAGTGGCTCGCTGTTCATCTGCCACCCAGACAGTACCAAGGGCTCCCGCACCTCCTGGCTGCAAGAAAGGGGGATGGGGGCCCCCCGGGGATGGGCGGGTGAAGGGAGCCTGGCTCATCACTCAAAGAGCCGGTGGGAGCGCAGGAGCCCACTGCTCTCCTGTTGCACAAAGGACTCCCTGAGGGATCAGCTCTGGGTTCCTGAACCAAAGGGTCATATCACTGCTGAGAACGTGCTCCAGCAACAGCTTGAGAGAGGGTCCCATAACTTAGGGATGCGTGTGACTCAGCAACAGGCTTAGGCACTGGAACCTGCACTACTGATCCTGCTTTAAGAAAACAGATGGGCGGAGTCCTGCCACCGTGTGTGTGTGTGTGTGTGTGTGTGTGTGTGTGTGTGTGTGTGTGTGTGTGTTCGTGTGTGTTCCTAGTTATCCAGCTATTCAGTCATTTCAGTCAGAATGTAAGAGAAAGAAGCCGGCAAGAAAAAGAGCAAGCTAGTGAAGAGGTGACTTTGTACCTTGAACTACTAACCCAATCCATGGTTACTTTAGCCCACCTCTCTACTCATCCCCATGACCTAATGGGCATTTTGCAGGGAGAACAGAACATGGTATCAGAGCGGCGGTATGAGGATCGTTGGGACACTAATCTGCATCCCAGCAGCTTGCCGTCTAATAGGAGAAACAACCATAAAACCCGAAACGGGCAATCTAAACATTCCACTATGAAACATGTCACAATTGCCCCAGTAAAGGCAAGTTTCTTTGTGTGAGAAGGAGATAAGGTCAGGAATTTCGAGTCTTTCTGAACTATCCATACTAAACGACATATGAAAGCTCACCAGGGAAGAGGCAGTCACTTTCCATATTCTTCCCATTGACCCAAACCACACAGGACCGGGGACACCCATACCATCTGGGTGATGGGACTTTACCAACTCCTGCTGTGCACTGTTTCCTCCAACACTACAGGAAAACCCCCAGATCTCCAGTTGCAACACTGCCAACTATCCAGTGGCTGTTCTGCTTTTCCGGCTTTTTGCTTTGTATTATATGCCATCCACAGCATCCATTACCTTGAAATTGAGCCCAAAGTTAATAACTCAAAGACAATGGGCCTCTGGAGAGAAGCCAAAAAACCCTGCAATGTCACGGTTCTGACACAGTCTCTTTTTCTGAACTACAGTGAGAATTAATTAGGTAGGCTTATTAAGTATGAAGACATCACTGTCCAAAGACACAGTGAATGGGAGCCTAAAATGTGATTTAATCTAAGTAAAATAGAACCAAGTTGAGTGGCATGCTCCCCTTCTCTGGATATTGAAACTGGAAAAATTAGTAGCTACTAAGTCTTTTGAGGTTATTCTTTTTCAGAAAAAAAAAATCAGTCCAAATCATTCTTGTTGCAAATAATTAAATAGACTGATCATGGCATTAGTTATTTAACACTTTTCCTGCCTCTTGCTGGAATTTATACACTCTAACAGAGAATGGGGAGAGATTTAAGTAGCATTTTCTTCAAATTTCTACATATTTTACTCATAAACTCCAAAGTACTTTCAAAGGTTGCCAAGAGTAGTTGCATTCGGCCAGAAGTTGCATGGAAAAGTTCTTAGGGGAAGCAGTTTGAATTAACCAGTGAGACAATAGGAGATACAAGCAAAAAAAAAAAAAACAAAAAAAAAAAAAACAAAAAAAAACCAGAGTGCCAAGAAATGAATACCCTACGACAAAATGCAAAAACTGTCCCTCCAGCTAGAATAGATGTGGTAGAATCAGGAGTAAGGCAGAAAAGAAGTACACATAGAGAGAGCGATAGGAACAGAGGTGCTCCCTTTTCAAGGAACACAGCAAACCTGAGCACGCAAAACCGCCGTTCTCAAAGAGGCTGAAAGCAGTATGAAATGCATAGAGAGGCTCTGGGTCCTGCTTAATTTAACAATTTGCATCAAAAGGTAGGCATTTTTGGTTTGAGAATACTAAAGTTACCTTGAAGCTTAACTTCAAGAACTTTCTCCAAAGACTTTTAATCACAAAAAGTAATAATCCACTCAATAATGATTAGTAACATAGAAGAAACTGTCCCTGAAAGAAAAAGAGATGGACACAGGATGATACCAAGGCATTAGCACAGTTCCAAAAGAAACATCAAAACTTACCAATGGGTACCTGGGAAATGTTCCACAGAGTCGGTACAATTCTGGCTGACTTTTATAGGAAGAGGAGGAGTAAATGGAGAAGAGGATGGGAAAGCAGGGTAAAGGAAAGAATATAGGTGAAACAACTAACACTAAAGGGTCTTTGAAAAACCATATGGAAATCAACTACTGTAGAAGCTTTCGTGTGTGTGTGTGTGTGTGTGTGTGTGTGTGTGTGTATGTGTGTGTGTGTGTGTGTGTGTGTGAAAGGAATTTAAATGGAATCACCATATAATGAGGTAGACAATTCCCTGACAACATGTCTTACGCCAACAAGCAAAAACTCCAACGCCAGGAAAGGATTACATGTTGTTGAATCATTAGCCAAAGAGGTTCCCATGGGCACCTACCCACCGCCCCCCCACCCCAAAACACAGGCTGTTACTCTCCATATGATTACTCTATGTAACCTGATGGGAAAAGGTACAACTTACTTATGTCATCAAAACTAAAGAAACTGAGATGGTGCCTCACTAGAAGTTTCTCTCCTACTGACTAGTGTTCATGATGCTAGACGGTACATTCTATACTGCTGGGGGAGAAAAGTAACCATCATTTTTACCCAGCTACAAACCCTGCAACCTGCAATAGTGGCCGGCCTGCAAGATATACCAGAGCCACAGTGGCACAATGCTGTGGGAATAACCAAACACTTTATGGTTGAATTTAGAGCCCACACTGTGAGATAGAACCCATATCCACCACTGCTAAAGTGGTCACGATCCTGAGACTATAGAGGTCATGGGCCTGTATGAAAACCTAATACTATTATTCTGCTAAAAGAACATAGCAATATAATGATTCCTAATGATGTATTGCTATATGAACAATGACATACTCCTGATAACATATGCCACAGAACAAAGCATTGTTCAGCCCTTGTTGGTTTTAATGCAGTGGCGCAGTGTTATTCATTAAGCAGTGCTATTACCATGCGAGAAAAGCCACCAGGTGTGACAAAACCCACTGTAAGAATTTTATTAGGAGAAGGGAGGGACAGAAGAGAATGTGATCAGGCCTGTGGAAGACATGTGCACGGATTGGGGGGGGCAGAAGAAGAGGGAGGAGTCTGTGTCCCACTTCTTAGGTATTCCCCTGCACATGCGCATATGGGCTTATGGAGCTATGTCACACATGCACATGGATTGTATGATCACACTGCATGCAAATTACACAATCACTCAGCGCACAGATGTAGTGGGTAGCCATTCCAGCTTTGACCTGGAAGTTCCAACCCCCACTGAGGCTTTGGTAATGGTCACTCCTACAAGGCGGGGTTGAGAGAGGACGCTGAAGACCCAAGATCCAGATGTGTGGGCTGTCTTGGTTCCTGGACCCTGGACGCTGGAGGTACACTGAGCAGAGTTCTCCAGAGAACACACCTGAACTGTGCTACACCTTTCCCAGACCCTGTGAACTATCCCTTCACTTGTAAATTACCCCACAAAATAAACCTCCCTTTTAACTACGTGGAGTGGCCATAATAATTTCACCAATATCTGGCGCCCAATGTGGGGCAAAAGCCCACGCCCCTGGGATTAAGAGTCCCATGCTCTACCAACTGAGCTAGCTTTTTTTTTTTTTCAGTTGTAGAGTTTGGAACAGTCAGCACTAAATGGAGTGTCTTTATCAAATGTTTGTCCTCAAGGCCCAGGGATTTATGCAGAAGAGGAGACAAGAAGATTGTAGGAGCCAGAGGTGGTGGATGACTAAGGAAATAGACACAAGAAGACTCATGCACATATGAACTCACAGAGACTATGACAACATGCACAAGACCTGTACAGGTTCAAACCAGCAAGACACCAGCACTGAGAAGAGGAAGTGAACACAAAGTTTCTGTCATCCCAACCAAGAAGATATTTGCAATAAAAGGAATATGAGTTTTCTCCAATGGAATGACACTGGGTATATCAACTATACTCCAGGATAAGGCCCATTTCCAGTAGTTAGCCATCACAAAACAGTCTCTCTCTCTGTCTCTGTCTCTGTCTCTCTCTGTGTGTGTATGTGTGTGTGAAGTTGTTGTTTTTTCTTAATCACGCTGTAATATTTGTGTATGAAATGCCTTGCCATATAGATGTTAATTAAGGTAGTGTGTAAGAGACATCAAAACCTTGCATGATCATCTTCTTCCCCAAATAAAAACTCAGGTGAGAGATGAGGAGGATGAAATGAGATAATATAAAGAAGAATAAGAAAAAGAAAGAAACTGTCACAGAAATGAAAATAACATTAAAAAACACAAAAGTTATGAGACAGCAAAAACAGATATGAAAGTGGCTTAAGTTAAGTACAAGTAAAGAGATGGTTTCTAAATGATATGAAAGGGTTGTCTTCTTCTGTTGAAATACAGCACACATGACTAGCATCTGTGAAAACAAACCTTACTAGTAGATCAGTAAAAAAAAAAAAAAAAAAAAAAAAAAAAGCTTCCATTCTTGAAACTGCAGGAAAAGGGCTTGAGCCCACATGATGAAAACAAACCCCATATAGTAGAAAGCACTGATCCATAAGGGTTGAGCCAAGACATATACTGACAAATCATTGAATTTTTTTTCAGACCCTTCTCATTTTTATCATGTTAAGTTACAAAATTTGGAACATAGAGGAAACATCCTAAAGCTAAAAAGAGAAAAGGTGAATTTTAAAGGAAAATAAATAAATCAATTTCCTTTGAAGCACCATTCAGAGCCTAATGCCAACGAGACAACATAAGACTATCTCAAGGAAAGACTACAGAACTCCAAAGAGCCATCCAGGCCAAGCTGCTCATCAGACACAAAGGGCCAGTTTAAAACATTAGAAGTCAAAGAGCGAGCCTTGCCTATGAAGGAATAAGTCTGGGAAAATGTTCTATGAGGAACTGCTGGTGAATAGTGAACACACATCTTACTCTAAGATTAATAATGTAAAAATACGAATGACATCACGGGCAGGCTTTTAGAGCATGGAATGACACAAGTCGCCAAACTCAGAAGGAAATGAAAAAGGTGACTGTACTTGTAGTTAGCTCACTGGCTGACTCATCTGGAGTTGCTGAGGTTGACAGTGTCATTTAAGGCTGACATATAAGTGGCAGACTAAGCTTCTGCAATAATATAAAGATAGTCCCTGAGAAATTCAACTTTTTTTTTTTTTTTTTTTTAGAAATTCAACTTTTAAACAAAATACTATATGGATAAAATGCAGTGTAGAGAATGTGTGTCAGTTATCATTGTTTATAACTAATGGTTGTATAGAATATAAGAGCATTTGACTATTATATAAAGATATAAAAGTACCCACTAAAAGTCAAATCTATACCTCAAAATACACTTTTCTAAACATACTTGTGTACATGTATATATACACTGTGTAACAAACATGTGCATACACCTCCTCATATATATTCAAATATATTGAGACAACTACCTCTCAACTGGTAATTAGTTTCAAGACATTTTTAAAGGATAAATAAACTACATTTAAAAAAAAAAGTCAATGTTCCATCTGAGAGCTACATAGGAAGATTCAAATTGTAGAAAAGAAAAGGAAGGTTACACATACAAACTCCAACTCTACATATATAGGGAAAAAAGAAAAGAAATGACAACAATAAGGCAGAAGCTATGAGAGGCGAGTTAGATCAAAACAAATACTGTGTGAGAAAAAAAATAATAGTGTATGCAAAACCAAAAGTAAAAACCGCAGTGAAGATGTAAAAGCTATGACTGTCTATGAACCAAGTGCAGAGAACAGCACACTCAGAACAGGTATTACAGGAGACGGCATGACGGGCTGGAAGGAAGAAGCAAAGCCAGGAGAGCCCTCTTCACGTCTCCAGTCTGAATCTGGGTATAATCACATCCAGTGCCTCAAAAGTGGAGATGACATGTTCTTTTCAAGACCCAATTTACATCATTTTTTATGAATATAAAATCGAGGGAAAGGATGATCATTGTAATGGTTTGAACATGAAGGGTGACTCAAAAAGCCTAGTGTATTGAAGCCTTAGTCATGACCTCGGAGTACTACTGAGGAAGGTAACAGGTAGTCTTGGAGAGGCGTGGCTGGAGGAAGTAAGTCACTTGAGCCCTGTGGATTGTATTTCATCCCAGGCCCTCTCTACTTCTCCCTCTAAGGACCAGAACTTCAGAGACTGTAGGTCAGATGTTTCCTCCTTTAAGTTGCTTTGCTCAGGTATGTTGCAGAGACCCAATGTGACCAACACTCATACATCATGTAAGAAAGGTAAGATGCAAAGAAATAAGGGGCTGTGTACAATGTTCTGCAATCATCATTACACAGGCCTAAAGACAAATAGAAAATCAAAACAACAGAAATGCTTCCACTTGGAAATTATAAACTAAAACTATTTACTGATTCCTAGGAACAAAATTAGCAACTTCTAGAAATCACAATATGTGAAAACACTATCAGAAATGTGTGGTGCCATTTTACCTATGTTAATAGATTAAGCACAGTTGGAAGGTCAGAAAACTAATGACTAAATAAACAGAAGGAAAATAGAAAATAGAAATGGAATAAACAATTTAGGGGACTCAATACATCAGTTAGAAAAGGAAGTTGTCCTAGTCAGCTTCTCTGTTGCTGTGATAAAACCCTGACCAAAAGCAACCTGGGAGTGGACCGAGATGTTTCATCTTAACAACTCCCAGGTTATACTCCATCACTGAGGGAATACAGGGCAGGAACCAAGAGGCAGGAGCTGATTCAGAGACTGTGGAGGAATGATGCTCACTGGCTGGCACCCTGTGCCTTGCTCTGTTTGATTTCTTATCCAAGCCCAAACCACCAGCCCCAGGAGCAGCACTGGTCATAGTGAGCTGGGCCCTCCCCACATTAATCACTAATCAGGAAAATATACCACAGTCTCGCCTATAGTCCAGTCTGATGGAGGCAATTTGTCAGTTCAGAGTCCCTCTTTCCAGGTGACTCTGCTTGTGTCAACGAAGACTACTCTGCACAGAACCTAACCAGAACTGAGATATAATTCCCTGGTGGGGATGCGATTCAGTGGCAGAGTACTAATGTAATTTCTGCAAAGCCCTGGACTTTGAAGAGCTGCTTTTTGAAAATAGAAACATAATGCCAGGTGTGCTAGCTCATGCCTTTAATCCCGAGGCTCAGGAGGCAGAGGCAGGCGGATCTCTGTGAGTCTGAGGCCACCCTGTTCTACAGAATGAGTTCCATGACAGCCAGGGCTACACAGAGGAAACCCTATTTTGAAAAACCAAAGGAAAATAGAAACATATCGCCAAAATAATTGCTCAACCAATCAATCAAGAAAAACTATATAAATATAAAAATAGACACAAAAAAGAAACAGAGAATGTTAATATACCCCTAAGGGCTAATTTAATCGATAGTACAATTTCCCTTGCATTTAAAATATTTTTTCTCCCTTAAGAGAGAAATTAAACACTATAATATCAAAGATATAGCACCTCCATTGGGAATGCCTGTTCCACTACAAGGGAAAAAAATATTTGAGAGTCTGTGCTAAAGGGATACTTTTAGTTGAAAATACAATTAAATAAGTCTGACAGAGAAAAAAAGATTTTAAAAATGAGAAAATCTTCAGTGGCTCATATCCCTCTAAACAAATTACCAAGTCAGTAAGATTTTTCCCAAGGAAATTTTATCACTCTCTCAAAAAACGAGTTACTCTTAGAATGTGTAAACTACCAAACAGTTGTAGATTTAACTTTGTAAATAACTTCAATTTTATAAAGTATGTGGCATTGATCACATAAAGACTTCACATAAAAGAAACATATCAATCAATCTTATTTATAACGTTATTTAGATAAATAATCATAGAGGAACATCCAAAGAGCAAAAACCATAGGATTATCTCTAGAAATGTTGAGGTACCATTTGAAAACATCAGGAAACATTCTTCATTTAAAAACCCTCATAGTTACCTAGGAAGAATGAATGTTTTCATCACAAGATTAAAAAAAAAAAAGTACATCCACTTTAAAAAAAAAAAGGCTGTATCTAAAGACAAGATATTAAAGACAATTTCACAAAAACAAGATGAAAGTACAAGGCAACATTATAACTACTTTTTAATGTCACGATGGGCTTATAAAGTCACTGTGGAAAGGAGAAATGGAGTGTTGAAGTTAGGGAAGTATGTGGTGGTTAATTTTATGTGTCAATCTGACCTAGACTGTTGCAGGATATTTGATCACACTGTGTGAAAGGCACCTTCTGATTGGTTTAATAACAAGCTGAATGGCCAATAGCTAAGTAGGAGAGAATAGGCAGGAGTTCCAGGAGAGAGGAACTCAGGAAGAAGTGCATGGCATTAAGCCAGTGAGAGGCAGAGGGAATCTGACATACAGTATGGAGGAGAGGTAACGAGGCACTTGGCATAATGTAGATTAATATAAATGGGCTAATTTAAGTTATAAGGGCTAGTTGGGAACAAGCCTAAGCTAAGGCCAAGCTTTCATAATGAATAATAAGTCTCTATGTCATTATTTGGGGGCTGACAGTCCAAAGAAAGTCTGACTGCATTTGGTGCCCAACATGGGGCACATATATTCACAAATGGCCTAAGAAAGCTGAAAAAAGTTCTAGACACAGAGCCAGATGGGTTTTCTGTTAACAGCTGTCTCTCAAGTAGGCCCCGTGCTCACAGTGAACAGAGGTGCAGCTCCTTTAAAGGACCCTGCTGTGCAGTCAAGCACTTGAGCAGCCAGCTCAATAGAATACCCAATACCGGGGAGAAATGCCTGCCACAGCAAGGCCCACCAACTTTCCAGAGATGGACCAATAAACGAGGGTCCAGGTGGGCATGAGGCTAGGCTCTCACAGAAAGGCAAACCACCGCTGCAGCCCAGAATCAATAGGATAGCCTGCTGGACCAACCTGAGGGGGTGGAGCCAGCTGCCAGCACCATGTGCTAAGTGGAGTTGCACAGCAGATGGCCTGGCAGTTTAAGGTTTGGCTCATGCGTTCAAAGAAGGCAGAAGAGGCGCAGAAAGTCAGGTCCAAACTGAAAGAAACTCTAAACAGGTACAGTATGCTTTAAAATGTGCTTAGATGCAGAAAGAAAGAGAGAGAGAGACAGAGACAGAGACAGAGAGACAGAGACAGAGAGAGACAGAAAGGAAGAAAAAAAGAAAGAAAGAAAGAGAGAGAGAGAAAGAAAGAAAGAAAAGAAAATGGGTATAGACAGTCATAGAAAAAATAAGTGGTTTAAAAATAATAATGTCTTTAAAGAAAAAGTAAAGTAATATAAGAAGAATAAACCATGTAAGTATAGGAAATATATGGGTCATCTGGATCCTGTATGGTGTTTTATGACTTTGAAGTTTTGAATGCTGATGAGCAAAGGGCAAATATTGCTGAGAGACACTGGATTATAGGGGAAAAAAACCTGCTAAATTAAACCAGCGTGTATTTTATGGATCTCTTAACTTCAGAATGAAAGTCAGGAAATGTGTTGCTTTGGGGAAGAGATTATGCCTTTCTTTCCAAAGAAAACAAAAAGTTATGGATTCCTTCAAAATTAATAAAGATCCAATTTGACTGGAGGAACCTAAAAATTGTGGCTGCAGATATGAAGGAAGAAACCAAGAAAAACTATAAGACAGGTGATGTATATGTTGACCCATCTGGTATGGGAAAAGTTCTGAGACTGGATAAGACATGATAAATCTTGTTGGCTATGAAGTCCTCATGAAATTATTATTACATGTCATCCTTTCATATGGCATGGATGGAGATTTACATTACAGTTTGGTTATACAGTCCAAATGGACATATAAAATTGACAAATGTCTTTTACCCCAAACATAGAACAAGAAAATCATCTTAGCTGATTTATGCACACTGCACATTCCATACTTGTGTTAATGCAGACATGTATGTTATTTTTAAAAGTTTGTGTTTTCAGAACAAAAGGACCAAACATTAATGAAGCAAGTAGCCCAGGTGATCCAGCCTCTCAGACTGCCTCTGTTAAAGTTTCCTCAAAAATCTGCATCTAGGACAACTTCAAAGCAGTTAGCTAAGATGGCCCAGCCTCATAGACTACTCCAGCCAGGACTTCAGATAAGCTGTACACTTTCCTATCGCACCAACACTGAACAACAGCTACCTCTCCCAGGATTTGATCATCATCTCAACTTTCTCAGGGTCCCAAGGAAGTTTGTGGTGGTTAATTCTATATGTCAGATGCCTAGATAGCTTGCTAAACACCATTTCTTGATGTATATCCTAGGATGTTTCTGAAATTTTAATTTGAATCCATGGGCTGTGCCCTCCCCAGCTGTTAGCTGGCATCACCCAGTCCATCTAGGGCCTAAAGAGAGCATAAGTCAAAGGGTACATTCTTTCTCCATCCCTGTCTGAACAGAAATACTGTTCTCTGGCCTTCTGGTTCTCAGAACATCAGTCTGGATTAGAACACACACCATCAGTTCTTGGCTCACAGTCTTGTCCTCCATTTGACTAGAAATACACTACCAGTTTTCCTGGGGTCCAGCCTGCAAAGATCAGGTCTAGGGGCTTCTCTGCTGTGGGATGTTCTGTATGGCAAATGTGTTGCTAATTAGTCGATAAATAAAACATTGATTGGCCATTGGCTAGGCAGGAAGTGTAGGCGGGACAAGGAGGAGAATAAAGCTGGGAAGTGGAAGAATGAGTCAGAGAGACACTGCCAGCCTCCACGATGAGAAACAGCATGTGAAGATGCCAGTAAGCCACGACCCATGTGGCAAGGTATAGATTAATGGAAATGGATTAATTTAAGCTGTAAGAACAGTTAGCAAGAAGCCTGCCATGGCCATATAGTTTGTAACCAATATAAGTCTCTGTGTTTACTTGGTCGGGTCTGAGTGGCTGTGGGACTGGCAGGTGATAGAGATTTGTCCTGACTGTGGACCAAGCAGGAAAACTCAAGTTACACTTCTCAGTCACCATTGTTAAGGGTACTATTTCCTCTTAAGAAATACTTTAAGCGGGCGGTGATGGCGCACGCCTTTAATCCCAGCACTCGGGAGGCAGAGCCAGGAGGATCTCTGTGAGTTCAAGGCCAGCCTGGACTACCAAGTGAGTTCCAGGAAAGGCTCAAATCTACACAGAGAAACCCTGTCTCAAAAAACCAAAAAAAAAAAAAAAAAAAGAAAGAAAGAAAGAAATACTTTACATGAAGAGGTGTACATCAATATCATACCATACGAGTACATATGTCTTTTTCATTCTGTTTCTCTGGGGAACCCTAACTAATGGACAGATAAAATCATCATTTATAAAATAAATGTGAGAATATCTAATGCAAGGAAATCAATTGAAAATCATTAAAAATAGCTAATACACCAACATATGGAAGATATACCGAACCAAGTAAAATTATATAAAGAATAAAATACTTTACATTGGCAACAAAAAGCTGAAATATCTAACAATAAGTTAATCAGAGGGTGTATAAGGTTTTTATAAAGAAAACCCTGGAAAATTACTAATGGACACAGAAGAAAGCATAAACACATGGAAAGATAAGCATGTTTTGAATAGATCATAGGATCAGGAACTCTGAATTAGTGTATTAATTCAATAACAATAAAACATGCTTATTTTAGAACCAGAAATGTGAATTCTAAATTCCATATAGAGGAATAAACCAGAAAGAAATCTTAAAGAAAATTAGCAAATAGCTAAATCTAAAAGCCAGGAAAAGTAGACTGAAAAACTAGGCTATCTTAAAAAAAAGAAAAAGAAAATTTTATATACCAAAAATTAAAAGAGGAAATTTTAAAGAAATGAAAACAAGCATTATAGGTACAGTCAGGGTCACAGGATGACCTGCAGTCAAGATCCTCTCATTCATTGCTGGGGGAATATAAATTAAATCAACTCCTATGGTAACAATTTAGTCATGTAGATTTACATTAAAAATACATTTATGTCCTGACCCAGAAATTCCATTTTTAACACATTTCAGGGGCTAAGTATGCTAAGATGAACTGAACATAGTAATAGTTACCACAATCAGCCCACATTTGAAATAACGCATATACAAATCCATTTATTGTGGTATTTTAGAAATAACAAAGGCTTAGAATTAGCCTAATATTTTTAAAACTAAACTATAGTCATACAATAGAATATTACTATATATCCATTAAAAAATCAAGCAAAAGCTTACTGTGAATAGACAGATAAAATTTCCAAAATGTATTATTACCTTTAAAAAAGCAGTTGGTTACCTTTGGGTCACAAAGGAATAAATGTTAAAATATGTATTGGTCTCAATGAATATGCACTTTAAAAATTCCTCAATGACTACTCAGCCCACAAATAAAGTGGTAACCTACAGAAGTGGAATGGGGCCTGGGACGTATGTAGCAAGTGAGGTGTTACATTGTTTGATTTAAGAAACATGGTAATTTTTATCTAGTTAAGTGTTAAGGAAAACGCATTTAAAAGTCATTAGAGGTAATGTGAATTATGTGTTCTGATCTCATGTACTCCTTTTAATCTTAAGGGAAAATTTGACATGCCACAGAACAATACTAGTACTGAAAGTGATTTCTTTCCATGAAAAGGTCAAACTAATTTTCACATGAAAGGTATAATCATGTTAGCAGGCATGATTCACATGGCTATTTCAGGTACATAACCTTCCTTTTTAGTTAATTCATCATATACTGAACTGTCAAAAGGAATGACAACCTCTAAAGTTACCCATAGACCTATTTGAAAGCTTTTTTATGCTAGACTTCAGACCAAGATGGGCTGACGTCAAAGCATGAAGTTGATCCCTGTGACTTAGTGAACTTGTAATGAACTACAGATTCACCTCCGCTCTTCTCAAATGTCAGCCCTTAAATGCGAGCAACTGTTGCTCTGATAAGGCCAACCTCACGACAATGCACAGATTATACTATACAGAGCCACCAGCAAAAGTTCAAAGTAAGGGCCAATGCCAGTGCTTGGTCAACAGAGATATATGCAATGTGGAAGACTACAGATATGCCCTGGATTTGCCACCTTGACTAGCTTTTGAGAGATGACCTCTTTTAAAGTGAAAGCTCTGTTCCAAAGAAATTCAGATTTCCTGGTTCTGCCCTCTACAACCTACTTCACAAATAAACTTCAGTGTCTCCTAGGTTTCTAAAGTATAAATATGGGTTATAATATGAGAAATTTGAAATTCCAATGAAGCCGGGTATTGTGGTGCACACCTTTAATCCCAGCACTTGGGAAGCAGAGACAGGTGGATTTCTGTGAGTCCAAGGCCAGCCTGGGCTACCGAAAGAGTTCCAGGACAGCCAGAGCTTAAAAAAAAAAAAAAAAGAAGAAGAAGGAAAGAAACTCCATTGATTCCATTTGTAGTGAGAACCAGCACTGTTGGTAAAATCAACAGCCTTCTTTCTGCTGGGATTAAAGCAGCCTCCTGGCAGAAGTTCTCAGGTTTCTTGGATAGCCTTGACTATCTGCAATATGTGATATCTTGTTATGCACACAATAATATGTACTCCCCGGAGCTGCTGAAAGGTTGGAAAAGAAAATGTATGCAGAGTTCTTGGCGTGAATTTGAGTCATTAACTTATTTTCTCACTAGTGAACAGACTTAATTTACTTGGCCACAATAAAAAATCAACCAAATTTCCATGAATTTTCATATCAGTAAATCATTATCTAAGGTTCAGGAGATTTCCGAACATAATGTATTAACCAATTCCTGTACTGTCTGAAGACTTACATTGTCTGAACCACAATCCTTAGAAGTTACAGCAATGCAAATTTAACTAATGAATCATCTCATTGTAAACACTGTTAACACTACAAATGGCAAAGTGGTGTGAAACAATGTGAATTTAAATATAGATTGTGTACTTTCAAAGAACTCATTGATCTGAGGTAAGGAAAGGAAAAAGTCATCCTCATTTGTGATGACTCATCAAAAAGTCAACCTGAAAAACCAAGATTTTTATTTAATATTCAGAATTATAATGAAGACTTTGTTCTGTGTTTATTCATCCACTTGACATTCGTCAAACATGTAACACATATTGAACACCTCAGTAGACCATGAATGATTCTAATTGCTTAGAATGCAGTGTTGACTAGGAGTTCCCGCCTGCCAATGACGACCAAGGTCAAACTTTGTTTCTGCCTGACCATAAATTCAGTCTTCCAAGTGAATTTAACTCAAGATCAGGATTCCGCTGCATTGCAGCAACTTGGCCATAGTAGCTTAAAGTACAAAGTTCCAAGAGTTAAGATACAGAAGTCCAAGTTCAACTTCAGTAAGCTATGGCAAATGGAGCCCATCTTTCAGGTGACGTGGTCCTGGTTATCTACAGCTAGGAAATGACAGATGACAAGGAGCAATGCAGTGATTTCCAGCAGCAGGAAGGATTTGGCCTGCAATTACCCATGGACACCAACACTACTCCCATGTTGTTCTGTAAGTTAAGAGTTTGGCAATACATTATTGGCATGCAGTCATAGGTCTAGATAACAACCTGCTCAGTGGGCTTAGCTTGGGAAAAGGCTATGCCCTCAAGCGCATCAACACTTAGGGATCATGAGACAAGGGGAGCCAGCAATGAAGACTGAAAATTAGGAGAACAAGGACATAAATGATAATCCCAAAGCAAATGAGTAATATCTTTAAAGAAGAAAATTTTCCAAAAATGACAAATAAAAAGAACTCACATACTTCTTATTAATATAGCAATCACCAATGATACCGGCAAGAGTCAAGTGATAAGGGAGAAGGATTTCAAGAAAGTAGATTTTTAAAGATTTATTATATTTTTAATTATGCGTATGTTGTGGAGAGGAGTTGATATTGCACATGAATGAAATGCCTGCAGAAGTCAGAGGCTATGAAGCCCCCACCCCAACCCCGAGACAGGATTTACAGGCAGTTGTGAGGCACCCAACAAGGGTACTGGGAACCAAACTCGGGTTCTCTGGAAGAGTGATATTCAGTTTGAATTGCTGTGCCAGTTATCTAGCCCTAAAGATTTTAAAAGAGGAGAGGGAACTGAGGAGGTATGTTAGTCAGTAAAAACAGAGAAGAGCCAGTAGTCTAACTCCTCTGGGGATCCCGAAACAGACAGATCTCTGGGGCTCCCTATTAGGGGAATTCCAAGTCAGTATGAGACCCTGTCTCAAATACACACACACAGAAACATACACACACACACACACACACACACACACACACACACACACACACACAGGAAGAGCTGATAAGAAATGGATACTATGTTAGGCAGTCTTCTGAACGTGCTCTATAATTTGAAACAGAGTGAATCAGAAGCTGAAGGGAAATTTTTTTATTGTAAAAGGGGGACGTCAGAGTATTTTAAATGCTGTGTGGAAATACCACAGCTGTCGTGGGAAACATGATATAGGATAACATAACGAAAGAGAAAAGAGAGATGGGGTCTGTATTTGTTACTCTTCTGTTGCTCTGATAAAACACCATGACCAAAAGCAACTTATAAAAGTAAGAGTTTATTTCAACTTATGGTTCCAGAGTGAGAGTCCATAATGGCAGGGGAAGCATATAGTCGCAACTGGAGCAGGAAGGAGCAGAGAGAAGGGAAACTGGACAGAGGGCAAGCCTATAAACTCAGTGCCTGCCTCTGGTGATGTACTTCCTCCAGCAAGACTGCACCACCTCCCCCAAATAGTACCACCAACTGGGAACAAGGGTTCTAGTACCTGGGCCTGTGGGGAACAGTCCTCACCCAAATGTACATGGGATCCTAGACACTGGTAGAGGAGTCCTCAGAAACAAGAACCGTTTATTCAACTAGGAGTGGATTTGATATCTGTAAACAAAGATACAGGAAGCTGGGAAAATTTGATGTTCACATCAAATTGAAATGTAATATAATGTGCCTGTTTTCACATGGAAAATGATGGGTATAGGAGCCACACCGGATGAGGGAAATGGATACAATGCTAGAAAATTGACAATAGGGAAAGAATAAAGTGACTTTCTTTTGTTTTTATCTTTTCTCTTTCTTTCTCTTAGAGACTGTAGAGTGAATTAATTAAGGATAGACAAGCAATACATTTCTTGGATAGTGCTGAAGCGAATGGTCATGGGTGCAGTTTAAGGACAGTTAGTCCTGTGGTGCATTTTTCTTCAGCCACATTCAGCTACTCAGGTGATGGCTCAGTGCTGCACTAAATCAGTGCTGTTGTGTTAGGTCAATAGACAGTTGAAAGGTAAGCCTGGGATCCAAAGCAGGGGATCCAATCCTACAGAAGGGAGATGATTGACATGAAGGATATAAGGAATAGCACATCACAAAGGCAGCATGCAGTGGCAAACTGAACCCTGGAAAGGAAATGTAGCTTGCCAAAATAAAACAGAAATAAAGATTAGGCAAATACAAATTAGCAGAACAGCTAGATGCAATTGATATCTTTTTTTAAGTTTTCATAAACTCACTTGGGCCAATTCTACTACAGACTTCTTAGGGATTTTAATCCCTATTGTAATGTAACACAAAGAGAACTGTTCTTCTTTGCAAAATAAAGAATTCAGGGAGTTTCAGTATATTCCCAAGGTTGTGTACCAACTGTCACTATATAATTCCAAAACCTTTTTACCACTCCTAAAAGAAATCCATACTAATAGTGGAATCTATCATTCTCTCTTCTCACGCAAGCAACAACTATTTTATTATATGTCTCTAGATTTGCTAGTCTGGACATACCTTAAAAACAAAACCATACAACACATGACTCGTGTCTGGATCCTTTTGCTTGTGTTTTAGGGATCAATCTGTAGTATGTATCAGAACTTCCTTTTCTTTTTTTTTTTTTTTCATTTTGTTTTGTTTTGTTTTTCAAGACAAGGTTTCTCTGTGTGACTTTAAAGCCTGTCCTGGAACTCGCTTTGTAGACCAGGCTGGCCTCGAACTCAAGAAATCCACCTGCCTCTGCCTCCCTAGTTCTCGGATTAAAGGCATGTGCCACCACTGCCTGGCAGAACTTCCTTTTCTCATGTCTGAATAATACTCCACTCTATGATGGATATTGTTGTGCTCAGATTGTGACCCCCAGAGAGACCACCGAGGACGAGCGTACCAGAATGGAAAAGCAAGGTTTATTTCTGCTACAAGTCATAACAGGGAACTCATCTCAATTCACTGGCAGTGAGGCAGGGAGGAGTTACTCTTTCTTGGGGAAGGTAGTTTTTATAGGCAAAACCCACAAAATTTCTTAGAGGGAAGGGGGTTAGTACGGGTCCATCCTTGATTGGTCCAGTTTTTCCCAGGCCTGGACTTTGTCTTATTCTAGCTTATCTGTTTGCCCTGTCAGGAGTTTTACAACCCATCTCCGGGGTCTGGTCATGTTATCTCCGGAGAGGGGCATCTCGTGGTTAATCGGTTACCATCAGACATCCTGATTTTGTTCTTTTGAAAACACCTGACTTCACCCTCTCCAGGAAGGGAGAACTGACTCAGTTTTGTTTATTTTTAAGATATCTCTTCCCTCAGCACTTTTGGGTTTCTGGGGAAACTCTGTCTGGGTCTTTGGTGGGGGTCTTTCAGAAATTATGTTGTCACTGCTGTTTAGTTATAATAAAAAAGTTACTTTGTACATTCTTATAAACCAAAGTTCTATGTTAAATCCACAGTTAGCCATTAGATTATTTTTCAGAGCAGATGTGCCATTTTTCATTCCTACCAGCAGTCTGTAGGAATTCATGTAGCAGAGCTAACAGGATAGCTCAGTAGGATAAAGGTACTGGCGGTCGAGTCTGAAAAACTAAGCCTAATCCCCAGTACCCGCATGGTGGAAGGAGAGGATTGACTCCTGCCAATCATCCTCTGCCCTCCAGTGGGGTTCAGGTCCCAAAGAAGAGGTGTGGAGTCTTCAGAGGAAGGAGACTAACATGATCTGAAGGTGAGTCGGGATGGCTGCCACTTTACTGAAAAAAAAGGCTACACCTTTTATACTCTACAATTGCACAAAGGATTAAATAGGGATGGGAGAAAGGGGGGTTGTGAATAGGGACTGAGGCAGCTAGCATTGATCTAGACAAGGCAATAGGCACCACAGTCATATGTGTTCCTCTTGCCAGAAATAGGGAGAGTGACTCCCTTGTAGCAAGCAGGAACTTTCTCCAACCCCTGAGGGAATGGGGACTTTTGTCTAAACACCTGACCTTGAGAAAAGAACTTTCTTGGGGGACCAAATACACCATTATAGAATGTTGCAGTTTTTTGTATGGCTTAGTTTACCCAAATAGCTAAAGCTTAAAATGAGCAAAGATAAAGCTAGACAGATATTACGTGAATCTGAGAAGACCTTAGGAATTTATAAATCTTGGTTATCAAGTATACCTCATTTATTAAACTAATTTTATTTATCAAATATACCTTATTTATCAAGCATATGTTCCTTATCTAAATTTTCCAGCAGCTTGGTGTTAACTTGTATAGGAGTAGGCAGAGTCATCACGCTAAATTGATCCATGGTGCTGGGGATTTTTTCCAAAGAATTATTTTGTTTAAAGAGGCTGCCATTATATACTCACAGACATCCTCCTGTCTCAGCCTCCCTAATGCTGGGATTAAAGGCGAGTACCACCACCACCTGGCCCAAGAATCAACAAATTTAAGAGGTGGTTTTTTGGGGAAATATAAACAAGACCAACAGAGCTTAGGCCCAACTAACCTAAAGAAAGCAAAATGGGACCCAAATAACAGAGTCAGAGTTGAAGAGGGACACATTACAACAGTTCCCAAAGAAATCCAGGATATTTTAATATTGTAAGAATAGTTGTATATTATTGATTTAAAAACTGTGCTCCATGAAGCTAGAAAACCTAGAAGAAATAGGTGTGTGGTGGTATTTTACTTGTACTGAAATGTGATTTTAATTGTATGTTAATAAATAAAGTTGCCTGGGGGTCAGAGTTATAGAGCCATAGCAAGTGCGTGGCGGTGGTGGCGCACGCCTTTAAGGACCTGGAGGGCGGTACATACAGGCAATGACAAGGCAGTCACGTGTTTAGTTTACAACCAATGAGAAGGCAGAACATCTAGAGTATTTAAAGACGTACACACAGGAAGTAGGCCTCTTTTTCGGAGAGCTCTCTTGGCTGAAGCAGGATAGCTGAAGCAGGAAGGGTAAGGCTCTTAGTTCTGACCTCTTGGCTTTCTTCTCTGAATCGGCTCTGTGTTTCTTATTTAATAAGACGGTTGGTTACATCTACATTTGGCGCCCAACGTGATAAGAATCCATTAAAACCGCTTAACTTGGCTTGGCGGCAGGTCCGGGTTCCCGCCAGGGCAGCCGGCAGGTCTGGTTTCCCGCCAGGGCGGCCGGCTCCCTAGCCCGGGCCCAGGTCGGCTTGGCCTCAGGCCGGACCAACCTTGAGCTACTTGCTTAAAGCCAGTGTTACAAACAACTCAGGCCTGCCCTGCCGAACAGGGCCCCTGCCTGTAAAACCAACGCACGTGGTTGGAGCTTAAGGTAGCCAGAGCCAAGGCTTGACTAGGCTCAAGCGGGAACACGTGGCTGGATTCAAGCTCTTAGGCAGAACTTGTGGCTACGCTTGCTTGCTCTCTCTCTCTCTCTCTCTCTCTCTCTCTCTCTCTCTCTCTCTCTCTCTGGACTCGCACCTCGGACACTAGGTGGCTGTTTGAAATTCCCTCGGATTGGTATTGTTCTACAAGGACTTGGTAAGTCACTTAACATATCAGATATTTTAAAGAAAATTATTTAAAAGAAAAAAATTTTTTCCACATTAAAAAAAAAATGGGTTTTCTGTGTACATTGGAAAAAAATTTGTTTGCACTTTTAGACAGTCTGACAATGGAACAGCTATATGAGAAGATTACTGTTGATCGAATTATGCATTTTATTACTATGTTTATCCTCATTTTACTATTTAAAAAGATAGTCAATTTAAGTGCCAGGATGACAGCTTTAGAAAAACCTATTAAACCTGTAAAAACTCAGACAGAAGAAACTAACAGTGAAGCTGCTTCAAGATTGGATCATAGGGTTACAGAAAGAAAGCCTGTTTTCACACAGTCACCCTTAGTTTGTCCAGTAACCGTACAGCAGTCGCCTGATCAAATGACTACACAAAATATTTGGGCTCCAATTGATATGATAGATTTACGAAGGTTTAAGGAGGCAATAGTATCTTATGGTATGCATTCCCCATATGTAAAGCAAATGTTAAACTCTTGGTCAACATATAATAGGATTGTACCACAGGACTGGCGGGAGCTGGCACAAGGTGTTCTTGAACCCAGTCAAAGGCTTCAGTGGCTAACTTGGTTCAAGGACGAAGCTAAAAACATAGAAAAGCAGTGGAGGGATAAAGGAATACAAGTCTGCCAGGATCAGCTTATTGGAGAAGGTCAATATGCTTCAGCACAAACGCAATGTTTATATGATGTCCAAACCCTAATTTTATGTCGAACAGCAGCCTTGAATGCATGGGACAGAGTTGAGGAACCAGGAAAAAAAACTGAGTCATTTACAAAGGTTGTACAAGGCCCAAAAGAATCTTTCACAGATTTTTTACAAAGACTGGCTTCAGCAGTAAAGAGAATGGTCCCGGATTCAGAAGCTAGTAAGATAATAATTGAATCTTTGGCCTTTGAGAATGCGAATGCAGCATGCAAAACAATAATCAGGCCGTTAAAGGCAAGATCTGCACCTTTGGAAGATTGGATTAGAGATACGGTTAATGTTGAAGCTCATGAGCATGATGATACATGGGTAGGAGAAGCAATTTCAAAAGGTTTGAGGAATGTTAGATGTTTTGGATGTGGAAAGCAAGGACATTTGAAAAGGGACTGTAAACAGGTCATTCCTAGAAACAATGTTTCTTCAAGGAACAATGGCAACAGAAAGCCCCTTCCTTCTGGAGTATGCAGAAGGTGTGGTAAGGGAAAACACTGGACCAACGAATGTAGATCAACAAGGGACAGACAGGGTAATCCTTTGCCTCAGTCTTCGGGAAACTCCCAGAGGGGCCTCATGCAGGCCCCAATAGCAAATCCAGTTCAAACCTTTCCTGCAGTCGTAGAGGAAACCCCTACCCAGAGCAATTAAATAACCAAATACCTATTGGAATAAGTCATGCTGGTCAGGATGATGAAACAGATAGAATAGAAAATTCAGGAGCAAATATAAAGAAAAATTTTTGGCAAACTTTTATTAATGAACAAAGACCAAAATTATCGATAAAAATAAATGGTGTTTTGTTGTCTGGTCTGGTAGACACAGGTGCGGACATTACCATAATTGCACCAGAATTTTGGCATCCAACTTGGCCTCTTCAGGAGGTAAATGTTCAACTGTTAGGAATTGGGACATTATCTCAGGTGAAACAGAGTGCAAGATGGCTCGAGTGTATAGGTCCAGAAGGACAGAGAGGAAAATTGAAACCATATGTAGCTAACATAGCTATGAACTTGTGGGGTCGAGACTTGTTGCAACAATGGAATACTCAGATTAACATCCCTCTAATCTCAGAAACAAATCATAAATTAGCACATGTTTCTGAGAGAAATATTAGAAGGCATTATTCTGAGTGGTCACCAGCCATCCATATTATACAAGAACAGGGCACAACAACTGATGATCTTCCAAAGACACCAACAGCTCTACCTTTAAAATGGTTAACAGACAAGCCTGTATGGGTCCAGCAATGGCCTTTAACAACAGAGAAACTCCAGGCTTTAGAAGAGCTGGTAGAAGAACAGTTAAATGCTCAGCATATTGAGGAATCAACCAGCCCTTGGAATTCTCCTGTATTTGTTATTAAAAAGAAATCTGGTAAATGGAGAATGGTAACAGACCTTAGAGCAATTAACAAAGTAATTCAGCCAATGGGCTCTCTACAATCTGGAATTCCTCTGCCTACTCTGTTACCAAAAGGATGGCCTCTCATAGTTATTGATTTAAAAGACTGTTTCTTTTCAATACCGTTACAAGAAAAAGACAGAGAAAGATTTGCTTTCACAGTGCCTACTTATAATAATTCTCAACCGGTTAAAAGATTTCAATGGAGGGTCCTCCCACAGGGAATGTTGAATAGCCCAACTCTGTGCCAATATTTTGTACAACAGCCATTGGAAGTGATACGTAAAAATTTTCCTAAATCTATAATTTATCATTATATGGATGATATTTTACTAGCTGACTCAAATGCAGATACTTTAGAAAGAATATTTGAAGACGTAAAGAAAATTTTGCCTTGCTGGGGATTACAAATTGCTCCTGAAAAGATACAAAGAGGAGATTCTATTAATTATTTAGGATATAAAATAGAGCTACAAAAAATTAGACCCCAAAAGGTGCAAATTAGGAGAGATAGACTACAGACTCTTAATGACTTTCAAAGATTATTTGGAAATATTTCTCATCTACGAACTGTTGTTGGAGTAAAAAATGATGAACTGCATAATTTGTTCAAAACCTTAGAAGGTGACAAGGACCTAAATAGTCCAAGAGAGTTATCACCTGAAGCTGAGAAAGAATTGGCCTTGGTAGAAAAGAAAGTACATGAAGGGCATATCGATCGTATTATCCAAAGCTGGATTGCATTTTGGTTATTTTACCTTCTAGGCATTCTCCTACAGGAATATTAATGCAGAGGGAAGATATTATATTAGAGTGGATATTTTTACCAAATAAACCAAACAAAAAATTAAAAACTTATGTGGAAAAAATCTCTGACTTGATTTGGAAAGGAAAATTGAGACTTCGTCAATTAGCAGGAATAGACCCAGCAGAAATTGTCGTACCTTTAACTAAGGAGGACATTGAAAAATTATGGACAGAAAGTGAACCTTGGCAAAGAGCTTGCAGTAATTTTTTGGGAGAAATTAACAGCAAATATCCCAAAAGCGATAGAATTGATCTTATAAAGAGAGCTGATTGGATCTTGCCTCGAATTGTACAGGTAAAGCCCATATCTGGAGTTCGTACATTTTATACAGATGCCAACAAACAAGGAAAGGCAGGTTACAAATCAGAAAATTTAAGTAAAGTGGTTCAAAGTCCTTATAATTCAGTTCAAAAATCAGAATTATATGCTATTCTGTTGGTATTAATGGATTTTTCAGAACCTCTCAACATAGTAACTGACTCTCAGTATGCTGAAAGAGTAGTATTACATATTGAGACTGCAGAATTTATCCCTGATGCTTCAGAATTAACTTCATTATTTATTCAATTACAAGATACAATCAGGAAAAGGAGTCATCCTTTATATATAACTCACATTCGATCCCATACTGGTCTGCCAGGCCCTCTAGCACAAGGCAATGATGAGATTGATAAGTTATTAATAGGAAATGTGCTGGAGGCCTCAGAATGTCATAAAAAACATCATGTCAATAGTAAAGGTTTAAAAAAGGATTTTTCCATAACCTGGCAACAAGCCAAAGAAATAGTAAAGAAATGTCCTACTTGTTCCTTCTACAATCAAACGCCATTACCAGCAGGATGTAACCCAAAGGGTACTCAAAGGAATGAAATCTGGCAGATGGACGTGTTTCACTTTGCAGAATTTGGAAAACTGAAATATGTACACCACACTATCGATACTTATTCAGGATTTCAGTGGGCAACTGCTTTGAGTTCTGAAAAAGCTGATTCTGCAATCACTCATTTGCTAGAAGTTATGGCCATCATGGGTATACCTGCACAAATCAAAACTGATAATGCTCCGTCATATGTCTCTGTTAAAATGAAACAGTTTTTTGCTTATTACAATATAAAGCATATTACAGGCATACCACATAATCCTACAGGTCAAGCAGTTATAGAAAGATCAAACAGAACTCTAAAGGATATGCTAAATAAACAGAAAGGGGCAACAAAAACCCCCAGAAATAGACTGCATAATGCTCTATTAACTTTGAATTTTCTTAATGCCAATGAGAAAGGAACAACAGCTGCAGAGAGACATTGGATAATAGAAAAAACTACAGAATTAAATCAGCCTATATATTTTAAGGATGTGCTGACCTCAGAATGGAAACCAGGGTATGTGTTACATTGGGGACGAGGTTTTGCTTTTGTTTCTACAGGAGAAGATAAGTTGTGGGTACCATCAAAATTGATAAAGGTTCGATTTGAACAAGAGAAACCTCTTAATTAGAGGAGGTGATAGCTCATCAACCAACATGAACATCCAATTTAAACTAACTTATACCAGTAACACATGTCTTTTCATTTAATCAGATAATAACTTGCCAAAAAGGAACATCCCCAAAATTAGTCTTGGGGAAAGGTTTTTGTTTTTGTCTTTTAGGAGAATGAAGGTTAAGGAATCTGAAGAACACTGGACAAATAAGACAACTGAAGAAAAGGGACAAATCATCTATCCCAGGAAGCAGAGTGAAATGGCGTATGGGTATATATTATCTAAAAAAATTTATGTCTTCCTAAATGTTTGTTTCTGCTTTTCTCTAAAGATTTAACACTATTGGTCTTCTAATAGTCCCAGTCCAATTAAAATTTAAAGCTGACTTTGGAGTTGGAGAATGGCTCTCTCCTTCTTTAAACTCAAGCATGTTGTTAAAAGGAAAATGCAAACTCCCTGTATCATGCCAGAATAAAAGAGCCATCTTCTGCTATGAGACAGGAGAAAAGCCAAATTAATTAAGGGACTATTCTATTACTAATCTCAACTCTTTAATTCTATTCTGATTCTTTAAACTTTTCTTAAAGTATAAATTTTATATCAAAACTTACAAGATTAATATATATAGATATATAGATATATAGATATATATACATTTTAAACTTTGCTAAGATATGAATGGTCATATAGAGTACTGATTAATTCTAAAAAAAAAAGGCTTCAATTAGCTGCATATATATGTCTTTGTGTTCGAGTCTCTTATCAGTTTT